>NC_048233.1:36699055-36769056 GCF_002007445.2 Ailuropoda melanoleuca
ATATTCCTGCTGGTCTGGTACCTATCCAGCTCAATTCAGGGGACCGGCTGAAAAAGGTGTCCCCTACTCTGCCGCCATCTTAACCTCCAACTGACCAAGGCAGTTTTAAATCCTGGCTCTACCACTAACTGTGTGACTTTAAGCAAGTTACTTAACTTCTGTTTCAATTACTTCATCTATAAAATGGGAAGAATAATAGTAGCTAGTATGATTGTTATGAAGATTAAATGAGATAATTGTCAGAAGTTTTGGAACAGTGCCTGGCACACAAGAGCTCAAATAATTAATAGCTATTATAATTATTATTATTGTTAATGTTATTAGATTTTTTAATTTTTTCCGTTTTGTCTTTCAGCTTCAGAAATACAAATGCTAGCTATTTTGTATCTGCTGTATCTACCATTCACAACATGTTCACAAGAACTATGCCTGTAGTTTGTTCTGTTTAATTTTCTCATACATATTATTCCCCAGAACTGTTTTTAAATATTGTTTATTCTGTTTCTAATGTGACTTTTTATCTCTGTAACATTTTAGTTTTTCTCTCATTTCTTTCCTAAGCTTAGCTGGCTAACTTTTTATCTCCTTCTATTGCCATATAAGCTGTTCTTTGAATTTTTTTACCACTTTTTTCGTCTCTTTTAATGTGAAGTTATGTTTGTAGTTTCTTTGAAGCTATTTCTTTAACTTTAAAAAATCTGTTTCCCTGGAATTGCTTTTGTTTTCGTTTTTTAGATACATGCCTTCTGTCTTTCCTTTTATTTCTCCTTTTTTTTTAAAGATTTATTTATTTATTTTGGGTGGGGAGGGGGAGAAAGGGAGAGTGTGTGCATGCAAGTGGAGGGAAGGGCAGAGAGAGAGGGAGAGAATCCCAAGCAGAATCCCTGCAGAGCATGGAGCCCGAGGTAGGGCTCAATCCCACGACCCTGAGACCATGACCTGAGCTGAAATCAAGAGTCAGAAGCTTAACTGACTGAGCCACCCAGGTGCCCCCTGTATTTTTCCTTCTGTCTCTTTTTTCTTCCCTTGGCTTTCCTTCCTTTCTTTCCTCCTTCTCTCTGTCTCTCCCTCCTTCACTTCTCTCTTCTGCTTTTGTGACTGTTATTCGTGTTTGCGAATAATATAAGAGAGATGATGGGAACAAAGTAGGGTAAAATGCAGAGGCATGAGCCAGAGCAGACCTGCTGCCTCTCCTAGATAGGATTGCTAGATGTATCAAATTAAAGTACAGGATGCCCAGTTAAATTTAAATTTCAGATAAACAATGAATAATTTCTTAGTATAAGAATATGGTGAATATTGAATACTATATTTTATCTGGCAAGCCTATTCCTAGGGTTGTTTTGTCAGTATCTTCTCTCTAAATCCCTCGGGGTCCATTTAACCTCAGTTTCTGGCTTTCCAGAGATTGGTGGGCCTTATAGCAAAGGCTCCTAGGATCTTCTTCCTTTATCCTAGCTTGCTTTAGTGAGGAATTTAAGTCAGATGGCTTGGACTTAGGTATTAGAAATAACTCTCCTGCTTCCCTGTCGTTCTTTGTTGTAAAACTGGATCTCTACAGAATAGCACCCTCTGTTCTCATTGGTGACTGAGACCACTAGATTTTATTGTCTTCTTGATCAAGAATAACCAGCTATTCCTTTCAGCAGACCCATCACTGTGCAAAGTGTACCAATGGAAGCTCTGTGGTCCTGCTCTCTAACTAAAGGGTGCGTATGAACCCTCTATCTCACTTGTCTAAGCTCTTTTCCTCCGCACTTCCCAGAAGTTACCCAGTGGCCATCTCTTATGCCTAAGCGTCCACACCCTGAGGAAGAGGGGATTGGTGCAAGAAGTCACCTTTGCTTTCAGCAGGACAGACAAGAGGAAGAGACATATACAGATTCTGGAAAATATTTGTTTAGATGAGGAGAGTTCTAGTCTCACGTACCTGGAGGGTGTTCTCGGGTGGGAGGGTGAGTGGACACAGACTCCAGATAGCCATGTAACCTTGACCGGTGGACTCCAGGTCCAGAAGGAGCCTAAAGCTGACAGCAGGGCTCTGGTTCTAGGACACTGCTGCCTTTTAGAACAGCGATACTGCTTTTGGGAAATGTGTAGTTGCTTGAAGTTCTGGAAGGCATCTATAAGCTTTAGCCTCATCCTTTTATGCATCCAGACCCCTTTATTTTTTATTTTTTATTATTTTTTTAAAAGATTTTATCCATTCATGTGACAGAGAGACAGCCAGCGAGAGAGGGAACACAGCAGGGGAGTGGGAGAGGAAGAACCAGGTTCCCAGCGAAGGAACCCCATGTGGGGCTCGATCCCATAACGCCGGGATCACGCCCTGAGCCAAAGGCAGACGCTTAACCAACAGAGCCACCCAGGTGCCCCATACTGTTCGTCATGCTGACCAGTAAGAGCCCTCTTACAAGGGATCTTAAGTTCTTTTGATATGACCCAGTAGTCTTTGATAGCTTTTTTTGTATTCTTAATTTAAAATTTGAATAAAAACCTACTTGCCATCTGTGCTCAAGAATATGGGCTATGAAATCAGATGTATCTGGATTTAATTCCAGGTTTAACAGTTATAATATCTGTGAAACTCTGGGAAAGTTACTTAACTTCTCTAGCTCATGCTCCTAACTTATAAAGTGAAAATGATAATACAAAATCAGCAAGATTCTTTGACAATTAAATGAGATGCAGTATATAAGGGACCAGCATATAGTAGATACTTAGTAAATTGTAGTGCCTACCATTAAAATTAGAGACAAAACCATGTTATCATGCAAAAGTAACAAGTTGCTTCACCATTACCCTTTAGATGAAGTTGTCAGAAAAGTGAAGCTAATAATGTTACATTTATTTTGTATTTATTATATGTAAAACACCATGCTAAACCTTATTGCTTTACTTCAGTTATTCCTCTACATAACCTTATAAAGTCAGGCATTAATGTGTGTTATATATCTACATGTGCCATGCAAATATATAGTACATCATAGTATTTTCCTATATAGATTATAAGTCTGGGGCTCAGAGAAATAAACTCATTCAGATGAACTAGGAAGTGACAGAATTCAGAATAAAGCCCTCTGACCCCAAAGTATGAACACTTAATCCTATTTAGGTATATTATGTTGTTCTAGAATAGTAGTCTGGGTAAATGCTCTTCTGAGTACTCTCAAATTCCCATAGATTAGCTTGGCACTTATTACTTATTTATCTGCTTTTCTCCAGGGAAAATGCTGTGTTTTGAGCAATAGCCAAACTGGACCAATAGCCAATGGGAGCCAGAAACCAGAAGTTTTATTGACAGCCTTTTGTACAGAAGGAGAATGAATGTGAATCATTCAGTGCTGGGAGAGGCCAGGGAGAAAGAACTCCAAGAATAGGTCACTGTTTGCTCTGTTTTTGTCTTTTATTCTTTTGAAATTTCTCTCTTTCTTTCCCTCGTTTAGTGTGTCATTTCTGTATACATATCTAAAGCGTGTGTGTTTTGTTAAGAATTGCTTCTGAAATAATGATTTTTAAGTCTTCTGGACTCCTTCACATCTGTGTAGATTAGGTGTTCTGAAAGTCTTAATCTGATCCTAATAATTGCTTCTAGTATAACATTGCGCATGCTATGGGCATCACTGGCTTTTCGCAGCCAAAAATCTTAGGCAGCCTCCCCATCTTATAGACTCTTAAATATAACATCATTTTTAAAAGTATTTTGAGAGAGTTAAGGTGTACATAGGAAGGTGATGAACTAAGAGTAACATAGAAATTCAAGGATGATAAGAGAAAAATGAAACGCACAAAATTTTAGGGGCTTACCCTCAAATTTGTGCTATGTAACTATTTTACAACAATGAATTTCCATCTAAAAAAAATCCATCTATAGCTATTTCAAAAACCTCTGCTGCCATTAAGCCATTCTTGTAGAAAAATTTCTCTGCCCTGAAACGGAAATGTAAAAAATAAAAATTAACTGTTCTTTCCATTACATTTTACTTCACCAAAGTCTTAAACTCAAAGTTCAATTTTGACCTTATAATTGCTAATACATTCACAAACTAAAGATGAGTTCTGAGTGGTATAGATAGTACTATTTGCCAAGTTCGTGTAAAGTGAAAAAGTTCATTTTGCAATGCACTTCCTTTTAAAAAATATTAACTGCATGGCTTTTCCCTTTCTTACAGTAAACAGATTTGCTTATAGAGCTTTTCAAGGCCAAAATGATAGTTTATTTCCTGATATAATTTTATAGGAATAATTATATAGCCTTTTTGCTTTGTATGATGATTTCTTCTCCTTAATAACTCTGATCATACCAATTAATTTAAATCTAATGGAAACATACGGCAAGGAGCCCAGAGGTATCTGGGCAGAAGTGTTATTACTTTATGGGTATTAGGAAAAGAGTTATTAGCTTGGAGAATTCCCCAGCCATTTCTACCCATGAATTTATAGAGTGATACCCATCAGTCTCAAACTGCTTACCTCATGTGTCCTTCTCTTTCTTCCATGTCCATAATCTGTCAGGTGCTAAATAGCATTTTAAAATGCTAGTGAAAAGCAAAAGTAAATCTACCTGCAGTGTCATCTGGGTAAGAATGATACCAGTCACCCTCAGAAATGTTCCTATGTCCTGTGGATACATGCTGTTGGTATCTCATGACTCTATCCTACTGATGGCCTTGACCTCTTTGTTTCCACCTCTTTGGTGACACTCTGTCTGCTGCATTCTGAAATTGTCCCAACACGCCACCAGTAACCATTTCTTCCTCTTCCTAGACACTCCTTACTGCAGGCCCTCAACTGTATTCCTCACCACTGGCCTCCCTACCTCAGAATTTCCTCTCATTCAGTCCTTCTTACCCACTCATGCCATGTTGAGTTTCCAAAATGCACTGCTTTGATCTTGGCACCAATTTTAAAGGATCCTCATAGCCTAGTGGATTAATCTAAAATCTTCAGTTAGGACCTTCACCGTGTAAATTCACCTTCATTCCCTGCAATGCTCCACAGACATTCTTACCCCCATTCGATCTGGTCCTTGCAGTCGAGGATGAACTAGAACACATGGATCTTCTAGGGGAGAAGTCAGCAAACTCTTTCTGTAAAGGGCTGATAGTAAGTATTTTTCATTTTGTGGGCCATAGGGTCTCTGTTGCAATTATTCAGCTCTGCCATTGTGACATGAAAGCAGCTGTAGGCAATGTAAATGAATATGTCCATGTTCCAATAAGGCCTTATTTATGGAATGGAAGATGTTTTTAAAGATTTATTTATTTATTTATTTGAGAGGGAGAGCACATGAGACAGGAGGGGCAGAGAGAGAATCTCAAGCAGACTCCCCACTGAGCACAGAACTGAACACAGAGCTCCAGAAATCATGACCTGAGCCAAAATCGAGTCAGATGCTTAACCAACTGAGCCACCCAGGCACCCCTGAAAATTTTAATTCCATATAATTTTCATGTCATGAAATGTTATTCTTTTGATTTTTTTTCTCAACCATTTAAAAATGTAAAAAGCATTCTTTGCTTGTGGGCCCTAAAAAAAACAGGTAGCAGGCTGGATTTGACCCATGAGCCATACTTTTCCAACCCCTGTCCTAGAAGCTCAATGATCATGGGCTTTTAGTCAAGCAAGGCCAAGGACCCCAAGATAGCAAAAGCAGCACTTCCTCTCCCCATGATGGCATCCTCCATTACCCACTGTTAGTGTTCACCTGTAGTGGTGTAGCCTCCTGTAACATGAGGTGCAGACCTGCCCAACATCTCTGAGTGTCTTCCTACTAAGAAGAAGGTCCCTCAATAACCACACTGCCATGAGAAGGTGGAATGCCACTGCATGTAGCTAGAGCACTGGGCAAGGGTCAGAGTGGGGGCCTTTGGAGGGAACACAGGCCCAAGCTACTGGCAATATATATTCCCTCCTCTCGCTCTGTACCCCTGGAGTCCTTCTAGGAACTAAAACCTCATGACTGAATTCTCCCCTTTCAGCTTTTAGGTGAGGTGTCTCTGTTGTGGGTAAAGTTTGCTGACAGATTCCTGGCAAAGTCACAGGTAATGTCAGGAGTCATATCACTAGGTATGGACACTAAACCTGCAGGTTAATGCTGCTGAAAAACCACGAGGTTTTTTTGGCTGTCCACTACCAAAGAGAGACACTGCTGACCTTCAGATACTCACTCAATTTTTGAGACCCAGAGGACAACCCTCTATGTCTTGCCTGAAAACTATAGATAAAAGAGATAAAATCCACTTCTTTTTTTTTAAATTTTATTTATTTATGTGACAGAGAGATAGCCAGCGAGAGAGGGAACACAGCAGGGGAGTGGGAGAGGAAGAAGCAGGCTCCCAGCGGAGGAGCCCCATGTGGGACTCGATCCTGGAATGCCGGAATCATGCCCTGAGCTGAAGGCAGACACCTAACGACTGCACTACCGAGGCGCCCCAAGATAAAATCCACTTCTAAAAGAGGAAGATTGAAGTCCCCAAGCTGTCTGTGGAATTTCTTCAGAAGGAGTGATAATGGGGAAAAGGGCACTAATGGAGGTGATGGTAAGAAAGTGTCCCGAGTTGTCCTTTTCATCTTATCATTGCTCCTGCCCTTGGATGGCTACAGCTGGAAGGTGATGCCTTTGAGAACAGCTCAGAGGCAAGAGTCCAGAACTCCCTGCTGACATTGCAAGTCTGTCAATGGCCACTAGAGGGTGCCAGAGCCTGAAGCTGGGGAGCCCTAAGCATTCTCTCCTCATAGCCTGGAGAATTAAGCCAGCCAAGAAGCAAGGATACTGTTCATTGGACCATGTGGAGCAAGACAAGCAGGATCTCAAAGAATCCAGAGTCTTAAAGTACAACAGACCAAGTGACTTCCTACTTTGGAGATAATGACCTAAGCTAGCATCTCATGAAATTGAGCTAGGGAAAGAACTGCAATGAAACCAGCATACTCCTTGCTTTCATGGATCCTAAGTTGAAATCATTGGACACATATTTGGTATTTTTCTTTCAAGTGCTAGGAAGTAAAATAAAGAATAAGAATTGGGTAAAGGGAAGGGAGGTTAAGATGGCGGAGGAGTAGGGGACCCCTTTTTCAGCCGGTCCCCTGAGTTGAGCTGGATAGGTACCAAGACCAGCAGGAATATCCACGGAATCAGCCTGAGACGCAGGAAGATACATCTGGATCTCTACAAATGAACATCTCCAGCGCTGAGTATCGAGGTACGAAGCGGGGAGCCGTGAAACCGCGCACAGATATCGGAAGCTAAACAGAAGGGGGAGGGAGCCGCCGTGTCAGGGCGCCGGGAAGCGGTAGCCACCTACAAGGGGGAGCGGACAGACCGCGGACCCGCACACTTGAGACAGCAGGCTGAGAAGGGAGCTCCGGGAGCGCACGCGGGACGGCTGGCGGTTGGCGGGCCACCTGCACGGGGGAGCAGGCGGACTCGCGGACAGCACCCGTGAGACACCAGACTGAGACGGGGAGCTCCGGGAGCCCGCGCGGGGCGGCTGGCGGCGGGCGGGGTTGGAAACACAAAGGACAGAGACGTGCCGGCCCTGGAAGTGAGGGCTGGGACGCCGGGTGTGGGGCGCACAGCCCGGGATGCTGCAGGGTTGAGCAGCACCAACAGAAACAGAGTTAAAGTGGCCAGAACATCAGTGGAGAACGATCCGCGATCCCTCTGTTCTGAGACAGAGGCTGAATTTCAGCCGCTGCTGCTCTCTCAGAAGAGGCATAGCAAACCGCCAGGGAAAGCCGCCAGAGAACAAAAGCCCGGAAATACCGGCTCACAGGGTGCCCATCCCCATCCCCCCTCGCAAGGGACACAGAGACTCTACCCAAACAGGGTTTTCTGAGTACCTGCAGGCAGGCCCCTCCCCCAGAAGGCAGGCTGAAAAATCAAGAAGCCCACAACCCGGAGCGCCTGAGTGGCGCAGTCACCAAGCACCTGTCTTCGGATTAGGGTGTGATCACAACGCTCCGTAAGGAGTCCTTCATCGGGCTTCTCCACCGGGAACCTGCTTCTTCCTCTCCCACTCCTCTGCTTGGGTTCCCTTTCTTGCTGACTGTCTCTCTCTCTCTCAAATAAATAAATAAACTCTTTAAGGAAGAAGCCCACATCCCTAAGATCTCTATAAAACAAGGGCGCACGGCCTGGGTCCCAGTCAACACTTGGGCTCTGGACAACCCTGCAATCTCTCTTCATCAGAATGACGAGAAGGAGAAGTCCCCCCCAGCAAAGAAAAGATAATGAGTCTGTGGCCTCTGCCACAGAATTGGCCTCGGCCACAGAATTAATACATATGGATGTATCCCAATTATCAGAAATGGAATTCAGAGCAACAATGGTCAAGATGATGAGTAAACTTGAAAAAAGCATCAGAGAAAGCGTTGCTGAGAATATAGAATCCCTAAGGGCAGAAATGAGAGCGAATCTGACAGAAATTAAAAATTCTATGAGCCAAATGCAGTCAAAACTAGAGGCTCTGACGGCCAGGGTCACCGAGGCAGAGGAACGCGTTAGCGAATTGGAGGATGGGTTAGTAGAAGAAAAAACGAAAATAGAAGCTGGTCTTAAAAAAATCCACGCCCACGAATGTAGATTACGGGAGATTACTGACTCTATGAAACGATCCAATGTCAGAATCATCGGCATCCCTGAAGGGGTGGAGAAAAACAGAGGTCTAGAAGAGATATTTGAACAAATTGTAGCTGAAAACTTCCCTAATCTAGCAAGGGAAACAAGCATTCGTGTCCAAGAGGCAGAGAGGACCCCATCCAAGCTCAACCAGGACAAACCTACGCCACGGCATGTCATAGTGCAATTCGCAAATATTAGATCCAAGGATACAGTATTGAAAGCGGCCAGGGCAAAGAAATTTCTCACGTACCAAGGCAAAGGTATCAGGATTACGTCAGACCTGTCTACAGAGACCTGGAATGAGAGAAAGGCTTGGGGGGGCATTTTTAAAGCTCTTTCAGAGAAAAACATGCAGCCAAGGATCCTTTATCCAGCAAAGCTGTCATTCAGAATTGATGGAGAAATAAAGACGTTCCAAAATCGCCAATCATTAACCAATTTCGTAACCACGAAACCAGCCCTACAGGAGATATTAAGGGGGGCTCTATAAAGGTAAAAAGGCCCCAAGAGTGATACAGAGCAGCAAGTCACAACCGATACAAAGACTTTAAAGAGAAATGGCATCATTAAAATCATATCTGTCAATAATCTCTATCAATCTAAATGGCTTAAACTCTCCCATAAAACGCCACAGGGTTGCAGATTGGATAAAAAGACATGACCCATCCATTTGCTGTCTACAAGAGACTCATTTTGAACCCAAAGATGCATTCAGACTTAGAGTAAGGGGATGGAGTACCATCTTCCACGCAAATGGACCTCAAAAGAAAGCTGGAGTAGCAATTCTCATATCAGATAGACTGGATTTTAAACTAGAGGCCATAGAGAGAGATACAGAAGGGCACTATATTATTCTTAAAGGAAGTATTCAACAAGTGGATATGACAATTATTAATATATATGCCCCCAACAGGGGAGCAGCAAGATACACAAGCCAACTCTTAACCAAAATAAAGAGACATATAGATAAGAACACAGTAATAGTAGGGGACCTCAACACCCCACTATCAGAAATAGACAGAACACCCTGGCAAAAACTAAGCAAAGAATCAAAGGCTTTGAATGCCATACTCGACGAGTTGGACCTCATAGATATATATAGAACACTACACCCCAGAACCAAAGAATACTCATTCTATTCAAATGCCCATGGAACATTCTCAAGAATAGATCATGCTCTGGGACACAAAACAGGTCTCAGCCAATACCAAAAGATTGAAATTATCCCCTGCATATTCTCAGACCACAACGCTCTGAAATTGGAACTCAACCACAAGGAAAAACCTGGAAGAAACTCAAACACTTGGAGGCTAAGAACCATCCTGCTCAAGAATGACTCGATAAACCAGGAAATCAAAAAACAAATTAAACAATTTATGGAGACCAACGAGAATGAATACACAACGGTCCAAAACCTATGGGATACTGCAAAGGCAGTCCTAAGGGGGAAATACATAGCCATCCAAGCCTCACTCAAAAGAATAGAAAAATCTAAAATGCAGTTTCTATATTCTCACCTCAAGAAACTGGAACAGCAACAGAGGGACAGGCCTAACCCACTGACAAGGAAGGAGTTGACCAAGATTAGAGCAGAAATCAATGAATTAGAAACCAGGAGCACAGTACAGCAGATCAACAGGACTAGAAGCTGGTTCTTTGAGAGAATCCATAAAATTGACAGACCACTGGCAAAACTTGTCCAAAAACAAAGAGAAAGGACTGAGATTATTAAAATTATGACTGAAAAGGGAGAGGTCACGACCAGCACCATTGAAATTGCAAGGATTATTAGAAACTTTTATCAACAGCTATATGCCAAAAAACTAAACAATCTGGAAGAGATGGAGGCCTTCCTGGAAACCTATAAACTACCAAGACTGAAACAGGAAGAAATAGATTTCTTAAATAGGCCAATTAACTATGAAGAAATTGAGTCAGTGATAAACAACCTTCCAAATAATAAAACTCCAGGCCCAGACGGTTTTCCTGGGGAATTCTACCAAACATTCAAAGAAGAAATAATACCTATTCTCCTAAAGCTATTTCAAAAAATAGAAACAGAAGGAAAGCTACCAAACTCATTCTATGAGGCTAATATTACCTTGATCCCCAAACCAGGCAAAGACCCCCTCAAAAAGGAGAATTACAGACCGATTTCTCTAATGAATATGGATGCCAAAATCCTCAACAAGATCCTTGCTAATAGAATCCAACAGTACATTAAAAGGATTATCCATCATGACCAAGTGGGATTCATACCTGGGATGCAAGCATGGTTCAACACTCGCAAATCAATCAATGTGATACATCATATCAACAAGAAAAGACTCAAGAACCATATGATCCTCTCAATTGATGCAGAAAAAGCATTTGACAAAATACAGCATCCTTTCCTGATTAAAACCCTTCAGAGTGTAGGAATAGAGGGTACATTTCTCAATCTCATAAAAGCCATCTATGAAAAGCCTACTGCAAGCATTATTCTCAATGGGGAAAAGCTGGAAGCCTTTCCCTTAAGATCAGGAACACGACAAGGATGCCCACTCTCGCCACTATTATTCAACATAGTACTAGAAGTCCTTGCAACAGCAATCAGAAGACAAAAAGGGATCAAAGGTATCCAAATCGGCAAAGAAGAAGTCAAACTGTCTCTCTTTGCAGATGACATGATACTCTATATGGAAAACCCAAAGGAATCCACTCCCAAACTATTAGAAGTTATAGAACAATTCAGTAAGGTGGCAGGATACAAAATCAATGCCCAGAAATCAGTTGCATTTCTATACACGAATAACGAGACTGAAGAAAGAGAAATTAGGGAATCCATCCCATTTACAATAACACCAAAAACCATACGTTACCTTGGAATTAACTTAACCAGAGACGTAAAGGACCTATATCCTAGAAACTATAGATCACTTTTGAAAGATATTGAGGAAGACATAAAAAGATGGAAAAATATTCCATGCTCATGGATTGGAAGAATTAACATAGTTAAAATGTCCATACTACCCAGAGCAATCTACACTTTCAATGCTATCCCGATCAAAATACCGAGGACATTTTTCAAAGAACTGGAACAAATAGTCCTTAAATTTGTATGGAACCAGAAAAGGCCCCGAATCTCCAAGGAACTGTTGAAAAGGAAAAACAAAGCTGGGGGCATCACAATGCCGGATTTCGAGCTGTACTACAAAGCTGTGATCACAAAGACAGCATGGTACTGGCACAAAAACAGACACATCGACCAATGGAACAGAATAGAGAACCCAGAAATGGACCCTCGGCTCTTTGGGCAACTAATCTTTGATAAAGCAGGAAAAAACATCCGGTGGAAAAAAGACAGTCTCTTCAATAAATGGTGCTGGGAAAATTGGACAGCTACATGCAAAAGAATGAAACTTGACCACTCTCTCACACCATACACAAAAATAAACTCCAAATGGATGAAAGACCTCAATGTGAGACAGGAATCCATCAAAATTCTAGAGGAGAACATAGGCAACAACTTCTATGACATCGGCCAGAGCAACCTTTTTCACGACACATCGCCAAAGGCAAGAGAAATAAAAGATAAAATGAACTTATGGGACTTTATCAGGATAAAGAGCTTCTGCACAGCCAAGGAAACAGTCAAAAAAACTAAGAGACAGCCCACGGAATGGGAGAATATATTTGCAAAGGACACCACAGATAAAGGACTGGTATCCAAGATCTACAAAGAACTTCTCAAACTCAATACACGAGAAACAAATAAACAAATCATAAAATGGGCAGAAGATATGAACAGACACTTTTCCAATGAAGACATACAAATGGCTAACAGACACATGAAAAAATGTTCAAAATCATTAGCCATCAGGGAAATTCAAATCAAAACCACACTGAGATACCACCTTACGCCAGTTAGAATGGCAAAGATAGACAAGGCAAGAAACAACAATTGTTGGAGAGGATGTGGAGAAAGGGGATCCCTCCTACATTGTTGGTGGGAATGCAAGTTGGTACAGCCACTCTGGAAAACAGTGTGGAGGTCCCTTAAAAAGTTAAAAATTGAACTACCCTATGACCCAGCCATTGCACTACTGGGTGTTTACCCCAAAGATACAGACGTAGTAAAGAGAAGGGCCATATGCACCCCAATGTTCATAGCTGCATTGTCCACAATAGCCAAATCATGGAAGGAGCCGAGATGCCCTTCAACAGATGACTGGATTAAGAAGCTGTGGTCCATATATACAATGGAATATTACTCAGCTATCAGAAAGAACGAATTCTCAACATTTGCTGCAACATGGACGGCACTGGAGGAGATAATGCTAAGTGAAATAAGTCAAGCAGAGAAAGACAATTATCATATGATTTCTCTCATCTATGGAACATAAGAACTAGGATGATCGGTAGGGGAAGAAAGGGATAAAGAAAAGGGGGGTAATCAGAAGGGGGAATGAAACATGAGAGACTATGGACTATGAGAAACAAACTGAAGACTTCAGAGGGGAGGGGGTGGGGGAATGGGATAGACTGGTGATGGGTAGTAAGGAGGGCACGTATTGCATGGTGCACTGGGTGTTATACGCAACTAATGAAGCATCAAACTTTACATCGGAATCTGGGGATGTACTGTATGGTGATTAACATAATATGATAAAATAAAATTTTAAAAAATAAAAAAAAATAAAAAATAAAGAATTGGGTAAAGGTATAGGGGGCTTAGATAGAGAGTGGTCAGGACCATGTTCAGATGAGAACAGGTCAGGTAACAAGGGAAGGTTAAACGTGCTCCTTCCAAGTGAGCAGTGGAGAGCAAAGCAGGAGCTAAGGCTTAGCCGCAGAGACGTTCCCACTCTGCTCTCTTACTCTCCCAATGATAACTGTTCCAGTTTGTTTTAGAAATTCTTCAAAGCAAAGAGAAAGTGTGCGGAGTCCAGACAAAGAGGATGATTATTTGCTCAAGAGCCTGTTTCTGAAAATGACATTATAAAATTGGCCTGATAGCCTAGAAACTGGCATAGGCTATAAAAATAACAATCTGTAATTAAAATCCAAGAAGATTTAAATCAACATAGGTGATGGGAGGGAGGGTTGGCAAGGTGTAGAGGGCAATAAAATCTCAATATGATTCTTATATTGTTTAAGGGATATAGATTCTGATTAATGCTAGATATTGTTAGAAGAATTGTAATATGTAAATAAGAGAAGCCATTAAAAGAGGGGCGCCTGGGTGGCTCAGTCGTTAAGCGTCTGCCTTCGGCCCAGGGTGTGATCCCGGAGTCCTGGGATCGAGCCCCACGTCAGGCTCTTCCGCTGGGAGCCTGCTTCTTCCTCTCCCACTCCCCCTGCTTCTGTTCTCTCTCTCACCGGCTGTCTCTCTCTCTGTCAAATAAATAAATAAAATCTTTAAAAAAAAAAGAGAAACCATTAAAAGAGAAATAAACTGTACAGTTTTCAAATCATTTGAGGAAAAAAAACAAACAAAGAAAATTCTATCAGTTCATTCAAAACCAAGAAAAGGAGATAGGGAGAAGAAACAACAAGAAAGCATGGAAAACAGAAAAGATAAGATGGCAGAAATAAATTCAATATCACTCTGAATGAGTTCAATTGTACCTAATTAAAATTCAGAGACTTAAAAAAATCAACTGGCTGTTTAAAAGAAGTGTCTTAAACAAAATGACATGGGGAGTTGAAAATAAAGGATGGGAAAAGCTGTATGAGCAAATACTAACAAAAAGAAGACAGGAGTAGCAGTACAGATGTAAGAGAATGTTGAAGTGACTTCTGTCTCTCAGTTTTGGTTGAGGGCCCAAATGCTAAAAACAGTGCAGTGGGTACCAGGGACCCCACAGTCTAAAGTGAGGTATCAAAACTATCCAAATAGGACGTGCTAAGAAATGGTAAGACTGGAGTGCCTGGGTGGCTCAGTCAGGTAAGCATATGCCTTCGGCTTGGGTCATGATCCTGGGGTCCTGGGATCGAGCCCTGAGTTGGCCTTCCTGCTCAGCGGGGAGTCTGCTTCTCCCTCTGCCCTCCTCCCTGCTCCTTTGCTCTCTCTCTCTCCCAAATAAATAAATAAAATTTATAAAAAGAAAGAAATGGTAAGACTGCTTGCTCAGACTCTAAAAGAATAGAGGAGTGAAAGGTGTATATTGGAGAGAGTTGTTGGATACTCTGTGCTTCTTACACTGTCCTGGGCAAAGTGGAGGGTGTGATTCCCCTTCACCTCATGCCGACGAAGGAAGACTTCATTTGGAGAGTTTGATTGGAGTCCCTGAAGTTAGGAGGGCATATGGGCTGTATAAGAAGCTGTGACTAGATTGGCTTGAAGCAGCAGCGGAGAGCAAGCAAGACTGCTTAGGGAGCAAGCCACAGTTGTTAATGGCAGCATGACAACGGGGACAAGGTACATATTTCCTGTGGACCAAAAATGAACCCATGGATTGGGGATGGATGAGGGAGCTGACCTGAAGTCTAGAAGAGGACTTCTTCCCCAAAAGGACGCTGGGAGAGGTGATGGCACCTAGTTGAACGGTAATCCATTGGAACCCTGGGGCTGAGAAAGAAGTGGAAAATAGCCAGCTGGTGTCAAGGAATCAACAGTGGCATGTTTCACTAGGGGAATCTCTAAGAAACCCACAAAACTGCTCCCAAGAGAAAGAGTCAGCTTGGAACATCTAGATCACAAATATAGCAGATAATACCTTGTCCCTTTCCTCCAGGCCCAGCCCTGGTGAAAAGTGGTAAACAAAAGAGGGAGAAGTTGACCACATCCTTCTGCCCTGTTGCAGACTTCCATACTGGAGCAAATCCAAACCTGTGTAAGAGAGAGACTGCGTAAAATGGAGTTTGGAGTTCTCATTATCACACTGGATTGGTCCTCTACATGTCAAAACAAAAAGATAATTCATATATTATCTAAGAGTAATCCAAAGAACTATGGGACCTGTCCAAGATTTCATCCAAGGGCAAGGAATGGATTGTTTGATGGAGCGAGTTTAGTGAGGAAGAGTGGTAGGAAAGAATAAATTTGCTTTATTACTATCCTGTTACTCTCAGCTCATTCAATATAGCTATTGCATTAAAATAAGATGAATTTGAATTCAAGGTGAAAAGTATTAAATAAAACCAAGGAGGGTATTTCATATTAATGAAATGAAGACCTCTATAATAAGGTTACTCTTTTCTGTATCCCTTCTGTTCTTTTTCCATCCAACCACTTAGGAGACTTTCCTTTCCCTCTCTTCCCTGAGCCTCCAACCTGCCTCATGCTTTACAGTCTATAAATGTGACATGGGTTTCAGCTCCCTTCTTTTGTCTTCTTGTGGTCAGAAGTCCCTCCATCTCTATATATCCTCCAAGAATTAAGGGGTGCTCCATCAATACATTTCTGTGTGATTTTGAGCAAATTGCCCACCCTCACTTAATTTCAATTTATCATCTGTAAAATGCAGCTAAAAGTTCCTATCTTGAGGTTTAAATAAATTAATGCTTATAAATTGCTTAACGTGATATCTGGCACATAATAACGGTAATTATCAGTGAAACAAGGTTAGTGATAAGAAAAATCTATATTGCCATTTCATCTTCTTTCAAGAGCAGAGAATGAGACTTCTCTGTGATATGTGCCAATCTAGCATATATAGAAGTTCAGGATATGTTGCCTGATGACCGTGATTGTAATGACAATGAAATGGTAAGGACAGCAGTGGCAATTCACAAGATACCCCAGAAATGTAACACCTAAAAGCAAGTGGCCCAGGAAAAAGACCACTGTGGGTAATGGAGCCTGGTAGATTATTACAAGGAATTGACAATAGCAGGCAGATTAGGTTGAGATAGGAGATAGTATAATTGGAGATTTGGGTGGCTCAAGTCCAGCATAAATTCCATGCAGCAAAACCAAACACACAAAGAGAATATTTGATAAATATCCTCCATGTGTAACACTCAGTAAGCCTTGCAGATCACCTTGGTTTTTTTTTTTTTTAGCTGTTTTTATACATGGTGTCCCATCATATTTAAATATGAAGGACAGCAATAAATCTTTTTAATCTAAGCCCAGCACCATCACATAATGTCAGAAACATTAAAAGAAAATGCAAATGTCTAAAGGCTGAGGGAATTGTAATTTGGAGTAAGCAATGGGTTCTATAAAACAAATTGCTTCTGACAAAACCAATTGCAGTTTTGATAGAATTACGAAATCATTCCCTTATGGGACAGCAGTTATATTTGAACATTATCAAATCATTTGCCAATTCCTCATGCAATTTTAAATAACTCAGATTAGACTTAAACATGAGCAATCACAAATGGAATGAGTCAATGAAAACTGGCTGAGGGTCTGTAGATAACGAGGTCTTGGTAATAATATGTGAAGCTCCAAGTAGGGTTTGAGTGGGATTGCTCTTTCCATGTTTAATATCTTGATTAATAGAGTGGGTGATGGAATAGCAATATAAAATGTTGCATTAGGTCCTTTTCAGGAGAATGGTTGAATATAAAGAAAAAAAGAACAATGGAAATAGAGACCCGTAGAAATTAAAAATTGCAGCAGAAAATGAAAAGCTGCCCTTTCGGTTGTAAAATTCAATGTAGATAATGTGGTATAAAGTATTCTGATACTCAGGGTTTATTAAGAATATCTGCCTAAGAAACAATTGGATAATGGCGGGCAGGAAATTTGAAATAAATTCGTGATGACAGTTTCTCTGCATCCTAACCCTCTCAACCAAGAGGGTCCAGTGTATATGTAAGATGTCCATATACTTTGTAAAATGGGGGAAATTAGGAGCTAGACATTAAGATATTAACTGGATGACAATAGCATTATAACTTGTAAATAAAGGCTCTTTTAAATAAAGTTAATTAATAAAACTGGATTTAACTTTCCAAAGGACAGTGCTTGCCCTTTCTTCCTTCCTTCCTCTCTTTCTTTCTTTTCCTTCCTCTTTTCTTTTTTCTTTTCTTTTTCCTTTCCTTTCCTTTCCTTTCCTTTCCTTTCCTTTCCTTTCCTTTCCTTTCCTTTCCTTTCCTTTCCTTTCCCCTTATTGAGTTTTCTTATTGCCTTTGGTATCTAATGTGGCCTATTTTGCACATTTTCTGAGAGAAAGAAAGCAAATCATTTCATTTTAAAATGTTTTGTTACAGAGAATTTTGAACATATAGCATAAGGTAATGAAGTTCTTATACCCACCACTGAGTTGAACAACTTACCAACTCTTGGCCAGCCTTCTTTAACCTGTGCACCTTCTCCAGTGGTGTGCTGAAATCAGCTCCTACCTCTGCAAGGGTGGATTGTGGGCGTCTTTTTGCAATGCCAAGTTCTGTCTCACAGCTTGATAGCTTGAAATCCGTCATGGTGTGAGTATTGACACCAAGGCAATCAGAGATGATACAAATGCTACAAATGAGACCTCCTTGAAACCCACCCCAAGCAAGCATTTACCAGTACATCACTACCCTTCTCACTTTTCCTTCCCATAGTATTTTGAAACAAGTTCTAGACATGATATTACTTCATTTATAAATATTTCAACCCCCAAAGAAGAGGATTCTTTTTATTTAAACATAACCATAATGCTATACAAAATTGATAGTAATTCTTGAATATCAAATTACCCGGCAGTGATCAAATTTTTAGTTATTTCTCTTTCTAATGTTTGTGTGAATTAGGATTCAAATAAGGTCCCCTGATTGTAATTGGTAGATACGTCTTAAGAGATAGATCTTAAGATATATAGATTCCACCTCCATCTTCTTTCTTTTTTGCTTTGCAATTTGTTGAAGAACCCAATTTGTTTCTCAGGTAATTCCCTGCAGTGTGGATTTCACTGTTGTATTCCTATAGTGTTGTTATACATGTTTATCTGTCCTTTGAATGCCCTGTCCTTTGAAATTGGTTGTTGGATCCAGAGTTTTAATCAGACTCAGGTTCAGCTTTTTAGCCAGACTGTTTCATGCAGTGGTGTGTTATTTCATTAGGAGTACATAATATTTGGTGATCTCTACTTTGGTGATATTGTCAGCTGTTGGTGATTACTACCAAATCTATTATCTAATTATGGGTTCAAATGCTGCCGTTTTAATTCTAATTCATTGCAGAATACTTCTATAAATAGATTTCTCCCTTCATCTTCTTAGTAAGTCTGGAGTACAGTTTGTATGAAAAAGGCAGGCAAGTGTTTGAATCCTTCTTCATTATTTAACAATCTTTAAACTGTCTTTTGGACATTCACGCTACACCACTTTGCTTTTTTGAAAAACTTATATTAGTACCCGTTTTTGCTAACTCAAAGAAATCCAATGAGGATTTTTGCTTTTAAGAAGAAAGACATTTGTTTTGCGACAAGCCATTACAGCAACAGCACGCTCCACAGCCGCAGAAGTGGCACCCCCAAGCGCCTTCCCCGGGAACTACACTCAGCCTCTCCACATCAAGCAGCCATAGCTTTCAAGTGTGTCTGGACATCCATCTATGCTTTATCTCGATTTGTTCTGTGCATCATTTCTCAAGATGTGTCCTAAAGTATCAGAAAGCCTGAGAGAGATTATTTTTTGAGTCTGGGAATTCTCAAAAATTTTTCCGTATAAATTAATGGTAATTGTTCACTTTATACCATTTCAGCTTACAAAAATTTTCATAGCAGATGCTCTACTTTCAGATAACAGCGAAAGCCTGTAATAAGTTGGTTCACTGTCATGTCCCAATGGTGATCAATTCAGCCCTCTTTTTTTAATTTCTTTTTGAGTATTATTATGTACTCATGGGTTTAAACATAGCTGCTGATACCCTTCAATCCCTTACAGTTATTCTGTTTGAGCCTCAAGATATCTTGTCTTTGGCTAGTGGGAGTCTAGTTGGCCTGAGTCTTCTTGGCATAATCCCAGATGTGTTTGAGGGTTTTCTTGAGATCTCATACATTTCCTAACTCTGACCTGGAATCAACCATTTTTTCCAAGGAACCCTGTTTCCTTTTAGTAGGAAATGGTATTTAAAGGTCACAATTTGGGTAGCCTTTTTTAGAGAACAGACCTAAGAAATGTTTTATTTTAAAAAGATGTTTTGGGGGTGCCTGGGTGGCTCAGTCATTAAGCGTCTGCCTTCGGCTCAGGGCGTGATCCCAGCATTCTGGGATCAAGCCCCACATCAGGCTCCTACGCTGGGAGCCTGCTTCTTCCTCTCCCCCTCCCCCTGCTTGTATTCCCTCTCTCGCTGGCTGTCTCTCTCTCTGTCAAATAAATAAATAAAATCTTAAAAAAAAAAAAGGATGTTTTATTTTGTGTTGTTTCTTAAAAGGTAAAGTGAACTATGAGTTGATACTGATACTTCAAATTAAAATTCAAGATTATAATGTTTGTATATAAACTCTTCTTATGATATATTGTGTCTTCTTTCCCTCATGCCAAGGATCCTATTTATCAAGGTCACCGAGAATGGTAGAATTAAAAATACCTTAAAATATCCCATAATTACTAATTTTCTTTGTTACGTATAACAGCTGAATAACAATACCTACACTATTGCCAACAATATGATTACTGAAAAGAGTTTGAAATTTTATTTCATTTTTAAAAAAATTTTATTTATTTTAGAGAGAGTGCATGTGTGAGTGGGGGATGGGGGAAAGAGGCAGAGGGAGAGAGACAGAGAGAGAGAGAGGGAGAGAATTTCAAGCACACTTTGTGCTGAGCACAGGAGCCTGACGCAGGGGGCTCAATCTCACAACCCTGAGACTGTGCCCTGAGCCAAAACCAAGAGTCAGATGCTCAGCCAACTGAACCACACAGGTGCCCCTGAAATTTTATTTCATTTTTAATACATCTTTTTGTCAGGTATATTCTACTAGAGCTGTACATTCAAATAACTGTGTTTTAAAGTCATTTGTAATTATTTGTATAGTTCTGCCACCAACTGGAAACACAGTTAGGTCCATTAATATCATATCATTTTTTATTTTTAGAAATTTTATTGAAAATGTATTTTGCTTTATAATTAGCTAAAATATTTGCATTCTTCCAAAGTCTAATTTATAAAACAAGATCTATACCGAGAAATCTAACACCACTCCATTTTCTCTCCCATAGCTATAAGCACTTAAAAAATTTTTATGGTCTATCTTTTTAATATCAGCAAGCTTTTTAAAAAATTTTGCCTGTTTTTACTAAAAACTATAACCCAAAGATGACTCCATATTCATATATAGAGATACTCTTCCTTTTTACAGCTGCAAAGTATCCCATTGTGTGGACATACTAAGCAGTGGTTCTCAACCTGTGGCTCCTGGACCAGCAGCATCACCCACCATCACTTGGAAACTTGATAAAAATGCAAATTTTCATGCTCTACCCCAGACCTACTGAATCAGAAACTCTGGGGTTGGGACCCAGCAATTGGTGTTTTAAAAAGATCTCCATGTGATTCTGATGCACCTAAAATTTGAGAATCACTGGACTATAGTTTATTCAGTCATTCCTCTCTTGAGGCACAATAGGTTTGCTTTAAGTATTTTTCTTTTCAAATAACTTTGTAATGAGTCCCTTGTACACATATCTGTTCATAATGTTGCTAGTGTTGTCTTTGGGATAGATTTCTAGATGTGGGATTCTTGGATGAAGGATAAGTTCATATATAATTTTGCTAGGTATTCCCATATATGAGTGTTATTTCCTTAAGTCTTTCCAAGAGGCTACTTTGTTATACTTTGGATAACAAGTATACTTCGGATATACTTTTGGATACTTAAGAAACAATATCTCAGTAAAGTTTTTATTTGCATTTTTCTTACAGTTGAAAATGGATTGCTTTTTATTTTTATTTTTATGTTTTTTTTACCTCTAGCTTATTTTTCCCTAGGGTTAATGGAGCTTTTGTTCCGTATTTTTAGAAGTTCTTTACATAGTAAGACCATTAATTTTTTTCTGTGATATATGTTGCAATGATTTTCACCCATTTGTCATTTTTTTACACTTTGCTTATAATGTCTCTTTCCAAGCAAAAGATTTTTATTAGTATGTAATTCTCAACTCATACCAAAGCTCAATTTATTGAGCTGGTTACTTTTCGGTTTTAGTCCATCCTACATGTCCCTGATAGTCTTATAGGGAGAGATATTTCTTTTTCAACAATAAACCTTTGGTAAGGAAGTTTAGCCATGGGAACCCCAGGAGAAAATAAATCAACACTGTCAGAGTACGGAGTTGAGAGCAGTGTGCTTAGGCACTCAATATTCTCTAACTTCTTCATGATTGTTAACAGGTGTTCAATGGTGTTGGCTGGAAAAAAGTTCAAGCTGGGCCCATTAAATTCTCTCTAGGCTGTACTCTTATTCTCTTCTTGGCTTCTGAACAAGTTGGTGCATTAATGCAGTTTTTATAAAGCACTGATACTTCACACTGTGCTTATTTGTAAAGCAATTCATGTAATAAAAATAGATTCCTGACACATTGGAAGTCTCTGGAAATGGGGAGAGTGGATTATGTTCACTCCCCTGGTGTGAGCTAATTAAGAGAATTCAATGAAAATTCTGTTACCAGCTTAAATATTCTGCTTCCATCTCCTGACGAATATCGATAGGTACATAGCAATCATTGCATGACTCGTATGGACCTACTTGCTCTTTTGTGACTATTTCCTAACCCAGCTTCCACGAGGAGGTTCACAAGGTAGATGTTTCAGGTTCCTTTTTAGAGATTATGGGTATGAACTGAAAAAAAGGAGAGACTTTATTCTGGAAGTCAATTCCTATCTCATTTCCTATTTTGGAGGCAATTTTAGATATGGATGATTATAAACTCTTGACATCAACATTAATAACATCATCTTATATTTGTTTTATGCTTTTTACATTTGTAGAGCATTTTCACATAAATGGTCTTATTTGAGCTTCACAATAACTGCATAGATAAGGGGACAATTCTGCTCCAAATCCCACTGTGGTAGGGTTTTCCTCCACATCACCAAGCAATTCTCGAACATGAGCTATGTGTCCTACAGTTCAAGTCAGTTCTGACACTATCCAGAGAAGGCACAGAATTCCACAGGTTAAGGGCTCGGCCCCACAAGACTGCCCTCCACTTTTAGATGCCAGTTGCAAGTCCAGGTTGTTACTTGTGCTTCTGACTGGCTGGCTGTAAATCAGAGGTTCCCGTAAACCCCTCCTTGGGTTCAATTCATTTGCTAGAGCAGCTCACAGAACTCAGGAAACCAGTTTACTCACCAGATTATTGTTTATCACAAAAGATATTAAGGTAATAAATCAATAGCCAGATAAAGAGATACATAGGGCAAAGTCCCAAACAAAGGAGCTTTTATCCCTGTGGACTCTGGGGCCCAGCACAGGGGCTTGTGGTAGCATTCTGGCTCACCCACCTGGAAGTTCTCTGAATCCCTTCCTTTGGGGTTTTTATGGAGGCTTCATTACATGCGCATGATTGATCAAATCATTTGCCATTGAAAATTGATTCAAACTCCAATCCTTCTCCTCTCTCCAAAGATCAGGTGGTGAAACTGTAAGTTCTAACCCTCTACTCATGGTTTGTTCCTCAGGCAGCCTTCACCCCCACACCGCCCATCTTTAGGGTTTTCCAGAAGTCACCTCATTAACATAAACTCCATTGTAGTTGAAAGGGGCTTGTTATGAACAGCAAAACACCTGTTTCACCTTTATGGCTCTGAAGCAATTTCAGAAACTGAGAACAAAAGACCAAATATTATGACGAAAGATGCTCTCAATGCTCTTACTGCTCAGGAACTTCCCAGGGTTTTGGAGGCTGTGAACCAGGAACTGAAGACAAAACCCCAAAAATATATTTATTAAAAATCACAATATCACAGGTTTAATATCCTTATTTCACAGGAGTTAAAAGATAATTCAGAAATTTTAAATAACTTGCTCAATGACACAGGGCTAGTAAGTAGAGAAGTTAGGACTTGTACTAAGATGTTCTAGCTACAACTACAGGGTTCTTTGTAGTTGGCCTCACCCCTTTTTTGGAGAAAATTCAGGACAGATGGTCCCCAATTTATGATGGTTCAACTTACAATTTTTCAACTTTATAATGGTGCAAAAGTGATACGCATTCAGTAGAAATCATACTTTGATTTTTGGATTTTGATCTTTTCCCAGGCTAGCAATATGCAGAACGATAATCTCCCTCTCTCTCTCTCTCTTTCATTGCTGGATAGCAGCAGAGAGCTGCAGCTCCCAGTCAACCACACAATCACAAGGATAAACAACTGATATACTTACAACCATTCTGTTTTTCATTTTCAGCACAGGATTCAATAAATAACATGAGATACTCAACACTTTATTATAAAATAGGCTTTGTGCTAAATGATTTTATCCAGCCGTAGTCTGTGTTCTGAGCATGTTTAAGGGAGGCTAGGCTAGCTATGATGTTTGGTAGGATAGGTGTATTAAATGCATTTTCAGCTTATGACATTTTCAACTTATAATGGGTTTATCAGGACATTACCCCATTGTAAGTTAAGGAACATCTGTATACCTGTTCTAAAAAATAGGATATAGGGGCGCCTGGGTGGCACAGCGGTTAAGCGTCTGCCTTCGGCTCAGGGCGTGATCCCGGCGTTACGGGATCGAGCCCCACGTCAGGCTCCTCTGCTGGGAGCCTGCTTCTTCCTCTCCCACTCCCCCTGCTTGTGTCCCCTCTCTCACTGACTGTCTCTATCTCTGTCAAATAAATAAATAAAATCTTTAAAAAAAAAAATAAAAAAAAAATAAAAAATAGGATATTATTTGAATACTGTAGATCTTTACTATATTAGAGGGGAAAGGAAAAGAGACATGTCCTATTTTGTAGTAATATCTCATATAGATATTGTGTACAATTAAAACATTAGTTCAGGGGCCCCTGGGTGGCTCAGGTTAAGTGTCTGACTTTTGGTTTTAGCTCGGGTGTTGATCTGAGGATCTCAGTTCAAGCCTCATGTTGAGCTCCATGCTAGGCGTGGGGCATATTTTAAAAGAAAAAAAATTAGTTTAAATAACTGTGCATATAGTCTAGGCAACACAACATCTGTGATGATTAAATGGTTTGTCTAAAGTCATGTCACATGGTATTGGTACAGCCAGATCTCTGTTGGTTAAGGGGACAAGAAATGTGACTGCTGGAAGGTAGCAGGCGGGGCAGTGCCCTGTCCAAATGACACAGCAGATTGGTGGTTCTAGATGAGAGGTATCAGGATTCCCAGTAGAAAGGATATGGAAAGATATGAAGTTGTCATCTAGGAAGTCTCTATTGGTAGAATGTTTTCTTTATTCAACATTTACTGTACACTTACTATGTGCCTTGGGGCTCAGGGGTCTATATGAAAGAGGCTGGCCAGAGCAAGGTAGGTTAGCAGAACTCCAAGAACTGGGCTAATCAAAAGGCCAGGGTTCCAATCTCTAGGGAAATAAATGAGCAGGAGCAGTCAGTACAGCTGTCCCAAAGCAGAAGCCCAGTCCTGGGCACTTGGGCCCTGGAAGCAGGGGAAGCTGTGACTCAGCAGGGAATTGTCATGGAAGCTCAGTGGTCACCACTAAGACCCTGAATCCTGGGTCTCGTGAGCAACAAAGGAGACTCAGGAAACAGGGACCAGAATTCAGAACACAAATCACAGTTGTCCGTGCACCTGGGACGCAGGTATATGATCTACTCTTCACCAAAGAGATGACCCAAGGAAGGCTTCAGCTTGGAAATGAGCAATAATAGGGAGTGCATATCATGTGGCACTTCTGTTTTGCAGGTGTGGTAGCAGCAGCAGTTGCAGGGTGAGGTTTTGATACCAAAGTAGCAACAATAGTGATTTAAGTGAAGGTGAGTCCTTGGCTTTTAGCGCCTGCTGGCAGCAGCACTAAAAGTGATGGTTTTTCACTGGACCCATTCTTTGGGTTGGTTATAGGCACTCTTCCTGGAGGTATAGTCTCAAATCTATTTCTCCAGCCCTTCTACTCAACCTCTAATAAAATAATTTTTTGTTTAAATAAATCAGAAGGGACTCCATTGTTTATAACTAAGAACCCTGACCTTTGTCTCTGGCCTGTGTGGAACTGGGGCCTAAGAATAGGCTAGGGCTAGGGTTGTGAAGATAAGAGAGCCTTAGGAAGGCAGGCAGATCCTGGAGAGGCAAGGCAATTGCAAGGGAAAACTATGCAAGATAAATTTCTATAAAGGTCTGCAGTGCTAGGGCTCAATTCTCAATATATAATGTAGCCAGGGAAATAAGAAACAGCATATTTTCATTCCTTGCTTGAAAAGATCATGTCAAAATAAAGCATTATGTATCTATATTTTGTATAAACACAAACATAACACTTTTGGTGAAAACACTGACAAAAATCTCCATGAAGAAATAGCCTTTGGTTAACAATCAGCTTAAAGGTTAAATACTAGCTATTTTGCTTAAAGTTGCACACAAACTAAACATATGTCACATTGTGAAAGATGCCATGCTAACAATCCAGGGCAGTGGAAGTAAAAGAAAGCAGTATTAACCGCCACATGATTTGTTGGTAAAATGATTATTTGCTTGATGTGACTGTTTCATCCATTCGTTTATTTTATCCACAATTCAAAGCTGTGGCCCCACATCATCAGGTACTTGTTGGACGCAACCTGAGCATTCTGTCAGCACCTCATATGGTCTTCAACATGCCTGATAGTAAACTCATCATCTCTTCCACAGGTGAAATCCTTTCCTGATGTTTCTATTTCTTCTTCTGCAACAGCATTCTCCCAGACAGACCAGCTTGAGATCTCAGTATTGTATTTGACTTCTCTCTTGTCCTTATTCACTCGGCCTCTAAAGGCACTTAACTTCTGGGTCTTCATCTTTTTTATTTCACCCTATAGCTGGCAAGCACTAGATTCATATTTTAAAGAGAATCCAAACTTTAAGTTTTAGGCAAAATATAGGAGATTTAGAAAATAGTAGGCAATATATTAATGATAAAATTTGCTACTACAGCAGTGGTTTTAAAGCAATGCATGCAAACAAATTTGAGATGAAGAGTAGCACCAACTTACATCTAATTTTGAAAGCACCAAGAACGTCAAAACCTAACTTAATACTAAATATCAAAGAAGAAACTGAAGCGCTACCGTTTTTTGATTTCTCTATTAAAGGAGAATTTATCTACATTCAAAAGCATGGTTTGATAATCAGTCTATTTAAACAAGCTTAAATCCATCCACTGTGGATGCAGTGTGAGTTTTCTATCAACAAAGACATGGTGATCTTTTTGTCTTTTTACACAATTTAAATTTTATTCTTTAATTTTCTGAAATGTGTCAAATACCAATAGCCCCTGGCTGCTTATAAAATATTTACTTAAAAAATTATGCAATAAAAATTCCAAACAGCAGCTGAGCTCATAAATAATTTAGCAAATGGCAAACTGACTTTTACTCACGTGCCCAGGGCAGACCACAGAGATGCTGCTGCCGCAAAGCCTAAAGGCAAACATAGTGTGAGAAAATTCTGGCAGAGCTGGAGGGGAGGAAGCCAAAACAAAATACAAACGGCCTTACTCCCTTCTCTGTACAATTTGCACTTAGGGTCAGAAATTGTGCCTGTCTTAACTCATTATTATTTTCACAAACTGGCGCGTGTCTCAGCTACTTAGGTCTCTTGAACCTCTTTCAAGTAAACAGTGTTAATAGAGTGGCAATATTTTGGAATGAAAATGGATTTCTTTTGGCCATTGGCTGATGGGCAATCAGTCTGTTGTGTGTGGTTCCACCCTAAAGCTTTGGGTGGAATTGCTAGGTATATTTTTATGGTGGCTGGACCTGAATTCTTTTAACTACTTACTAGCTCTAGGCTTGAAATTCAATTTCATTTACTAATATGAATACACAATTTCTGTGAAGCTATAAATTGTTGTTTGTGACTCTCCCCCTCAATTTATACGCAGAGAAGTAATATGCTTTAATGGAGTACTCTGCTTAGATGCACTGACGGCTGGGTGAAGTCTCTCCAAAAATGCAGTGTCCCTTTGCTACTGTTTTCCTTCCCTTATGTATCAGAAGTGAAGGTCTCTAGTGGATTACTCTTTTGAGATGTATAAAGGCCCAGGGAAACAAGGAAGTGTGGACTGCTTTCCAGTTGCATATTTGTTGATCACTTAACATAAGAAATGGTAAGTGGACAATGCATTATATTAGCTATAGGAACCTCTAGAAATATGCATCTATCTTCTTTTTTAAAGATGTGTATATCTAACAAAACAGAAACATTGTAGAAGGTTAGCTTACAATTGCTTTCTGTTTTTCCTTGTGTCCTTCCTTTTTTATTTTTGTTTTCCTGGGAAACAAAGTAATGGAAAAATAGCTGTTGCAGCCTCTTGCTCAGAACTCAAGTGTCATAGGTTAAAAGCATATATTTGGCTTTCACAAATAGTTAATATCCTCCAGGGATTGTATTTTGTGTATTAAGCAGGCTTCAATATGAGAAAGGGAAACTATTTCTATTTTCCTTCCATATCAGTGAAATCCTCTTTCTCTCTCTCCGCAGTCCCTTAATAGATAGATAGGATGCCCTATCTCAAATGGCAAGTAATTCTACTTGATGATAAATATTATTTTTATTTGATATTACTGTTTGACTTTCCTACCAAAGGAGTATAAGTCGGAATATTCAGCATCTTTACAGGACCAGCCATACACTTTTCCCTCTTCTTTCAAGAGGCACTTCTTCTTTCTTTCCTTTTTTTTTTTTTTTTCTTTTTTTAAGAGCAGCACTATGGAATTCCATCCTTCCTGCTGCTCCACAAACATGCCAGCTTCTGTCCTGGCTCAAACTCTTTGTACTTCTCCCAGATATCTACATGGACCACTCCCTCACTCCTTTAGGTTTCCTTTTCAAATATTTCCTTATAAGAGAGGCCCTTTGACCAAATTAGAGAAAATACCAACCTTTCCCAAACCCCATACTTTATATTCCGTTGATGCTTTTCCATGTTTCTTCATTTAATTTCCTGACATATTATGTTTCTCAGTGCTGTTTATTGTCTGTTTTCAACCACTGGGACTTAAGCTCCTTGAGGACAAGAAAGTTGCCTGTTATATTACTGCTCTATGTATACATTGTCTAACATAATGTCTGGCACATGGTAGAGACTCAATATTTTTAAGTGAATAAATGAATGATAGAATCAGATATTGATTGAGCATCTCCTTGGTGTCAGATACTCGGATAGATTCTGGGACGTGACTGTGAATGCAACAGACTTGCTCTCTGTCTTCGTCCAGTGGGCAAGAATGTGACGCCAGCTGCCCTTTCTCATGAGTGCAGCTTAGATGTACTCCTGTTAACTTCAATATGCACATACTAATTCCTCCAAATCTCCAGAAAGCTCAATCTTTTACAATCACCCTGCCATAGTCCTCTGAGCCTTGATAATAAGTTACAGTCAATTCTTGCTATTTACAGAGGTTATATTCTGTGAAGTCGTTATGAACAGTCAATGAGTAAATACTGAACCATTGCCCCTAGGGGAAATACAGGGTTAAGTTTCTGTAAGACTCCGGTCACAACATTTTCATCAACTGATCAATACTTAACCTTGTTTTATGTGTGTTTCTCTTTAAAGATAACTGATTTAATATATATTGTTGATTCGTCAACATTGAGCTCATGGCCAACAGCACTATAGCTCACGCCCGAATAAAGCTTATCTAACACGTGTATTTTCTCTGTAAGGCACATCATAACTTTGTGCTAGGAGCATGAGACAGCACCTAAGCACCGTGCTTGTGAACCATTTTAAACAGTGATATCACCAACAAAAAGCAAAAATGTGACAAAAATATGGCACTAAATAGATTGCAAAAAGGACACTTGTTTATAGTATGAAAGCTGAAACAAGAAGGCAGAGTGTCACCTTATTTGACCTCAGCTGGAAATGTGCTCATGGGGTGACTCAGATTTTTTCCTGCTAAACACATGTTCACAAATGACCACAAAAATGCCACAAATATTAATTTGGGGGTTACAAATAAATTTTAGCAAGCTGGCACATTTGCAAATACAGAATCTGCAAATAATTAGAATCAACTGTATTTAGAGGGTAAAGGAAAGAGAAGGATCTAAGATATTTTTTAAGTGTCTGGGCTGGATGACTGGTGGAGGAGTAGCAAAGATAGTTTTGAAAGAAACTTGTGAAAGAAATTAATGTTGATTGGCGATCTGGCTGTTTCCCTAGTGGACTTACTAAAACTTGAATAAAAACCAATACTTTTATAATTTAATGACATAACTGAAGCTACAGAAGAGAAAAGAAAATGAAGCTATGTCTGTAAAGAAAAAGGGAAAAAAGGCAATCCAATGTTTAGGCACTTCAATAATTCATTTAATTTGGGCAAGACAGCCTACTGCTGTGGGTTTGGCTCAATCAGTTCTGGCCTTCTGATTTTCTTCTTACTCTTCTTTAGAAAATCTGGTGTGTTTCTCTACTTTTAAAACATTTTTTAAAGAAATTTAAGTATGTTATTTTAAATATGAAGTACAGAAAATGATATCATAATTCATGTGCTGTTTGGTTATCTATTACCACACAGCAAACCATCCCCAAAGATAGTAACTATGCTCATGATATGGTAGATCAGAAGGAATTCTGGCTAAGTACAGAGGGGATAGCTTGTTTTAAAAGATTTTAGCTTTTATGATAGTGGCTCCAACAGCTTTTGAAATCTGGAACAGGTTAGGTGGGGCCTCAGTTTTATCTTTCATCCGGGTTTCTCACTTCTGCTTACATTTCATCTGCTGGGCCTATTCTGTCCAAGATGGCTTCTTCACAGACTTGCTTGGTGGTCCCTGGGCTAGGATGGTTGGGCGTCTCTTTCTCTCATTCTGTGCACATTAGCTCCAGATGGCTAGCTTGGGCTTCCTCACTTAGTAGTCAAACTTTTCTGGTTTTTCCCCAAAGGGAACATTCCAAGAAACAAAAGTGGAAACTCAGTTTCTCACAGCTTTGGCTTAAGAACAGATCCATAGTTATGTTCACTGTATTCTATTGTTATGGCAATCACCGAGCCCACCCAGAGTCAAGAGGAAGGGACAAAGATCTATTGAAGGGAAGAGTGTCAAAGAATTCATGGCCATTTTTTTTTTTAAGATTTTATTTATTTATTCGACAGAGATAGAGACAGCCAGTGAGAGAGGGAACACAAGCAGGGGGAGTGGGAGAGGAAGAAGCAGGCTCGTAGCAGAGGAGCCTGATGCAGGGCTTGATCCCATAACGCTGGGATCACGCCCTGAGCCGAAGGCAGATGCTTAACCGCTGTGCCACCCAGGTGCCCCTCATGGCCATTTTTAATCCACTGTTTGTACCCACTGCTGAGATTTAATAGATGTTAACATTTTCCCTTTATTTTCTTTGTATCTTTCTCCTGAAGAAATAAAGCATTACAGATAACTCTATCTGTAGAGTCCTATAGCTCCATCACATCACTCCTTTCCCAAAGGTAATCATTTTCCTGAAGTTGTTGTGTCTCAATTCCTTGCATTGATACTACATAACTTTATCCAGCCACAAACAACATATACTGGAGTTTTATGTGTTTTGAATTGGCATGTATATGATGATTTACAGCTCAAGTCTATTTGCAACTTTCTCTTTTGACTAATTGTTATGCTTTGGAGATGTATACATATTTTTACATATAGCTGTGATTCATTTATTTTAATTATTGAATAGAGTTATTTTGTATGGATAAACTATCATTTATTTATCAATTTCACACACACACACACACACACTTTCTTTTATTAAAAAAATGTTGCTGCAAACTCCTTATATGTATTTTCCCTTGGCTACAAGTGTTAAGAATTTCCCTAGGACTACTCTGTCCAGTATGGGAGCCATTAGCTACACGTGGCTCTTGGGCACTGGAAATTCAAATTGAATGTGACCTAATTATAAAGTACATACAAGATTTTGAAGATTTCGTACAAAAATGCGTAAAATACTTTGATACTTTCAAATATTGATTACATATTAAAATGATAATGTTTTGAATACATTGAGTTAAATAAAAATATTAAAATTACTTTCCCTTGTTTCTTTTTACTCTTTTAATGTGGCTACCAGAGAATTTAAAATTATAATTGTGGTTCATATTATATTTCCAATGGACAGAATTGCTCTAGTGTATATGATTAAAAGAGTTTTTATCTTCAGCTTTACTAGATATTGCCAACTCCCACGTGGTTGTCCCAGTGTACTTCTGCCAAACAGTGTGTTCTAAGAGTTTCCACTTCTTGTGTCCTCGCCAACTCTTGTTATCAGACATCCATCTCTGCCAGTCTCGTAAAATGTGAAATGGTATCTCATCATTGTTTTAATTAGCATTTCCCTGATTGCTAATGAAGTTAAGAACTTCTTTTATGTTTATCGATGATTTTCCTAATGATGGTTTTCCCTTAAGATCCATTTTATGGTTTTTAAAAAAATTTTTTAGGTATAACTGACATAACATATTAGTTTCAGATTGTTAAAAAGAAACAATAGTCCCAAAATGGAGTCACTTTTGCTATGCCCCACTAAGACTTAATACTTAACCCAAATGCACTTTCACCCTCAATTTTTAAACCAGTCAGTCTAAAATTTCTTGATTAGCACTAGTGAGGTAATCTGCATGATAAGAACCCTGCCTACCTCTAAAGGAAGGTAATGTTACCAGAAATAATCCAGTCTTTTAATTTCCTTGTCCCATCCTTCCTCTGCCTATAAAAACCACCACCTCCTCCTCCTCCTTCTTTTACTGTACGGCTCCATTTTTAAAAATTTATTATTATTATTATTTTTATTAACATATATTATTTGTTTCAAGGGTACAGGTCTGTGATTCAACAGTCTTATATGATACCCAGTGCTCATTACAGCACATACCCTCCCCAGTGTCCATCACCCAGTTGCCCTATCCTCCCATCCCCCTCCCCTCCAGCAACCCTCAGTTTGTTTCCTAAGATTAAAAGGCTCTTACGGTTTGTCTACCTCTCTGGTTTCATCTTGTTTCATTTTTTCTCTCTTCCCCTACAATCCTCTGCTTTGTTTCTTAAATTCCACATATTAGTGAGATCATATGATAATTGTCTTTCTCTGATTGACTTATGTCGCTTAGCATAATACCCTCTAGTTCCATCCACGTCGTTGCAAATGGCAAGATTTCAATTTTTCGATGGCTGCATAATATTCCATTGTAGATATATACCACATCTTCTTTATCCATTCATCTATTGATGGACATCTGGGCTCTTTCCATAGTTTGGCTATTGTGGACATTGCTGCTATAAACATTGGGGTGCAGATGCCCCTTTGGATCACTACATTGGTATTTTTGGGGTAAATACCCAGTAATGCAATTGCTGGATTATAGGGTAGCTCTATTTTCAACTTTTTGAGGAACCTCCATATTGTTTTCCAGAGTGGCTGCACCAGCTTGCATTCCCACCAACAGTGTAGGAGGGTTCCCCTTTCTCCACATCCTCACCAACATCTGTCATTTTCTGACTGTTAATTTTAGCCATTCTGACTGGTATGAGGTGGTATCTCATTGTGGTTTTGATTTGTATTTCCCTGATGCCAAGTGATGTGGAGCACTTTTTCATGTGTCTGTTGGCCATTTGTATTTCTTCTTTGGAGAAATATCTGTTCATGTCTTTTGCCCATTTCTTGATTGGATTATTTGTTTTTTGGGTGCTGAGTTTGATAAGTTCTTTATAGAGTTTGTCTTTTTTTTTTTAAGATTTTATTTATTTATTCAACAGAGATAGAGACAGCCAGAGAGAGAGGAAACACAAGCAGGGGGAGTGGGAGAGGAAGAAGCAGGCTTATAGCAGAGGAGCCTGACATGGGGCTCGATCCCATAACGCCAGGATCACGCCCTGAGCCGAAGGCAGACACTTAACCGCTGTGCCACCCAGGCGCCCCTCTTTATAAAGTTTGGATACTAGCCCTTTATCAGATATGTCATTTGCAAATATCTTCTCCCATTTTGTCAGTTGTCTTTTGGTTTTGTTAACTGTTTCCTTTGCTGTGCAAAAGCTTTTCATCTTGATGAAATCCCAATAGTTCATTTTTGCCTTTGTTTTCCTTGCCTTTGGAGATGTATCTAGCATGTCCTCTGCTGCGGCCTAGGTCAAAGAGGTTGCTGCCTGTGTTCTCCTCTGGGATTTTGGTGGATTCCTGTCTCACATTTAGGTCTTTCACCCATTTTCAGTCTGTTTTTGTGTGTGGTGTAAGGAAATGGTCCAGTTTCTTTTTTCTGCATGTGGCTGTCCAATTTTTTCAACACCGTTTGTTGAAGAGACTGTTTTTTTCCATTGGATATTCTTTCCTGCTTTGTCAAAGATTAGTTGGCCATAGAGTTAAGGGTCCATTTCTGAGTTCTCTATCTGTTCCATTGATCTATATGTCTGTTTTTGTGCCAGTACCAAACTGTCTTGATGATTATAGGTTTGTAATAGAGCTTGAAGTCTGGAATTTTGATGCCACTAGCTTTGGTTTTCTTTTTCAATGTTCCTTTGGCTATTAGGGGTCTTTTCTTGTTCCATACAAATTTTAGGATCATTTGTTCCAGTTCTGTGAAAAAAAGTTGATGGTATTTTGATAGGGATTGCATTAATGTGTAGATTGCTCTAGGTAGCATAGACATTTTAACAATATTTGTTCTTCTAATCCATGAGCATGGAACGTTTTCCATTTCTTTGTGTCTTCCTCAATTTCTTTCATGAGTATTCTATAGTTTTCTGAGCACAGATCCTTTGCCTCTTTGGTTAGGTTTATTCCAAGGTATCTTACGGTTTTCGTTGCAATTGTAAATGGGATCAACTCCTTAATTTCTCTTTCTTCTGTCTCGTTGGTGTGTAGAAATGCAACTGATTTCTGTGCATTGATTTTATATCCTGTCACTTTACTGAATTCCTGTATGAGATCTAGCAATTTTGGGGTGAAGTCTTCTGGGTTGTCCACATAGATTATCATGTCATATGCAAAGAGTGAGAGCTTGACTTCTTTGCTGATTCATCTGCCTTTAATTTCTTTTTGTTGTCTGATTTCTGAGGCTCTGACTTCTATTTTTATACAACTCCGTGGAGTTCTTTTCTACTTGCTGGTTGGGATGCTACCCAATTCATGAATTGTTGATAAAGCCAGTTAGATCTTCAAATTTACTCAGTTGAATTCTGTTTTTTAACAAGATGTACAACATGATGATTTGATACTTGTATATATTGGAAAACAATTGCCACAGTAAGTCTAATTAATATCTGTCATTATACATAGTTACAATATTCTTGTGATGAGAACTTTTAAGATCCACTTTCCCAGATGCTTTCAAATATGCAATATAGTCAGGATGCTGTACATTACAGTCTGTTTCTACATTTTAAAATTGGAAATGTTTAACTTGGTACTTTTTAACTTCATTCACCCATTTTTCCTACCCCTGACTCCCTGCCTCTGGCAACCACAAATCTGGTTGTTTATATCCATGAGCTCATTTTATTTTTTTTGGGGGGGGGGGACAGGGGTTAGATTTTATATATAAGTGAGATCGTATGGTATTTATCTTTTTTTGTCTGACTTATTTCTCTTAACATAATGCCTTCAGGGTCCATCCATGTTGTTGTAAATGACAGGATTTCATTCTTTTTCATATTTCATCGTTCCATTTTACATATATATATCATATATTCTTTATTTTTTCACCACTGATGGACATTTGTTTCCATATCTTGGCTATTGTAAATAATGCTTTAATGAACATGGGGGTGCACATATCTTTTTAAGTTAGTGTTTTTGTTTTCTTTAGATAAATACCTAGAAGTAGAATTGCTGGATCATATGGTAGTTCTGTTTTTAGTTTTTTGAGGAACCTCCATACTGTTTTCCATAGTGGCTGCACAAGTTTACATTCCCCCCAACAGTGCAAAAGTGTTCCCTTTTCTCTTCATCCTTGCTAACACTTGTAATTTCTTATCTTTTTTATAATAGCCATTTTAACAGGTGTGAGGTGATTTCTCATTGTGGTTTTTATTTGCTTGATGATTGATGATGCTGAGCACCTTCTCATGTGCCCGTTGGCCATTTGGATTCCTTCTTTGGAAAAATATCTGTTCAGGTCCTCTGCCCATTCTTAAATTGGATTGTTTGGTGTTTGGTATTGAGTGTATGAGTTCTTTATATATTTTGGATAGTAACCCCTTATCACTTATATGATTTGCAAATATTTTTTCCATTTAATAGGTTAGCCTTTTCATTTTGTTCATTATTCCTTCGCTGTGCACAAGCTTTTTAGTTTGATGTAGTCCCACTTGCTTATTTTTGCTTTTGTTGCCATTGTTTTTTGTGTCAAATCCAAAAAGCCATTGTGAAAACCAGTGTCAAGGAACTTACTTCCTGTATTTTATGCTTTTAAGTCTTATATTCAAGACTTTGATCCATTTGGAGGGTTTTTTTGTGCATATGTGTGGATGTATAAGACAGTGGTCCCTTTAATTCTTATGCATGTGGCCGTCGAGTTTTCCCAGCACCATTTATTGAGTTTGTCCTTTCACCATATATTCTTTTTTTTTTTTTTTTTAAGATTTACTTATTTATTTGTGAGAGAGAGTGAGTGCACATGTGTGAGTTGGGGGAGGGACAAAAGGAGAGAATCTTTACGCATACTCCCCGCTGAGCATGGAGCCAGACAGGGGGCTTCATCTCACAATCCATGAGATCATGACCTGAGTCAAAACCAGGAGTTGGACGCTTAACCAACTGAGCCACCCAGGTGCCTCCTTTCACCGTATATTCTTATATATTCATTCTTGTATTCATGTATATTCTTGACTCCTTTGTCATAAATTAATTGGCCATATATGCATGGGTTTATTTCTGGGTTTTCTATTCTGTTGATCTGTATTTCTGTTTTTATGCCAATACCATACTGTTTTGAAAATCATTTTATCTAGTTTTGTTATAGCTGTACCTTTTTTGGATTACTCTTTGCCAGATTTATTGTATACCTTTCAATATCTTTATGTTTTGTGTATCTTTTAAACACTGTATAGCTCTATTTGTTATAATCCAATCTTATAATCTATATTTTAACTCAAAATTTAGTCCATTTGTATTTATGTTGACTAGTGAAATGTAAGGATTTAATTTCTGCCACTTCAATTTCACTTACTATTTATGATGCATTTTTCTTTGCTTTCCCCCATCTTTTCTTCATTCTACTGAAACAAATTTTTTTATATCTATCTCCCTTTACCTTTTGTCTTCTTGATTTAGAAGCTATATGTTTTATGTCTAATCTTTATTCATCACTCTTAAAATTTTAGCATGCATAGTTGATTTACTGTCTAATTTAATCAACATCTCTATTCCACTCCTGGAAAAATACAAGGACTCCCAATATGCCCCTGTGGCTTTTAAGACTTTATTATCATCATGTTTTAATATCCCTTAAATTAGTCATTCTTATGACTATTTTATACAGTCAATGGTTATTTAGATTAGCTAAATGTTTAACAATTTACTTGCTCAGAATTGCTTCTGCATTTCACTCCATTCTTTTGAGTTCAACTTGCTGCTCTCTAAAATATATCTTTTAGTAGTTCTTTAGGAAGACTCTACAAACAGTAAAGTCCTTTAGTTGTAGTTGTCTAAAAATGTCTTAGTTTCCCAAACAATCATGAAAGGTACTTGAGCCATCATAGAATTCAAAGTATACAGTTATTTTCCTCTGGCACTTTTAAGATACTCTTATTGTCTTCTGGCTTTGAATTACAGTGACTTAGTTGTCCTAGCTATTGGGATTTTCCAGCTTCAGAACTAAAAATCCTAAGTCCTGGGAGTACCCTCAGTCCTGGGCAAACTGGAATGTTTGATCATCCCACCTTGAATGTTGCTGTTGGGAAATCTGTTATGTGCCTAATTTTTATTCCTTGCTCTGTATTTTTTGGTTATTCTTACTTTTGGGGTTTTCTCTTTGTTTTTGGTGTGTGTATATACTTGGTTGCCAACATTCTGAGAACTGGGGGGAGGGGGGCAGGTACTGGAGGGAAGGGGCATCTCAATGCCCCCTGTATAAACTTCTTGTAATTCTTCTATTTTCAGTCTGTGCCCTCAGCAAGCCTGGTGTCCCTTAGTCCAGAACTTATTTGGTTTAATTTTTCCTCTTCTGCCTGATGGCTTGAAAGTAGTTGCTTGACTACTTGTGTTAGAAGAGTATTTGGGGGATTGAATCCTACCTTTTAAAGACTTCCAACCAGTCCTCGTTCCCTCAGGCCTTTTAGTACCCCTGGCACCTCAATTCTGAGACTTTCTGGGGTTCAGTGGCATGAATTACCTTGCTTCTTTGTAGCTTCTTCTCCCCACCAGTCTTCCTCTTACCACCAACAACACAGATTTGGATTTATGTTGTCTCCAACCCAATAACCAACCCAGCTGCCATTTGTAGATCTGAGTTCCAGCTTATAAAATTTCTGTTGGCACTTGTTATCTTTTCTCTTATTGCCTTGTCCTTACATGGTTAAGCTTTTTTAATTTATTCATTTTCATTTTGGTGGGGTTTCAGAAATAGACATAAAGGCCTGTGTTGAATGTGCCATGTTTTACCAGTTCTCAAGGACGATATGTTTTTTTTTCTTTCTAAAAGTTCTATTTAGTACTTTATAAAATCTCAAATTTTATATTAAGATCTTATACATACTACGATTTTAATATATGATTATAAGAATTTTAAATTTATTGGTTTTAGAGTCTTTAGGAAATAAACGTAGAGTCTTATACTCTTTTTCTGGCTGTTTTTTCATCTCGAGTCTTTGAGTGTGTCTTATTTTTTGTGTCTTTTGGGACTCACTAGTGGCAGGTTGTTTCTTATGCTTGGTTATTTTTTATTGTGGACTTGTGTGTTTTTTGGTAATCACATGTGGTGTGTGTTGAGGGAGTGCCCCTCTACAGTAGCTGTGTGTGCTACACAAACAGGGAAGCACTTGCATGGGACGGTCTTAATGCTGATTCCTTGGCATGGGGAGTTCCTTGACCAAGAGTGTTGAGCAATTTCAGTCCTGGGGCTGCACAAGGCACAGCACCAGGGGTGTGATTTCTCAGGGACATGTTTTTTCACCCAGAGAGAATGGCTTCCTTGCCTGCCCCCTGCTCTTCTAGAGAGCAGTTTCATTGAGGGGTAGTCCTTTGAGATTCCTGGTTTTTTTATGCAGAAATTTCAGTTCCAACCCCCCCTCACACGGGCCTGAAAAATTCATCTTCTATTGTTCCTTGAGATGTTAAAACAAAGAGGATTATGGAGACTAGTAAACACTCCCCAGAGTATTGCAGCATCTGCTTACATAACTACTGCTCTAGTTTTCAGTTCCTGCTTCATTTCTGCACCTGGAATTTACTCTTTTTTTTTTTTTTTTTTTGCAAGCTCAGATACACACATGCTTTTATTTATTTTTATTTTCTAAGTGACTATAGAAAGAATTCTCCACGTTTTCTTGGTCTCCTATTTTACCACAATCCTAGTTCTTTGTTTTCCTCAAAAATACTAGTAGGTAGAAGTAAAAAATGCAAATGTAGAGATGAAGAGAATGAGTAGCCACTCAACACTGTAACCACCGAAACAAAGATGCCTTTTATGAAAGGAAACAAACTATTTTCTAAGAAAGATAGCTAATTTAAAGTGAAGGGTACACTGAAAAAGGATAAGGAATCAGTTAAGAAACAGAATTTAGGTAAGCAGCAGTTTAGGCAACATATGCTTAACAGTCTCAATTTCATCCAGCCTACCTCAAAACACAGGGAAATACAATGTTTATACTCTGTGTTACAAATCTATTAGCTAATAAAGAGAATGCTACCATTCTCATAACTGTGTTAAATTAAGTAAAAACAAATAGGCTTGTGTAAACTTTTATTAAAGAAAGAAAATATGTGAAAGTGTTAGACCTTGAATATTCTGAAGAAATATTGCCAAGTTTCTGTACTCCTCCTCTTTAAATTAAGAATTGTATGTTCATATTCTTATCTTGAAATTTTGACAATATAAGGATAGTTTATTTTGACATTCTATGAACTTACAGACATTCTAAAATCTTCTGAGAGAAAAAAAAATTAATATGACCGATGAAAGTGTTATTCTCCAAAACAAACAAAACACATGAAGGCAAAAATTTGGGGTAGAAATGACATATTAATTCTCTATTGCTACATATTACATAGACTTAATGCTTAAGACAACATGAGTTTATTATCTTTACAGTTCTGTTGGTTAGAAATCTGACTTTCTAGGGTCTTACTGGGTTCAGATCAAGATGTCAGCAGGGCTTAGGGGCGCCTGGGTGGCACAGCGGTTAAGCGTCTGCCTTCGGCTCAGGGTGTGATCCTGGCATTGTGGGATCGAGCCCCACATCAGGCTCTTCCCCTAAGAGCCTGCTTCTTCCTCTCCCACTCCCCCTGCTTGTGCTCCCTCTCTCGCTGGCTGTCTCTATCTCTGTCGAATAAATAAATAAAATCTTTAAAAAAAAAAAAGATGTCAGCAGGGCTGTATTCCTTTTTGTAGGCTCTAAGAGAGAATCCATTTCCTTACCTTTTCCATTTTGTACAGGCTGCCCACATTCCTTGGCTCATGTCTGACTCCCCTTCCTATATCCTGAAAGCCAGTAACACTGCATGTCTCTGACCATTCTTCCCTACAGTTCTCCTTGCAACTCCCCTCTTCTGCCTCCCTTTTCTACCTTTTAGAGCGCTTGTCGGGGCACCTATCTGCCTCAGTTGGTAGAGTATATGACTCTTGATCTCAAGGTTGTGAGTTCAAGCCCTGTGTTGGGTATAGAGATTATTTAAAAAGAAAAAAAAAAAAAAGAACACTTGTGATTACATTTGGTCCACCTGAATAATTCAGGATAATGCCTGTAGTTTAAGTTCAGTTGATTAGCAACTTTAATTTCCCTTTACCATGTAACCTAACATAGTCACAGGTTCTGGGATTTAGAATGTGAACATCTTTGAGGGGCCATTATTCTGCCTACCACAGATAGCAAATTATAATTTAGACAAGTTGAGTTTGAAGTCTCTGTGGTATATACAAGTGGAATTTCTTATATGTAGCTGTAAAGAGGAACCTGGATCTCAGTAAAAAAAATTGTGATGATACAGATTTTAGGAGGTATTGATGTATTGTAGTTGGAGCTGTGGTTATGGAGAAGCTTATGATGAAAGGGTGAATAGACTGAGAAGAGAAGGAAAGAGGATAAGTAAGGGGAGGATGAGGGAGGGAAAAGTCAAGGATAGAAGGTATCGGGAGGGAAATAAATTAAAAAGAAGAGTAATATATATACTTTGGGGGTCATGCTGACATATGCTGAAGGAATTCACTGATGGTTTTTATTTGATCACAGAGCAACAGTTCAAGTCGTTTTCTACCAAGCACAGTGGCAAGGATCTTAAGGAGACTGATGATGTTTGAAATGGTTACTGTGGACTGAAGGAAGGTGAGCTGATGAAAGACCGGTCACAAGACTTGCTGAGTTGTTTCTGGGGCTTACCTGAACTTATTCCAATATTATGAAAGGTTGATGAAAACATATTCTCCAAGGAAGAACAGACATGCTTGATAATTATGGATCTGTCTAATCTAGTCATGTCGTGAAGACAGGGAGGTATTATATAGGGCTACTCATGAGTTAGATCACAATTTGTGTCCTTGTTTCATAGGGAAAATATATTCTGAATTATAAACAACAAACTAAATAACAAACTTTGGCTCTTGATCCACTGATGATTCCTCTGTCTTTTGATAGCCTTTGTTACCTGGTCCTATTTATTATCTAACTTGTTTTTGACTTTACTCCATATCTCCATGGTCTAGTTAGACAATTTTTTCACTGACTCAATACCTTATCTTCTGGCCTTTACTTATGATCTTCTTTTTCACTTGAAATACAGGCTTTCTTTCTAATGCTTCTGCCAATAGCACTTAACCTGAAATGTGTGCATGCTTCTCCATAAAGATTCCAGTCCATATTAATCTCACTCTTCTTTGAATTCCTGTATCCCTGATAGCTGCATCACCACCTAAGGGAGTCATTAACTGTGAATTAACTTGCATTCTCTATAGCTTTTTGTGTGTTAGTTTTCTCAGAACTCCTATTACTCGTTCAATTAATATTTTTATTATCTCTTATGTGCCAAGGACCTATACAAGGGGCTGGATATAAAGTCATATTCAAAATAGAGCAGGCATTATTTCTACTTCTGAATCTCCCACATGACATAAAGTAGCGCAGAGCCTAATATTACACATGCTGTTGATTATCATATGATGTTAGATATGTGTGAAAGCTACACTTGATGCTGGTATCGACATCTGGAGTGAGAATCCAGGGCTCCGCTGTACTAGATATACTATAATGTCTGCTTTTTCTTGAAAATCCATTGGCAGGACCCAGATGCTTTCCAGAGAACAAAGAGATGCTGAGCAAAAGACTGATTTTAGGCTTGGAATGTAAATGCTTCAGGTGATAACAGACATTTGTCAGACTAATGAATGGGCAGGGAAACCAAAATACAGTCTGCAGAGTATTCTGAAATTATAGGTCACCATACTGAGAGAATACAGAAAGGAGCATTCTGGCTTTCCTGGAAACTGTAAAACACCCCAAGTCTGCAGCAATTTACAGTAAATTTGAAGGTGCCTGGTTAAGCTGTCTTATAAGTAGATATAATATCATTTGTGGAGATCCTGGGACCCACTCAAGATGAAATTAAGCAGATTCAGAAACTACTTGCTTAGAATTTGTTGTTTAAGATGAGGTAAGGGTAGAATGGACCAATGGACCAATCGACTCATATTGGCATCTTTGGATCTCTTCTTCCCATAGCCAAAGAGTAGAGAAAATTTGTTCTGAGATCAATAGCTCTTTTTTCTATGGACAAGATAACTTTGTTACATGTACGTGTGTGTGTGGAGAATGCTCACTTTGTACTGGGGTGAAGGTTAACTGACAGGCATCTCTAATCGCAGGGCTGATAAGCTAAGATTAGATATGACTATGGGATGAGAATTTTTTATAATGAAAGGAAAATGGAAAAAGGAAATGGAAAAGGAGAGAATGAGAAGTTGAAAGAATCATCTTTTGTCATTTGATAGTTGGGGGAAGTATCTGCATTTGTGTGGGAGTGGAAGAGGTGAGGCTGAGGAGATCCACAGACAGGGACTTTGGAGTTAGTCAGCAGAGGTTGGCATAGCAACCTGTAGAATTTGACCAAGGCTTGGAAGATTTGGGAGAGATGAGTTCAAGTGTTTACCAGTGAAGAAAAGAGACTGTGAGCATAGAGGTATTTAGGAACAAGGCCAGACCTTCAGAAAGAAGGTCTCATACCAGAGAATGATCATGTTGAACTTGGCAGAAGGAGACCAGGACCTCGTCATACTCAGAATGACTCTGTGAGGATAGTATTAGTATTGTTTTTATGTTCCAGTTGAGGAAGATGATTCCCAGAGTGACATGTCACTAATAGGTGGAAAATTCAGGAGCTGGATCTCACTTTTAAATATACACAAGCCCCAGGGCACCTGGGTAGCTCAGTCGGTTAAGCATCCACTCTTGGTTTCTGCTCAGGTCATGGTCTCAGAGTTGTGAGATTGAGACCTGAGTCAGGCTCCCCGCTTAGCGGGGAGTCTGCTTGAGATTTCCTCTTTCTTTCTCTCCCTCTGCCCCTCCCCGCAAAAATAAATAAATAACTCTTTTAAAAACAAATAAATAAATAAATATAGTTGTGACTGTCTTTTGGGATCTCCACCTGGGTAACTTTCCTCTGAACCACTTTTACCTCATATCTCTGTTTTTCCTCACTAATGCTTTTTCTTTTTTCTTTTTTTTTTTTTTTAAGATTGTATTTATTTATTTGACAGAGATAGAGGCAGCCAGCGAGAGAGGGAACACAAGCAGGGGGAGTGGGAGAGAAAGAAGCAGGCTCATAGCAGAGGAGCCTGATGTGGGGCTCGATCCCATAACGCCGGGATCACGCCCTGAGCCGAAGGCAGACGCTTAACCACTGTGCCACCCAGGCGCCCCTCACAACGATTTTTCAGTACCCAAGTTCAAAGGCTTGGAGTTGCTTTGCCTCCTCCCCATCCCTTATACTTCACACTCAGTCCTATGAATTATTTCCCTCAAAGTTTTTCAAAATTGTCCTTTCTTTTCTGCTCCTCCTCCTTCTGTCTTATACCACCTTACCTATAATTCTGATTCTCACTCCTTCTCTGGACAATTGTAAAATTCTTCATCTGGTATCCTTAATTGTAGCTTCTTCCTTCCTTTAATTCATCTTGTCTCATTAATAAATTCTTTTTAATTTAAATTCAATTAACATGTAGTGTGTTATTAGTTTCAGAAGTAGAGGTCAGTGATTCATCAGTTGCATGTGACAACCAGTGCTCATCACATCACGCGTCCTCCTTAATGCCCATCACCCAGTTACCCCATCCCCCCATCCCTCTCCCCTCCAGCAACCCTGTTTGTTTACTATAGTTAAGAGTCTCTTATGGTTTGTCTCCTGTGCTTTTGTCTTATTTTATTTTTCCCTCCCTCCCCCTATGATCCTGTTTTGTTTCTTGAATTCCACATATTAAGTCTCATTGATAAGTTAATCACCCTAAAGTTTCAGCTTCAGACATATGTATAGCTCTTCTGCTCAGAAACCTTTGATAGTTTCCCAGTGCTCAGTGAATCAAGTACAAACTCGCCAAATATACTAAGTAATATTTATTGAGCATTTACTATATTCTAACCATTGATTGCAGCACATGGATTCTTTATTTAAAATTGAAAACAATTCTACAAGGTAGGGCCTTCTATTGCAGCATTTTACAGAAAAGGCAGTTGAGGACCAGGTATGCTAAGTACTTGCTTAAAGTCACACAGCAAACAAGCGATGGGGCCAGGACCTGATGCAGACACCTGACTGCAGAGCCTGCACATTGTGTTGCTGTCCCGACTTAGTTGCCACTTTTTGGCAGTGAAGACTAGGCTCATAGTAGCCAAATGAACACATCTGCTTCACAGACATATTTGGTATCTCCTAAATATTGTTTGTGAATTTTTTTTCCCCTACCCAAATCCCAAATCAGAAAATTCTATTTATTCTTAAAGACCTATTCAAATTCTACTTCCTTCATAATGTCATTCACAATCCCTCCAGCCAGATGTGATCTTACACTCCTTTGACTCTTAAGAGGCTTCAAGTACTGTAATCATTTGTTCACTTTATATATTGTTGCTGGTTAAATCCCATTGTCTTCTAAGGCAGGAGCTCTTTTCTAACTTATACATCGTGAAATGCATTAAGTTGGATACAAAGATCCCAGAAAAATCGTGATGGCTCCAGGTGTTACTCTCCGTGCCTCCTGTCTATATGTATCTTCTTAGCCAATGCACACTTTATAGAACTGAGGGCCCTAGACTACACATCTAGACCATAATCTGTTGGGCTTTTGGCTGATGTAAACATGTGATTTTAGGGGTATGAATTTAATGTAAAATTCCTTGGCCCTTTCCTGGTTTTGGCTCTATGAGTCTAGTTTTAGTGGGCTAAAAAAAAAAGAAAGTGCCTCCCCAAACTAAAGAATTTTCTTTTAATCATGAAGGCTAAGTAAACTGTTCTTAAAGCTCTTTGTAATCCTAATTAGATATAGGCTTCTCTTCAACTTTCTTTCTAGATGTTGTCATTCCTGGGTGACACATTGAAAGTTACCCTTCAGCACTGAGCCAACTTTTACACTTCAGTTTACAATTTACTAAACACTTAATTGATAAATGATGTTGACTGAAGTGGAAAATTGAGGAGTTATCTTAGTGATTCAGGCCCAAGCTAATTTTTCACCAGAAATATCCAAATAACCAAAGCAAAATATAAACGGGATCATTTGGATTCTGATGCACTCCCTGCAGCTCAAACACAGAAAATTTCAGAGAAATAGAAAGAGGCTATACTTATTTGTTCATTCAACTAATACTGATAAAGTCCCTACCACATCCCTACCATCTGGTAGGGTCTGCACAAAGAGCCAGAAATATATTGGTGAATATAAAATTTCAGGTCCTCGCTCTCCTCTGTTTACATTATTCAATGGGTATTGTTTGGGAAACTTTGCTCACCCAAAGAGTGGGCCAACTGGAAACATGCTTTCAACAAGGATTTAGGTTCATTCCATAGATATGTAGAGGGTCATTAAGGGGGAAATAAAGTTGTTTAGGAACAGATCACTCTTCCTGTGAATAATAGCCTACCCTGTCCTCACAAATGACCATATCCCTCCTGCACAAAATTCCTCAGTGACATAATGTTAGAGTGACTGGACCACGAGTTTATATTAGTATAGAAATGTTTATGTTCCCTTGTCCCTTTTTCTTGTTAACAGAATGATTCAACTCTTGCTTCAATCCTCCACTGAAGTATGCAGCTAAACTTTCTAACCTTTACATTTGTGCAGTCATTCACACACATCCATCGATTTTCTTTTTCAGTTTAACCAATCTGCATGATGATTATCCCGCCAGAGTTAAGAATCTTGCAGGTGTTAATTACTGTGTTTAAAATAAGATCATATAAACACCGCTTCTGAGGTTTTGGTTCTGAGCTACACTTTCATCCAGGTGTCAGTAGGTGGCAGCACATTATTTTTTGTTCACTGAGGGAGGAAGGGGAAATAGATTTTTCAGCAAACCCTATTTTGGAAAAACAGCCTTCACTAGAACAAAGGCAAATAGTTTCCATATATCATCGTCATTATCTCATTAAAGTATTCCTTTAATTCTATGCATTATTTTGTATTTGTTTTGCCTTTATTTCAAATTCTATCCACGGATCTCATCGACACACAATTGTGTGTACCAAATTAGTTTTATTTAGGTTTTGAGAAATTAGCTTTTTGTAGTTAAAGAGCCAGTTAAGGAATGAAAACCCTGAGTAATGTGAACTTGTTTTGGAAAGCTATCTGTGAGCAGATATTGGACATTAGGGACTGGGGGGTTGGGGAAAAGTTCTCTTCCCCTAGGTCAGTTTTCAGGGTTGTTGTTGGGCCCCCTCAGGGCAAAACAGGTGGAAATAAAAATCACTAATCTATTATTTAGCTCTTTGGACCTTATCTCTTTCCAAGGATTTTGATCCATGCCAGTGTTTTTAGAGAAAGGGAGCATATTTGCTCTTTAGAAAAAGTCAAAATAATTTTGAAGGAATGTTAACCACTTGGTTGTTAAAGCTAAAAGACTTCCAAGCTTCAAAAAATGTATAAGGACAGGGGCGCCTGGGTGGCACAGTGGTTAAGCGTCTGCCTTCGGCTCAGGGCGTGATCCTGGCGTTATGGGATCGAGCCCCACATCAGGCTCTTCTGCTATGAGCCTGCTTCTTCCTCTCCCACTCCCCCTGCTTGTGTTCCCTCTCTCGCTGGCTGTCTCTATTTCTGTCAAATAAATTTAAAAAAAAAATGTTTAAGGACAAAGCAATCAGTTCAATTCAACAAATACTGAGGGCTCGTGGTAGGAAAGACTCAGTTTTCTCTACTACTCACACAGAATGTGTCTTTCTGACTCTTCTGGTCACCAAATGTGTGGGTTCTTCTTCCCATACCAAGCAATTCTCTGGGACACCAGTTGGGTGTTCTACGATTTAACTCAATCCTAACACTGTCTAACTGGGGAGAGTGTCAGATTCCACCAGGGTAAGGGCTCAGTCCCATAAGACTCCTCCCATTCTCTTGCAGATGCCAGTCACAAGTCATCGGTCACTCATAACTTCTGTCCGACATGGCCACAAATCAGGGGTTCCTACAACCTCCTCTCAGGTTCAGTTAATTTGCTAGCATGGCACACAGAACTCAAGGAAACATGAAGAGATACAAAAGGCAAAGTCTGGGAGGGTCCCGAGTGCAGGAGCTCTGTCCTCATGGACTGGGGTGTTTCACCCTCCTGGTGTGGATATGTTTGCCAACCTGGAAGCTATTCAAACCTCCTATTCAGTTTTATGGAAGTTTCCCTCATGTAGGCATGATCAATTATTAACTAAATTTCCAGCCCCTCTCCTCTCTCTGGAGCATGGGGGCAGGGCTGAAAATTCTGAGCTTTTAATCCTGGCTTGGTCTTTCTGGTGACCAATCCCCATCCAGGAGCCATGCAGGACCTACCCATAGTCACCTGATTGGAACAAAAGATGTTCCAAGTGCTCTTTCACTTAGGAATTTATAAGGGTTTTAGGAGCTCTGGGCTGGGAACCGGGGGCAGAAACCAACATATATATTTTCTATTATCTCACAGTACTCCTTTATTTAATCATTCAACAAACATTTTTTGACTTTGGTTCTTTAAAGTGTATCATACTGACTGCTGTAGACATACCTCCTGCCGTCTGGTAGCTGTTCTAAGGCAAAGTGCAAGACACGGAATACCAACAAATACAAGGCACATGGTTGTGTTCAGTAAACATTTGTCGAATGAACAGATTGTGATAAATAGTTGTTAAAATGTGCTATGGGACTTCAAAGGGGAAAATCGAATAGACAGGTTAGGAAAAGGTATATGGAAGATGCAGTTTCTGCCATGGCTTCAGAGGACAAATGCAATTGAAGGGAAAGCCCAGGGAGGCAGGGGCTCTTCAGGTGCTTAGAACACCAGGAGCAAAAGCATATTGGGAAACAACAGGTAGTCCAGTTTGGCAGGAGGGTAGCTCAAGGCATTAGTCTCCCACTTGAGGAATCAGCAAGATGCACAGTGGGACATAACAACGCCTTGCCAATGCATTTACTAAATCAAGAGGTAAGGCCTAGACTAAGGGCCTTCCAGGCTGGCCTTTGGCATTCAGAGCCCAGTCTCTTAGGAGGTGGGGACAAACCCCTTGTTCTTCCTTGTCAACCAGGGTAACAATTGGTAACAATTTTTCTTTATTTATTTAGAACAGTGGCATTTTAAAAATGATATATATTTAATTTAAACTTCAGACAATTCCAAAAAATATGAGTAAGAAAAAAATACCCCAAATTTCATCTCCCAGGAAATAATCATTGTTAACCTTAGATATTACTTCATATCCTGTCCTTTGCATATATACAGATGGAGGCCTGTCTGGCGGGGACTAGTTTTGCAAAAATGGAACCAAGTACATGCTAATTTTATAGAAATTATTAAATGTAATTCTACTTGAATTTGAAAAGAAAAGAAAAAAACTGATAAAAATGAAGGCATGATGGAAACTTCGGTAAATGTCTCATTAATTTTTTGCTTTAAAAAAAATAGATAATATATTCATGTGGTACACATTGCAAAAGCTGTATGTTAGTGAAAAGCCATGAAAATTCTCCCTTCCACCCTATCTCCCATCTATCCAGTGTACTTCCCCAGAGGTATCCATGTTACCAATTTGTTGTCCACCTTTTCAGTGTTCAGTGTTTTTAAAATTTCTTTACTGCAAAGATATTATAGTTCCTAAAATCAAGGACAAAATGATTGTAAAAGACTTATAAAAGATTATTAAAAGCCAGACAATTTTGGAGCAATTATGTTTTAATAATTGTATTTTAACTTTTTTTTATAATAGTATCTAGTGCTGGGCACTATACTAAGAAATTAACGTGGGTTATTTTGTTTGCTACCCACAACAACATTATCATCTTCATCTTACTGGCAAGGGAACTGAGATAGTTAAACACTTTGTCAGAGGCCAAAAGTAAGAATTGACAGAGCCCAGATTTAAACTCAGGTGGTCTAATTCCTGACATACCCACTACATACACTGCCTCCTTTCAATACTGAATAGAATACCAGTGCCTTCCCCCTGGCATATCCACTCAATTCTCATGTAGCTTGATTTCATCCCTGTTAGTCTTTCCCATGAAGGGCTGGATCTGCTAAGGCCTCTCATGTTTGGGAATGTGTACCTATTACCTTCATTCTCAAACAACAAAACCATCTGGTTATTCCTAAGTCATAGTTTCTTTCCTTCAGAATTTTGTAGACAGGGCTCTATTACCTTCATTGGTTGTAGTGGAGAAGTCTAGCCAGCCTAACTCTGTGCTTGTAGGTGACTTGTTTTTTTTTCTACCTGGATTCCTTGAACTCTTCCTTTTAATCCCCCAAGGTACTTAGCCTAACCAGGCTATGGATCTGTTTTAATAATTCTATATCAGTTCTTCCTGGAACATGGACTGCCTATTTCACATGCAAAATTACTTCTTCATTAGTTTGGGCGAAATTTTCTTTTAAAAATACCTGCTTTCTGTTTCATTTGTCTGGTTATCTACTTCCGAGACACCAATTATAATTGTATGGGATCATCACTAGCCCTGTTTCACATCTGTGACTTTCCCTCTAATGGTCAAAACCTTTTATCCTTTCTTTCTGAATGTATCGGGATGATGCCAAGCCTTCCTCTTGGTCACTGCAATTGCCCTCTCAGTCTATTTGATCTTTATCTTTCACATGTATTAGTTCTCTCATGATGTTGTTTTGGTCCTTAAGGTGCAGTCTTAGCTGTCTCCCTTTTTACCTCTGCTGTTTTACCATTTTTGTCTTTGAAGTTTTATTATGTTTTCGTATAGTACAAAAACATTGGCAGTGAAATTTATTAAGTTTTTGAGTCACATTTTCTTTCAGACTTGGTCCCTCACCTTTTATTCTTATCTGTTGTTGTTCGTTCTCCTTTTTAATTGTTATTATTCTTGCTGTAGTAAATTTGCATCATCATCACATCAGTTATTTCTCGCTCATGCTCAACAGAAAAAGCATTTGGCAAGATCCTATGTACATTGAGATATTATGGGCAAATTGTTCTTGATTTCCTTCCCATACTATCTAGGGCATGTTGTTGCCCCCTCCAAGTTGTAGGTGAGGACCATTCTCCTGCTGCCTGAGGTGTGCACAGGAGTGTAGAGGATGGAAATAGACATCAGCTGGGGCTGTGTGCAGCCTTTGAGGAAAAATCAGTGTATACCTATTGAATCACACACACACACACACACACACACACACACAAGAATATACTTTAATTCCAAGAGACGGTAAAATCTACATTTATATTTAAAAAGGAAAATATTGTCCTAACTGCAGCATAACCAGTACAGCTGCTTCTGGAAACATGACGATGTTTCTTTCATTATTATTCAGGAGACAGTATAATGTGATGGTTGAGAACACAACCCCCTAGGTTCAAATCCTAGCTCTGGGGCGCCTGGGTGGCACAGCGGTTAAGCGTCTGCCTTCGGCTCAGGGCGTGATCCTGGCGTTATGGGATCGAGCCCCACATCAGGCTCTTCTGCTATGAGCCTGCTTCTTCCTCTCCCACTCCCTGCTTGTGTTCCCTCTCTCGCTGGCTGTCTCTATCTCTGTCAAATAAATAAATAAAATCTTTAAAAAAAAAACAAATCCTAGCTCTGCCACCTAACTAGCTGTGTAGCCATGAACAAAGTACTTCTGTTTCTAAGCCTTGCTTCCAAACTGGGGTTGATGATAGAACCTTTCCACAGAGTTATTGTGAGTCAGAAGTGGATTTGTACATAGGAAGCCTTTAAGCACTGTGCCTGGCATACAGTTAAGGATGTAATAAATGCCAGCTATTATTATCGTCCAAAAGAGTAGCAGTTTCCTTTTATTTTTCCTCCTGCTTTCAGAATTTGATCCAGAACCTTCATGAGTGAGGGCCATTAATGAGCCATCCACCTTCTGACAGTGCATCTTGGCTAAATAAGGACTAAAGGTCTGAAAGTAAAAGCATGGATCACACACACATTGCTGGTGGAATGTAAATGATGCAATCACTCTGGAAAGCAGTTTAGCAGTTTCTTAAGAAACTAAACATGCATACAATTACCATTTAACCCAGCAATTGTACTCTTGGGCATTTGCCCCAGAAGAATGAAAACTTATGTTCATACAAGAGCCTGTACACGAATGTTCATAGCAGTTTTATTTGTAATAGCTAAAAACTGGAATCAACCCAGATGTTTTTCAGCAGGTGATGGTTAAACAAACCATGGCGCATACATACCGTGGAATATTACTAAGCAATAAAAACAATTGAGCTATTGATATCTGCGATAACTTGGAGGAATCTCCAGAGAATTATTCTGAGTCAAAAAAAAAAAAAAACCCAAACAAACAACCAATCCCAAAAGGTTACATGCTGTATGATTCATTTATGTAATATTTACGAGAGGCAAAATTTTACAAATGGAGAACTGATTAGTAATTGCTGGGCTTTAGGGATAGGGGTTGGGGGAAAAGGAGGTGGGTATGCTTGTAAAAGGAAAACAAGAAGGACCCTTGTGGTGTTGGAACTATTCATTATCTTGACTGTGATGGTGGGTATTTCAACCCACGTGGGTGATAAAATTCTGTGGAACTTAATGCACACACACACACACACACAAATGAATACAAGTACAACTGGGGACATCTAATCTGAATAAGATAGGTGGATAGTATCAATGTCAGTATACAGGTTGGATATATATTATTCTATAGTTTTATAAAAATATTACCATTGGTAGAAACTGTACAAGGGATTTCTCTCTCAAATATTACTTACACTGCATGTGAACCCACAATTTTCTCAGTAAAAATTTCAATTAAAAAATGAAGGGGGAAAATTGTTTCAACTTCTCCCCTCTGCAGAAAAAGAAGGAGAAAGAGAAGGGGAAGAGGAGGAAGAGGAAAAGAAGGAATCTTTCTTTACTTTTGGAGCCTCAAAAGATTTTCAGGCAGAAAATCCTTCTGTGATGTCTGAATAAGAAGGGAAGAAGTGTGGCAATATATTATATTCTTTGGTGTTAAGAACTCCCCTCCACAGTGGTATGGATGGGGGCACAGGGAAGGAGTGTTCTGCCAGCTGAAGGAGAGTAGGATGGTAGAAGGAAAAGAATCTTTAAATGATTTTGAGCCAAGGGGCGATTCTGTGTGTCACAGAAAGAATAACCCTGGTGGAAATGTGATGTGAGATAAAGTAGGAGCTTAGGGTACTATTTCATGGTGCAATTTTGGGGATGCTAGACAGTTCACTCTGTTTAATAACCAGCTCTTTCTGGCCTCAGTGTTTGAAATTTGCAAATTAGACAACCCTTATATTAAGGTTTGGAATATCCCATTTGCACTTATGTTATCTGGGATGCTGATGCGTCTCATTTGGAGCATCGGTTTACCTAGTTTATATCTGCCCAGCTAGATTAAGATTGTGACATAAAGGGATTCAAGAGATTATGAAGTTTGATGGTAGAGGAGAGGCTCAGGAAGTGCCAAAATATACTGAGTTGCCCATATGGGCATATGCCAATGCCATATAAAGGTCAAATGGTGAGATGTACTAGTGGGGTTCTAAACTGTCTGGGAAACCACTCGAGGGCACTAGAGGACTATGGAGAACTTGGGAACTGATGTCCCAACCCTCCACAATTTTGCATATATTATTTCATTAAATCTCACAACAGCCTTCTGTGAACTAAGTGTTGTGATCACTATTTTAAACAGAAAAAAAGCTGAGGCTCAGATAACTTAATTTGTCCAAGAGCACCTTGTTAGAAAGTGGTAAAGCCAGGATGTCATTGGAGAGCCTCCAAGTGGGCTCTCCCACTTTCCCACACCACCTTCTGCTGAGAATTTGACTTTGTCTTTATTTTATATTTAGCTAAAAATTCATCTCATGTATGAATCCATGCAGATTCTACACATTTTAAAAATGCTAAAGGTGAAAAACTAAACCCACCTCTAGTTCTCATTCAGTATCTCTGATCTCCTTCTTAGCCAAGTTTCTGGAATGAATGTGCTCTATACTTGATCACCCTTCCTCACTTTCATTCACTCCTCACTCCCTTCCATTGGGCTTTATCCCCACCAGCCACTGAAGGTGCTGGTGCTTGGACCACCAAGGGCCTTACAGCAATGAGAGGAGTTTTACTGGAACTTTCGACAACTTTCAACAAGGTAGGCCAGTGCTTTTTAACAATGGCTACATTTTAAAATCACCCAGAGAGCTTGATTGCTTGCTTGCTTGCTTGCTTTTTTAATATCCAGACCTCAGATATTTTCCCTGAGAAAAATATCCCCTGAGATTGTGGTTTAATTGGTCTAAGGTGGAACTTTGTTATTAACACAATGGATAGTACTCAGGGACTTTAGGTAGGATAGTAACATAATTTGATTATGATGACTTGAACTAGGATTGCAGCCTTGGAGGTGGAGAGAAGTAAAAGCATTTGAGAATGGGTTCAACAGGATTCAGTGATTGATTGGATGGGGGAAAGGCAGGTGTCAAAAATGTTCATAGGTTCCCGGCATATGTGACTGGTGGTTGGTGGGACCATTTACTAGGACAGAACTCTGGAGAGGGAGCAGATAGGAGAGAGTGGCAGATGGGGCTCGAGAGCTCAGTGTTGTCATGTTAAGTTGGGCATGTTTTTGCCTATACTCAAGTAGAGATTGAGGCATGTAGTTGAATATTTGGATCTGGAGGTCAGAAGGGAGCCAGAAGTTGTCAGCATTGTTAAAAACAAGACAACAGGCCCAAAATGGAACTGCTTATGCTAAGCTCCACATCACTGAACCGAGATTTAACTTAATCATAGTTTCAGCTCTCCCAGAAATGGAATCTTAAGCCAGTCAATCAGGAATTACCTGACCTGCACTAGTTAGGCAAGCTGCTTGATAGACCCCTGCCATCTCCAAAAGGAGAGTAACTTTGCAACAAACAATCTGCTTTTTTTTCTAGTGTAACTTCCTTGTTTCTTCTCTCTTCTGCCTGTAAAAAGTCTTTCATTTTGTGCAGCTCCTCAGAGCTCCTTTCTGTCTTCTAGGCTGGATGGTGCTCAATTTATGAATCACTGAATAAAACCAATAAGATCTTTAAAATTTATTTGAATTTATTTGGATAGATTGTATAGAAGGCCATGGGTGGATGACATCGCAAATGGAGAGAATACAGAAAAGAGAGAACAGGGACAAATCCTGTAGAGTTCTGTCATGTAGAGATCAGTAGAGAAGGTATAGCCAGCAAATGACATCATGCAAAGAAGTGGCCAGTGAAATACAAGGAAAACTGAGAGCATGGCTGCCTAGAGTCCAAAAAAGAGGAAATCGAGGAGGAAATTATCCATGCTGTTGTTCTCATCCTGCCTGGCCAGTGAAATACAAGGAAAACTGAGAGCATGGCTGCCTAGAGTCCAAAAAAGAGGAAATCAAGGAGGAAATTATCCATGCTGTTGTTCTCATCCTGCCTGGACATTAGAATTAATCCTGCCTGGCTCTTCCTTCTGCCTCCCTACACCTCAGCTACCTTCTGATTAATGCTTTTAGTCCTAAGAGTCTTGGCTTAATTTAGTCCTTAGAGTCTTGGCTTAAAGTTCCTTCCCTCTGAGCCCCAATATAAAAATAGTCCTCCTGTCTATTCTCTCATACTGTCTGTACTTTCTCTTCTCAGCACTAAATAGGATTTGTAATAACAAATTTACTTGTGTGGTATTTATTTAAAGATGATTTCTCTACCAGAGTATAAACCCTATGAAAGAGCAGGGACCGGGGCGCCTGGGTGGCACAGCGGTTAAGCGTCTGCCTTCAGCTCAGGGCGTGATCCCGGCGTTACGGGATCGAGCCCCACATCAGGCTCTCCCTCTATGAGCCTGCTTCTTCCTCTCCCACTCCCCCTGCTTGTGTTCCCTCTCTCGCTGGCTGTCTCTATCTCTGTCGAATAAAGAAATTTTAAAAATCTTAAAAAAAAAAAAAAAAGAAAGAAAGAGCAGGGACCATGTTATTTTGCTCACCTATTATTAGGGCTTTGCGTGTATCTGGCATGTAGGAGGTGCTTAATAAATTCTCATTGAGTAAATGCTTAGGGAAACAAGTTTTTTTTACTTTAACCAGACCATCTGTGTTATTATAAAATTTCAGCGGTGCTAGACAGAGGTTTAATCCAGACATCTTCAACTTTAATAATTTAGAAGTTTTTTACCTGATTGGTGTTTCAGGATCTTCCTTCCTTTCCCTTTCCCTTTCCCTTTCCCCTTTCCCCTTTCTTTTCCTCTCCTCTCCTTTCCTTTCCTTCCTTCTCCTTCCCCTTTCCTTCCTTCTCCTTCCCCTTTCCTTCCTTCTCCTTCCCCTTTCCTTCCTTCTCCTTCCCCTTTCCTTCCGTCCTTCCTTCCTTCCTTCCTTCCTTCCTTCCTTCCTTCCTTCCGTCCTTCCTTCCTTCCTTCCAAGCCAGCTGGCATCTTTATTCCTTTGGAGGTTGGAGGGATGCTCTCAGGGGCTCTTGGTGGGTGGGTCTGCTTCTACTGCAACATCACTGGCTTCCGGTTGCACAGATGATGCCCATTCTGCAGATGGCTACGGTTCATAGATGGGGAGTAGTACTTGTTCTTGTGGATCATGTGCCAGATGCTGCTGAGGGTGGCCTGGATGCTCTTCTTGATAGTGATCCCCAAGCAGAAGGTGGCCAGCTTTCCCTGGCCGGATCTTCCCTTCATGACCACCAGAGGTGCCTTTGCCCTAGGCTGCTGGCTCCTCACCCACAGTCTTGCAGTGAATCCCACCCATTAACAGCAGGAGTCGAGGGACTTCAGATTGCTGTTTTCGGTGCTGTACATCTGCTTGCTCCTCTTGACTGGAAAATGAGAGCAGTTCCCCATGAACAGCTGTCGCAGATACCCGAACACGGAGGCAGCTCCTTTTGCTGAGGCAGTGGGAGTTGGAAAGAGCAGGGTTTCTTCTTTAGAGAAGAAAAAAGTATGTTTACAGTTGACATTCCATTGAGTCTGTGCATAATTTGGGAGACTAGGGAATATAAAGAAAAGAGTTGACATATTCCACTGTTTGCATACTTGACATACTTTTTCTCTTTCATCAGATACTTTATTGATAAAGTAATTTGTAAAAAAAAAAAAAAAGCTCTATTGTTTTCATTTACATTGCACACAGTACTCTCTGAATACCTCTGACACCACACGTGTCTGGGGTTTTCTTAAATTGCTGGGTGTCCTGCAATTTAACTCAATTCTGACACTACCTATCTGGAAATATGATCAGATGCCACAAGTTAAGGGCTGTCTCACAAGACTGCTTCCTCCACCCCTGAGCCCCACTGCCCACTCCACTTTAGATGCCAATTATAAGTCCAGGTTGTTATCTGTGGTTCCCACCAACCAGGTATATATTGACACCTTCCTCAGGTCCAATTAATTTGCTAGCACAGCTCACATAACTCAGGAAAACGCTTACTTATTAGAGTATTGGTTTTCTACAAAGGATATTAAAGGATACTAATGAACTCTCGGATGGAGAGACACATAAGACAAGGTTGGGAAGGATCCTGAACACAGGAGCTTCTGTCCCCAAGGAGTTTGGGGTACATCACCCTCCCAGCACATGGATGTGTTTTACTTCACCAACCCAGAAGCTCTTCAAACTCCATTCTTTTGGTTTTTTTCTGGAGGCTTCAGTACAGAAGCATGATGTATTAAATAATTGGCCATTGGTGATTGAACTCAATTTCAACTCCCCGTCACTCCCTGGAGGTCAGAAGTCAGGGAAGTGGGGCTGAAAGTTCCGGCCCTCTAATCACATGGTTGGTTCCACTAGCAACCAGCTCCCATCCTAGGGGCTTTCCAACAGTTGTGGTTGAAAGGGGCTTGTAAAAGAATAACAAAAACACCCATTTCACCTGTATCCCTGTGAAGCTATTTCAGGAACTGAGGAAGAAAAGACTAAATGTTATAACGAAAGATGTTCCCATCGCTCTTATCGCTTAGGAAATTCCAGGGTTTGGGGAGCTGTAAGCCAGGAATCATGGATGAATACCAAAATATACAAGTCCCCAACTTATTTAAAATTTTGAACTTTGATCTATACCCGGGCTAGCAATATGCAGTACGAATCCCTTTCACAATGCTGGGCAGTGACAGCAAGCCACAGCTCCCAGGCACAAGCATATAATCAGAAGTAAACACCCGCTACAGTAACAACCACTCCGTACCCATATGGCCATTTTGTTTGTCACTTCAGTACAGTAAACAATAAATTACATGAGATATTCAACACTTTATTATTAAATAGACATGGTGTTAGGTGATGTTGCCCGACTATAGGCTGATGTAAGTGTTCTGAGCACATTTAGGATAGGCTAAGCTAAGCTAGGATGTGTGGTAGCTTAGGTGTGTTAAATGCATTTTAGACCTAATGGTACTTTCTTTTCTTTCCTTCTTTTCTTTTTTTTTTTTTTACTTAATGGTACTTTCAACTTAACAATAATTTTATTGGCCTGTAACCCCATCGTAAGTCAAAGAAGTTCCATATTTATTTTTATGATAAATCACAGTATCACAGAATGAGTTCTGGAGATTGAACACCTACACCTAAGAACATCATTTCATTAATGTAGAGTCAGAGTTGGAGGATTTAGGGCACATTTATTGTACTTTGCTATGCATTAGATGCTTTCCATGTAATATTTGGTTTATTTTTTTCAACATTTATGGAAGATAAACATCCCCATTTCACAGATGAGAAAACTGAGGATCAAAGGATTGACTAATGTGCTAAGGATCAAATAATCAAATCAGACTCACAGGATCACATATCTCACACAGTAGCAAGCTTTACTAATTGTTTCAAGGATACAAATAATTTCAAGGCACCGATGAAGCAGGGAGATGTCTGAGACCCACCAACATAGCTCCTAGGTCACTTCTTGCTGCACTGAGACTAGTTTTGGTCCTAATTACCAAACAGGATCTCTGTGTGATGTGCACAGTCACCTCACTCACATGGAAGACAGATGTTTCTTTCATGAAACATCTCCATTTTATACTCTGATAGTTAAATAGATTACGTGACATTTTTTTAGGAAGGGACATTACATAAATCCATAAATTGTAGATCCTGACCAAAGCGTTCCATAGATAAATGGTATTAGTGTGTTTGCCTGGATGTCTGTGGTTACATGCTTACAAGGAAATTGGACCAGATTATCTTCCTTCTTTCTTTCCCAGGGGCATTTCCTGAGTAAAGGGAGAGAGTTGTCAGAGGCCTGCTGCTCCTCACCTTGCCAAGGTGGCAGCACTAGTGAACATCAGAGCTAGCATACAAATCCAGCTGGGTCACTCGCAAGTCCGCTCTTCCCGATACACCGTACTCTCTTCAGACTTCGGGAGGACCTAGCTAGGAGACTTCACAAGTATTAATACTTCTTAATGTGTCTCAGCTTTTAATTTTCATGAACATTGCCATTAACATCTCTCAAACTGCCCTGAATAGTCTTTCATAGGGTTGTTTCTGCTGCTACTACTGACAGCCAAACAGTCTGATTTGTAAAAGAAAGAAGAGAGAAGGTAGTAAGTAAGTAAGTAAGTAAGTGAATGAATGAATGAATGAATGAATAAATAAATAAATAAATAAATAAATAAAATGATGCAGCGAAGAAGGGAAAGATGATTCAACGAATAATATTTTATTTGAACCAGATGTTGAAGTGGGTGATTCTTCTTTAACAGACAGCTGGATAATGAGTATTGCGGTCACCTTATTAGTTTCAATAGATGATAAAGTGGCTGTTTATAAAAGCAGGATAATAATCTCGGCATTTAATTTTCAGGATATAACAGAAACTCAGCATGCTTCCTGGATGGGGGTAGATCATACCTGATTAGGACTAGTTTGCTGAGAGCCGATTGTGAGCAGTGATGTCACTCACATTGGTGGCTTGACATGGGCCATGGTAGCAATATTCATACCACAGAAACGATCAAGTACTACAAACCAGGACTTCTTTCCCCAGAAAGCTGGTTGTTGAATGTTTACCAGCACATCAGTGTTCATAGTTAGATATTCATACACTTTCCCATTTTTGTATTCGACATTAATCTGATGTCAAAATTAGAAAGTCGAGTGGAGAATCAAAATATTAACTATAACAGGCCGTTGGAGTTTAAATGTATTGGATTTTCTGGAAGGGGCAATAAATAACGTCCATTTCTTTCCCTCCTGAGTTTGGAACTGACGGAAAGATAAAGATCAGTATCTGAGTTGACTGACTAATAAACCTAATTAGAGGTCACAGCATAGCTCTGTGGCCAAATGGGCTTCCTAATTGCTTGCCCCTAAGCAGAGTTCACCCATCCTGTTGCTGGCAGGGCCAGACCATCTCAGACAATGAGGCCTTCTCCACTTCCTGCATGTTTGAGCTGAGACTGTGTTTGTCCCGAGGTCAGGGGATTCTGAGTGACACAGAGACTGAGAGAAAGAGACAGAAAGACAGAGTCTGTGCCTGAACACTCAGGTCCTGACACTTTCCCAAGTGTCCCAGTCATACTCATTTGGTGGGCCACTTCTCTTCCTTTGGGCGGGGACAATGAGAGGAATGGATGAGAGGGAGGGAGCTCCTACTGTATGATCCAAGGTAGGAACTTGAGTTCTGGAAGAGAATGGTTTGTCCTACAATATATTTTATTTAAATCCCCTTTCTTAACCCTTAGTAAAATCAGGCATTGATCATACAGCAGACATTTTGCTCTGTAATGCTGTTGAATTGAATAACGGAAGTGAAAGGGTGGGGAAGTTTTCAAATCTTTTTGTGGGAAGTGGTGGTTATGGTGGTGCATTTTACCTACAGAGGCACCTAAAACTATATGCTAGGCAGTTTTGATTTCTCTTTATCCTTTTTAAAAAACTGTGAGCAAAAGAAAGCCTGGCTAGCTCGGTTGGTGGAGCATGCAACTCCTGATCTCCACGTTGTGAGTTCAAGGCCCACGTTGGGTGTAGAAATTACTTAAAAATAAAATCTTTTAAAAAAAGTTATTAACAAAGATTCTCACTTATGTCTACCGAAGCTAGAATATCAGACCCCTTTGAGCATTTTCATCAAGCAACCAGTTAATTCATTGAAAAAGAGATAATCAGACAAAGCATTGATTTAAATGACTTATTGTTTAGCTGAATTGCCTAGCTGCTTAAAAGAATTGACATCAGTTCCTTCAGGATTGTTAATCCAGTGGCCCTGTGTATACAGACACCCTCTTTTTCTCCTTCAAATCACAACATAATAAAGTTTTGTCTACATTTCCAGTTTTGTGTGGAAATGTTTAAAAAGAATGTACAATCCAATTTTTTAAAAATTTTAAGTATGATACATTATCCTTTGTGCTGTGCATTGTATTTCTTTTGGGAGCCAAAGATAATTTCAGGCTTTTGTGTGTTTCCTGGCTTTTCCTTATGGTCCAATGAGGTCAAATTACCAAACGGATGGTCTTTATATTAGACTTGTCCAACAAACATGTCCTTCGAAGGACAGTTGTTTAATATAAGGAGAATGTACTATTTGAAATGTTGATTTGGGGGATCTCTAGATTATGTTAAAATCCAACGTAGGTTGGTGATGACTTGACTGTGGACATCTGCAGACTATTTTCTCATCCACGGGAAATGAGGTGGTCCTGTCTCAGAGCCGCAGGGCCTCAGAGCTGGTACCAAGTGGCACCATTGTTGGCAGGCCCAGAGGAGGCCAGGGACAGGGTAGTCATCACTGGGCTCCATCTCTGCGCCTGGGTGAGGAAACACTGGAACACCATTGTAAGGAGGCTTGTTATCCTGTGCACGTGGCCCCCAAGTGAACAGTACCAGGGCACCTCAGCTCTGGCGTGAACTGCCTGCCCTGTTCACAAGCTCAAGCCCACACATCAATTAGGAGAATCAATGCATTTTGTCTTTCATTTGTTTGATAGACTTCATTTTTGGGAGTGTCTCATTTCCCAAGTCCCACTGTAAAAGTACCATATCGATTATAATTTTGGCAGAGATTATTATTAATAAAGGTATTTTGATATAATAATCCTATTATAGAAAGTATGTTTTTAGGATGTTTATTGGAAATAAGAGACTCTGGTTTGCATGTAACTTGCATTAAATTTATATGTCATGCCTCTTTACATCCTAATGCTCCTTCCCATCCAGAGACCTTGAGCACCATTTCTCTTTTTTTTTTTAATTTTTTTATGTTAATTTTTTTTATTATATTATGTTAGTCACCATACAGTACATCCCCGGTTTCTGATGTAAAGTTCGATGATTCATTAGTTGCATATAACACCCCAGTGCACCATGCAATACGTCCTCCTTACTACCCATCACCAGTCTATCCCATTCCCCCACCCCCCTCCCCTCTGAGGCCCTCAGTTTATTTCTCATAGTCCATAGTCTCTCATGAGCACCATTTCTCTTAAACTTTCTCTTAAACTACTCAGGCTCTCTGTCTTCTTCACTTCAAAGGAAAGGACACCTGCCATATGCCCAGGATCACACTAAATATCGGGAATATAAAAAGGTATTTATGGCCCAACAGACTTGGCTTTATCTTCTCCCTTATGGTAGCTCACAGTCTAGATGTGAAGATAAGTAAAGGAGTTCCAATACCAAATTGTAAGGGTAATAACAGGAGCAGAGTAGCCATCCTAGTTGGGTTGAAATTGAGGCTTGGCTACATTTAAAGTATGAAACAAACCAAAATTTCTTTCCTTAAGAATCTACTAGAGCCACACAAAAGAGTGGAGAAGAACTTGGAAATGTGTTTAAAATTGAACGTAGGTATATTCCAATATATTTGGTATAGGGGTGTGTGTGTTTGTGTGTGTGTGTGTGTGTGCGTGCACTACATTTGAAGTGTGTTAGGCCACATGATAAAAATCACGTTGCAGGAAGGTTGGCTCTGGTATGATGATCCAAATTTAGCAAAAGGACTGACTAAGGGTTGGAGGGAAGTTTCTATTTCATATATGGTGTGGCAGTGGGCTTTGCACTCATTCAGCCTTTTCCAGCATCCCTGGATCTCTGTGTGTGAATTAAAATTCCTCCTGTTTTGAAGTTCAAGCAACTCTCCACAATGGGACCCTCCAGATAATCCACAACAGAGAATAAAGTGCATCTCCTTCACTTTGTGAGAAACGGCAGAGATGTTGGAGCATGGTGAAGATGTCTAGTGTCATAGTCAAGGCAATAAACAGGATTCTGAATCTCAGTAGGGACCGTGCAGAGCATGGAGGGACTGAGGCCAGTGGCACTGAATGGCTTGGATTGCCAGAGTTAGCAGAGACAGCCATATACCATAACATACCTTCTCCATGGTATCTCTCTATCTGGTTTCACACCTTTAGACATTGTCTAAGATCCCTCACAATTATTGAATGAAATGGTATCATAGAGATCAATGCAAATGGTGGCCCAAACTAATTCTTAAGCATATTGCAAGACCCTTCTTGGGAACTCTCATAGTCTCCCAGAGGACCTCCCCACAGAGTTCCCTTATGAACTGGTGGAGGCTTAGCACAGTCAAGCTTCAGTATGAATATTAATGAATCCTCTATTCACAAACTGGGAAGAACTCTTAATTTAAACCTAAGTCAAATTCTTGTTTTTGTTACCTTTCCTTCCCAGTCCCATTCCAATTCTGCCAAGATGCCCATTATACTGGATCCACTAGTTGCCTAATTTTCTCAATTCCCTTTCAAACTGGAATCCTAAACGGATAAAGCCAGGACTCATTGTCTTGAGACACACATATCATTGCCTGTAAAAAGCAGGGGAGGGATAATGTCAGTGGCATTCTTAAAGAGGGCCATCCTCAGCCCCACCTCTGATACAAAGACACAATTCCTCTTTGGTGGGTAAAATAAACACCTCTCTCTAGTAGGTCGCTTAACTCGTACAACATCTGACATTGTCAATCATGAAAGCAATTCCCCAGGCCAGAAGCAGTACTTTGGAATTCGTTCCAGTGGTAAATAGAAAAAATAAATCACTTAACAGAGAATAGGTACAAAAGAGGAAAGGACTAAGATTTCACATTTAAAAATATTTTCTTCACAATTATATGATACGTATCTTCATTTTCAGGGTGATAAAAGGGCACCAAGAAGAAAGAAAATACCAATACGCACACAGAAAAACACAGCTTGTGTTTACCAAATATAAAGAAAATTTGAGCTGTGCAATATTAATTCAGTTGTGTTATTACGTAATCACTCCTTAGTTGAAACATAGGGCAAATTATTTTCCAATTGTCAGGGGTACTTAAAGGAACATGCTACTGTATATTTAGATGTATATGCATCTTTTAATGAAAAAGAGATCCAAGGTCAAGTTTTCCTTTAACACTTTTTACCAACAATTGGCATATGAAGTAATAGGTACTGGGAGAGATTAAAAATCCTCTGCCTCATTAGTGTAACTGCCCTTTTCCCTACAATCAAACATTTATAGAGGCCCCTTTGTTTAGGAGCCATAATACATAGAATGAGCAAGGTTTTCTACTTTGGCATATGTGCCTCTACCCTCCCATGGATTCCATCTCTTTGGTAGTTTTAAAAACAGGGGCCTCAAATTCTTTGATCCAACCTTCCATTAAGAGGTGGCATCTACGCCTGGGTGGCACAGTGGTTAAGCGTCTGCCTTCAGCTCAGGGCGTGATCCCGGCGTTGTGGGATCGAGCCCCACATTAGGCTCCTCTGTTATGAGCCTGCTTCCTCCTCTCCCACTCCCCCTGCTTGTGTTCCCTCTCTCACTGGCTGTCTCTATCTCTGTCAAATAAATAAATAAAATATTTAAAAAAAAAAGAGGTGGCATCTATGTTCTGTTCCCCGAATCTGATGAGATTTGTGACTCCTCAATCATTCGATGTCAGTGTGTAAAAATGGTGCTGTGACTTCTGAGGCTAAGTCACAGGAGACCATGCAGGCTTGCCCCTGGGAGACCAAGGCACCATGTAAGAAGTCTTGCTACCTGTGCCCACCACACTGGAGAGGTAACATGTAGGTGCTCTGGTGGGTGGTCCCAGCTGAGCCCAGCCTTCCAGACATCCCTGCCAAGGCACCAGACATGCAAATGAGCCATCTTGTTTCCTCCAAACATTCTCTCTGCCCGCTGACTACTGCATGGCCTCCTTCAACACCATGAGAAACAGACAAATCACCAAAATCACTCAAAAATATTGCCTTTGCATCACAGTTTTTATGGCTCATATCATTTAAAAATCCCATTTCGATTAAAAGTTTTCAAGTAGGAACTATATAAGTGGAGAAATTTCTCCTTCAAATCTGTTCAAACCCACAAAATCATGATATAACTAGTTATTGTTTTGAGCCACCATGTTTTAAGGTGGTTTGTGCCCCAGTGATAGAAAGTGGAACAATCTCCCTAGGAGCTGCATTTAGGGAAGCCTGTTCTGCCCCGAAATTATGTGTTCTTATTTTTGAAATTGCACTTTGTACCATATTGAACGTATGGGATTAACTGATGTCACAACAGCCTTGTCAGTATTCTGTCTCAGTTACTTATGGTTTAAATTGGTTTTTATTGGCTGGTTTTGGGGACCTTATCACCAATTAGGAATCACGTGTGCCTTGGAACTGTTTTCACTGAAAGTAGCTAGTGCTCTGGGAAGAAAGGCAGCTGCACAGGTCTATGGTGTCTGCAAACCAAGTGAACATAGCTGCAGAAAGGCATCAGGGCAAGCTCCAGTGACACTCTCCTCCTTGCTCTGCTCCACGGTGCCTAGCAGCCTCACCTGACAGCCATTGTGTGCTCAGTAACATTTTGTTGGTATCTCTTCCATGGTGCATGCCACACCCTGCCTTGAACTTCACTTATACCTACATATTTGTTTTCCTCTCCTCTACTGAGTTGAAAGCTCCTGAGAATGGGTGTGATGCTGCTTTAATTTTCTATCATTAGACATTTCCATGCTGCCTTATGAGACAGATAAACATTTGTTGACTGAATGGGTGTTTCTCTCCTAAAGTGACTGCAGTGGCCAATGAATAATGTTCTAGCTTTAAACGGCCAGCGTGTGGAACTTTTCCTTTCCTTTTTCTTCATGATTTAGCATCACAGAATATCAGAGCTGGCTGGGAATTTAGAGAACAGAGACATCTGGAGGAACTGAGAACAGGGCCTGCTGAGTGAGTGTGAGAGCTGGGACTCAGCTCAGGTCTCCTGATGCAGTGCCAGAGCTGCTTCCACCAGACTAAGCAGCCTCTTCATCTCGTTGATTTACCTGCTATCTCCAGCCCAGCAGTGGTGACAATATGCCATCAATTAGCTGCTCAACGTTCTCTAGCCAGTTCTGCATCTCTGACCATTGTCCGAAGTCCCTCGACTTTGCTTTTCCATCTCATCTCAATTATTGTGGTTACATTTTAACAGCTCATTTTGAAGTAGGAACTTGATAGTGGAGGGTCTCCTTCAAATGAGTTGTTTTCCTAATGCTCTCAGACCCATATCATATGCATTCATTGATTCAGTGGATATTCATCACATATTTATCATTAGTATTGCAACAGATGGCTCTATGAGGTTTCTTCTATTTACCATGTTATTCATTTTTAAAATTTACTCAACAGTATCATTTGCTTTCATTTCTTTCTCAAAATATTTACTGTTGTGTTAGATGTGCTTTTCATTAATTCATTCATTTATTCATTCATTCAGCAAATACTTGGGGGGGCCTCTGTGCACACCATCCTAGGACCTGGGGACAGAGTGCTGAATGGGACCGGTGTGGTCCTTGTCTTCACAGAGATTACAGTGTAGCTTTGTCCTGGCTATCTTGGTTCTGCCCTTCTCTAATTCACCCTGAAATTCCCTGAGGGAAGGAGAAAGAAAGCACATTTTCCATCCCATCACATTCTTTCTTCCATTCCAGGACTCAGCCCTGAGTTCTGCTCAAAGTCAGTCTCTTCTCTTCTCCACCCATTCCCAGCCCCTAGGACTCTGCTGTTCATATGCAGTGCTTATTCATATCTCTGAGTCTCCATGCAAGGCTCTTCCCAAACTCTGAAATGTCCTTACCACCCTTCTCTGTCAGAAAGACACCGTTTCATCCTTCAAGGTCTAGACCACATGTTCCTTCCTCACAAAGCTTTCTAGGCCTCAGCCACAGCAACCTCTTTTCAAGTGTGCACCCAGATTCTTATTTGAGGGCACAAAACCATCTAGAACATCTATGAATGCAACTCATAGTAAAATACCAAGATTAGAATACTAATATAAAAAAACTCAGAAGAGATTTTTATTTTTTAAAGTAATATATGCACATGTTAAAAATTCAGTCGTGTGAAGTCCCAACTTACTCCCTTCCACAGATGAAACTATGGTTATAAGCCTGTTGTAATGTTTTCCTAATGCATAGTCTATGCATGAATGAATAGGAATCCTGAAAATTTTGTGGGGGAACTGGACAGAATGATTTTAAATTCACTTGGAAAAATAAAAACCAATGAAGACGCAAGAAAACTATGTGTAAGAATAGTGAAAGATGATGCAGGGGAAGAAAAAAATTTCCTCAACCCTCTTAGGGTCCTTGGCTGAGCCTGGAAACTAAACTGGCAAAGACAGATTTACAGGAGAAAAGCATGCAAATTTATTTAATGTCAGTTTTGTGTGACACAAGAGCCTTCGTAAGTAAATGAAGACTGGAAGAAACAGACCTGAGTATTTTTATGCAAGTAGGTTTGCTAGATTGGACAGGCGTGAAGAAATATGATAGGTCAAAGAGTATGAGATAAGTGTGGTAAACTGGGGGAAACAGCAACGCCTGTTTGTCAGGATTCTTCTCAGGATCCCTTTGTCTTCAGAGATAAGGATGCTCCTTTCCTTTGAATGTAGGGAGGGCACCTCTCACTTAAGAGTTTTATGAACTGTTTCAGGGGAAAAGGGCACAGGAAACTTCAGCGTGACCTTACTTCTGCTGTTTTCTCAAACTCCTCCAGCTCAAAATATTTAATATGCCAAGGTGCCAGTTTTGGGGTAGCATGTCCTAAACCGCATCAATGATATGCCTTACCAGTTATAATAATCACTGCTAATACTTACCACTTACACTGCACCAGGCACTGTTCTGAACACTTGACATACATTGGTCATTTAATCCTCACAACAACTCCAAGAGTTAGATGCTATTATTATCCCCCTTTTATGGAGGAAGATACTGAAGTAACTTGCCGAAGATCACAAAGTTGGTGGAGCCTGATCTCAGTCTATGCCTTTGGTTTCAGGAGTCCACATCCTTAACCACAATGCCATCCTGTTCAAGATTATTAAGCTAGTCATAAAAAGTATGACAATAAAAAGTATATTGACATAGGAATAGATAAATGGATCACTGGAATAGAACAGAGAGTCCAGAAATAGATTCGTGGTAAAGATGATGTTCCAATTTCGGGGGAAGGGGTGGAATATTTAATAAATGATGCCAGCATAGTGTGGTATGCCTTTAGATATACCTTTAAATCTATTAAGATTTAAAGTCCACAGAATCTTTGACTTGGCAAATACATATTCAGAAATCCATCCCTAACAAATAAATACACATAAAAGTTAGGACACACAAAAGGGTGGTGTTCATAAGAGCATTGTTTGTATTGGGAGGGGAAAAAAAGAGACCGAAATGAAATGAAGCTGAATGTTGAATAAACAAGGAAATGACTGAATAAATTCCACATTATGCAATAGTATACAGGCATTATAAAAACATGTCGGATCTATATTCATTGACCAGGAGAGATATCCTTGGATAGATTGTTAGACAATTTTTTTTTAAGTTGAACAATATGGGGCACCTGGCTGGCTCAGTTGGTAGAGTGTGTGACTTTTGATGTTGGGGTTGTGAGTTCAAGCCCCACATTGGGCATGAAGCCTACTTTAAAAAATAAAGTTGAACAATAATGCTGTAGCCTGATTCCGTATTTACCAACGTAAAGCAAACCAAAAGCAAGCATGTGGCTTGTGTTTAGTGGAGAAAGTGTGGAAGGAATCACTCAAGTTGTTAACTCTATTACCTCAGGAAGTGAGAATGGAGAAATGGGGATAGGAAGGTAATGAATGCTTTGGACTTTTTATTTAAATGCTTTTGATTGTTTAATTTGTTATAAGGACATACCACTTTTGTAAGCTAAAACAATCTGTTGTTTAAGCACTCCAATCCTGGTGTATTTTTCACCTTTCTTTCATTATGCCTTGGAATGCTACTAATATTCTGTCAATATTTCCTCTTCCCCACTGAAGACAAATATTTTCATCTCTACAGCCCCAGCTCAAGAATTACCCCATTTTGAAGCTTTTATCACTTGTTCCCAAGACTTTCTTTGCACCCCTATGTTTGTTACTGTTACTTTAGCAACTAGTAGAGTTAACTGTTATTTGTTTCCTTGTCTGTTTGGCCTTTGCTAGAAAGTAAACCTTTTAAGAGCAGAGACTGTGTTTTATTTACTTAGTATCTGTGCCTGGCACACAGTCAGGGCCTAATAAGTGTTTGTTTAGTGAAGAGGCTAAGTCTTTGAAGGAAACCTTGTCTGGTATAGTTCATGGGCCTATTTACGGTGCTGTTTAAAAATATCATTGTTCCAGTCAGCAACCTTTTAAAAACTTGATGATTAAGGAAATTATAAACCCTCTTCTGCTGAACTTCAGTGAAAAAAAAAAATCCCTAGGATGGTTATATTTAAGTTAGCCTTCAGAGGTTAAGCCCTCATATCAAATATTTATGTTTATAATAAAAATAGATTTTCCCCCTAGTTCTGCATTCACTCCTCTGCCTACCAAATGCGTGCAAACATCATGGAGAGACCTAAAAGGCAGCGATAGGGAGGGTGGTATGTTATACTCACCTTTCGAGGTTTACTTCTATTTTATTTTCCCCCAATGAAAAATATTGTTTTAAATAATATTGTTTTAAAAAATTGCTATGAATGTAATACCTCACCATTGTTAAAAAGAATATATACAAAAGAATGTATATAAAAAGAATATATACATTGTTAAAAAGAGCCTGAGTGGCCCAGTTTGTTAAGCATCCAGCTCTTGATCTCAGTTCAGGGGATGTCGGGGTCGTGAGTTCAGGCTCCACATTGGACTCTGCATTGGGCTCCATGTTGGGCTCCATGCTGGGTGTGGAACCTACTTTAAAAAAAATGAATACATACAATACAGACATTTATTTTTTTATTAATTTTTATTATGTTATGTTAGTCACCATGCAGTACATCCTTAGTTTTTGATGTAGTGTTCCATGATTCATTATTTGTGTATAACACCCAGTGCACCATGCAATACGGGTCCTCCCTTAATACCCATCACCGGCCTTTCCCAATCCCCCAGGCCCCTCCCCTCTGAAGCCCTCAGTTTGTTTCCCAGAGTCCATAGTCTCTCATGGTTCATTCCCCCTTCTGTTTGCCCCCCCCCTTCATTCTTCCCTTCCTTCTCCTACTGATCTCCCTGCTATTTCTTATGTTCCATAAATGAGTGAAACCATATGATAATTGTCTTTCTCTGCTTGACTTATTTCACTTAGCATAATCTCCTCCA
>NC_048233.1:36769164-36883802 GCF_002007445.2 Ailuropoda melanoleuca
TTTATTCGACAGAGGTAGAGACAGCCAGCGAGAGAGGGAACACAGGCAGGGGGAGTGGGAGAGGAAGAAGCAGGCTCATAGCGGAGGAACCTGATGTGGGGCTCGATCCCATAACGCCGGGATCACGCCCTGAGCGGGAGGCAGACGCTTAACCGCTGTGCCACCCAGGCGCCCCTGAACCACATCTTCTTAATCCATTCATCTGTTGAAGGGCATCTCGGCCCTTCCACAATTTAGCTATTGTGGACAATGCTGCTATGAACACTGGGGTGCATATGGCCCTTCTCTTCACTACGTCTATATCTTTACAGACACATGAAAAAATGTTCAAAATCATTAGCTATCAGGAAATTCAAATCAAAACCACAGTGAGATACCACCTTACGCCAGTTAGAACGGCAAAAATGGACAAGGCAGGAAACAACAAATGTTGGAGAGGTTGTGGAGAAAGGGGATCCCTCTTACACTGATGGTGGGAATGCAAGTTGGTACAGCCACTTTGGAAGACAGTATGGAGGTTCCTCAAAAAGTTAAAAATAGAGCTGCTCTATGATACAGCAATTGCACTACTGGGTATTTACCCCAATATAGGCATTTATAAAGAAGAAAGTGAAACAACTGGAATTTTACTAGGTAGCAATTAATATAGTAAGCGTTTTTGAAAAAATTTTATTTATTTATTTGAGAGAGAGAGAGTGCGTCAGCGGGGGGGGGGGGGGGGCGGGGGGGGGGGGGGGCAGAGGGAGAAGCAGACTCCCAGCTGAGCAGGGAGCCCCATCCCAGGACCCTGGGATCATGACCTGAACCAAAGGCAGACAGTTAACTGATGAGCCACCCAGGCACCCAATGTAGTAAGGATTTTTAACAATACGTATTATTTCAGGCTGTGTGTGTGTGTGTGCATGTGCACCCATACCTACAAATATTTTCACAATACACAATTGTATTTTTTTAAAGATTTTTTTATTTTTATTTTTCTAAGTAATCTCTATGCCCAATGTGGGGGTCTGAACTCACAACTCCAAGATTAAGAGTTATAAGCTCTACCGACTGAGCCAGCCAGGCACCCCAAAAAAGGATTTTATTAATCATACTAGTTTGCAACCTGATTTTTTTCACTTAAAATAAATCTGGTCATTTCCAAATTAATAAATATAGATCTGAGTTATCTCTTTTAGTATGATTTCTTATCTGGGTGTGTCATAAATTATTGAACTGATTTCCTTATTAATGGACATTTTAAGTTGTTCCTACTTCTTCACTGATATAGAAACATGTCTTGAGATTGCTATCTTGAATTCTTCACTTGTCTGAATATTTTCCTAGGATAAATTCCTAATCATGGAATAGCTAGGCCAAAAGGCACATACATTTTAAAGTTTTGGAAACAATGACAAATTTTTCTCCAGAAAATTTTAGTTTCTACTATGGTCAACACTGTAGACAAGTGCCCATTTTGCTACATTTACCTGCAGCATTGAGTTTTGTCATTCTTGTTAATTTGCATTTCTTTGATCACTAGAGAGGTCAAATATTTTCTCTTTGTTTTTCTTTGAACTTCCATTATGGCAGTGTGTGTGTGTGTGTGTGTGTGTGTGTGTGTTAAAGAAGTTTTTTGTTTTTATGTGTTCAATCTATCATCTTTTTGAAGGTATTGGCTTTTGAGATCATATTTAGAAAGGTGTCTTTCACGACTATAATGAATTAATGCACCTATGTTTTCTTTTTTTTTAAGATTTATTTATTTATTTGTCAGACACAGAGAGAGAGAGAGAGAGAACAAGTGAGGGGCTGGCAGGCAGAGGGAGAAGGAGAAGCAGGCTCCCTGCTGAGCTAGGAGCCCGATGCTGGACTCAATCCCAGGACTCTGGGATCATGACCTGAGCCAGAAGGCAGATGTTTAACAGATTGAGCCACCCAGGCGTCCCCTATGTTTTCTATTACACTTTAATCATTTGTCTTTTTAATATTTAAATATTTGATCCACCTGCCAATTTTTTTGGTGCAAGGTATAAAATAGAGTTCTAACTTAATTTCATTTTGTTTGGTTATCATACTCCCTTTAAAAGCTAATTAACCCTTTCCCTGTTCAATTAAACTATTTAAGCAAATACTTAAACTGTGATTTGTGTGCCACACACTGTTCTGCGTGCTTTATGTATATGAACTCATTTAAACCTTGCCACCACATGATGAAATAGGTACTATCAAAAACTAGGGATGTACTGTATGGTGACTAACATAACATAATAAAAAAAATATTATAAAAAAAGAAAAAAGAAATAAGTACTATTATTATCCTCAATTTATTAACAAGTAAACTGAGGATAGAGAAGCTAAGTAACTTGCCCAAGATCACATGACAAATCATTGCTGAAGTCAGAATTGGAATCCAGGGAGCTCACGTCCAGACTACATTCACCCAAGCCCTGTGCTGCCTCAGTGAAACCCCACAAGATCCAGTTCTAACACTGCTTCCCCCTACACCTTCTCTGCTCACCCTAGTGAGATATGCTTTCCCTCCTTTTACTTGAAATCTTCCTACTCACAGCACTTAAATCCCTGCTTGGCAGTAAGACCGCATGTGCACATGGCTCCTCTTCCATAACAAATGCCGATTTCCTTGGTGGCAGGGACAAGAATTAACTATATTTGCTCCAAATGCAGTGCTTTGCTCATAGAAGCATAAATTATTCCTTTCTGTATCATTAGTCTCTATTCCTATGACCTCCCTCCAAAGGCATTTACTAGACATTTTTCTATTTAAATATAGGTATCTGTGCATGTTCTTTTGTTTTACGTAAACGGGAATATTCTAAATATCTCTTCAACACCTTTTCTTCAATTCATATATCTTGAACCTAGTTCCATATGAATACACAAAGCTCTGGCTTATCCTTTTTAATGACGTTATGTTATCCCATTACACGGATGGGTCGTAATTTATTTAACCAGTTCCCGATGGGTGGGCATTTAGATTTCTTCTAATCTTTTGCTTTTACAATAATGAAATGAACATTCTTGGGGCGCCTGGGTGGCTCAGCCATTAAGTGTCTGCCTTCGGCTCAGGTCATGATCCCAGGGTCCTGGGATCGAGCTCCGAATTGGGCTCCCTGCTCGGAGGGAAGCCTGCTTCTCCCTCTCACACTCCCCTTGCTTGTGTTTCCTCTCTCACTGTCTCTCTCTGTCAGATAAATAAATAAAATCTTTAAAAAAATGAACATTCTTGTACATTTGTCTTTAAGGACATATGGGAGATTATACATATATGTCTAAATTACAGCAGAATTGCTACTTCAAAGAAGATGTGCATCATAAATTTTGGTAGATAATGCCAAACTGAACCATAGATTTTTTAAAGTTAGGTAATATTTTAGAAATTATGTAGTTGGCTTTCAGTAGTTATGGGATACTGAAAGACTTTTGAAGAAAGAGCAATTTAAACATGTGGACAAAAGCAAATACTATGTATGGAAAAAAAAGGCTTACAAATTGATTTGATATTTACTGCAAAATAAGATAAGCTTGGATTAAAATTGATAAAATGTAAAGTGGTTGCCAAAATCAAGACCCCTGATGACCCTACCATCATATACAAGTTAAGAAACAGCATAAGCGTGGTTTAAATTAGGGCATTAGACTTGAGACTTCCCATGTTGAAATCCATGGTGTGCCTCTTCTCAGTTGTGTGACCTTGGGCAAATTTGCTTAACTTCTCTGGGCCGCAGCTTCTTCATCTTCAAATGCGGGGGAAATAAGAGTGCCCACTTCATAAGATTGTAATGAGAATGGAGGAATACATACGAAACACTTAGAGCGGGTTGAAGCACTGTAAGTGTTCCGTAACTCTCAGCCACTACGTTAAGTATCATTCAAATGTTAGCGGTAAAGGAGAAAAGATGATCAAATGAGCTAATTGCAACATATTCATATATTCGCTAGAGAACCGAGATGCAAGAGTGAGGTTAGGAATAGATAGAGAAGCATGTTTATCCATAGTGTTCATCTGACATAGCTGGAGAATCTTCGCCTTTGTTTTTCAGGAAACAGTTGTTTCAGTTGTTCTTGGCTCCATTTTAGAGGATGCACATGGCTCCGTGCAGGATGAGACTGATTTTGGCAACTGAATGGAACACTGGAGTGTTCAGTTTTAAGGCTAATTTATGAAAAACAATGGCAGTAAAGCCATTGATTAAAACATCCTAATCTGACAATACAAGAAAATGATTGTTTAGAGTGTTGGATGTGATTTTTGACCCACGAATGAATTGCTTTGTTCCATTCACGAGAATAGTAGGGATTTTAACAAACATTATATAGTGTTTTCCATTTTTGAAGAACTTAAAGTTTGCATAGTTTTATATACTGTTTAGTAAAACTGTTATAGAGAGCTATATTTGATCCACATATATATACTTACATATGCCACACCATTAATGGTCCCTTTATATAATAATGATAGCAATCACTCTGTACACTTATATAGTGCTTAAAATTCTTTTACAATTTTTTAATGTTTGAGAACTAGTTCAATTGTTTGTCATCATGTGCACAGATTAATCTCTACTCTTGAAAAAAATAGAACATCAGATTTATTTAACATGAGGTTAAGGAAAAAATGTATTTTTCTAACATGAAGAAAATGCAGTCGGATGGGCAGGGAGAGGGGGGAAAATGCAGTCAGGAGGACATATAAAATTAATCCCTGTTGAAATGTTAATTTTATAATAACTTTAGCTATGAAAGAAATCATGTGAGAGTCTGATACCATTCAAATCAGTTGATTTCTGTAGGACACAAACTACATGAATCCCTTGTGGTGTGGGGGGAGGGGAGAACACAGTTATTTCTTACTTGATAACAAAATGCTATTTCTGCATCGTTTTTATCTGTAAAATCTCTCAGGAAGAGACAAATTACTTTTCCACCAGCTAAAACAAAACAAAACCTTGTAATTTAATTCTTTCATTGCACAAACTGTAAGATTCCAGATGGTGGTGCTGTTTTCAGGAAGGAATGTATTCTATAAATTTTTTTAAAGAGGTAAATTATTATAATTGCTCTTTTATTTGCAAATTAAGCTGTTAAAACAACAATACAATATAGATACAATTTCTATTAACCTTTAAAAAATTACTGTTTTCAATATGGGATTATTTCAATCTATAGTGATTAATCAGCAATGTACTAGCAAACACAGTGGTATATTTATTTATAGTGAGTAGTAATGTAAAACTGTGCATCACCATCCTTTGTATTTGAAAAGCAAAATGTCCAAAAAATGCCCTTATCTTTGCAAAACACAGTGCTGCATTTATGAAGATATAAAAACCTGTAGAAAAGGTGCAAAATTCAAGACAAAGCATTACTAAGGTGGTTAAAATGGCAGCCCTATTCAAATTCAAGCAAGGAAGCAGACTGTTAAAGCCAAACAATGCAGAACTGCCAATAGTGCTGCTATCACCTTAGATAACGCTTTATTGTTATTGTTTGTTGTTTTTTTTCTGTTTGGCCTCCTCGGTGTGAAAGTCATAAAGAGAGAAAAGTAAATGCTTGCATGTCTTTGTTTCCAAAAGTCACTTCCCAAGAGGTGAAAATTTCTTTCTATAAAATTTCCTATATGAAATAATGCCCGAATATCTGGATGTGGCTCTGTCAATACGTGTGGATGCTTAAGAGAAAAATATCAACACATATTTACTTAAATTAGATAAAAGCCAAATGTTTCTTGGGAAAGATCTCTGTGAATCTGGGCAGGGGCTGGTCTCTGCGGTAGAAATTGTTACCCAGGCAGAAGCCCATATAAAAATGATGGAACAAAGCTCTCACTGTAGGAAAATCAGCCACTCCCTATCAGGCCATTAGATACCCCATGCCCCTTCCTTCAGTCAAAATGTCCTGAAAGTTTTGGAACTATTTTCTGTTTTTAGGGGAGTAGATAGCACAGTGGATTCAGAAAGGAATTCAAAGACTTGGATTCCAGAATCTCATCAATACTAACTTTTGGCCTTGGGCAAGGTGCCTCACTTGTCTAAGCTGTTCTTATAAATAAATAAAAGGGTTGAACTAGAATATAGATGACCTCCGTGGCCACTTCCAAATCTACATCTATACTTCTAGGTCAAAAACATTAATAGAGATGTAAATATATATTATATTAATTATATGTTAATTAATATGAATATACATACTTATGCGTATTAAACATATATACTTAAATAATAACCAAAATCTATTATCTCACATAACAGGTAAGGGGATAGGATGATTACAGGGTTGCTTAATTTAGCAATCAGTGACATTATCAAGAACATAGATTTTTTCTCTATCTTCCTGCTCTGTCATCTTCACTATCTTGTCTTTCCTCCTTAGGCTTGTTCTTCACATGGTTGCAAAATGACTGTTATAGTTCTAGGTGTTACATGTAGGCATGACCCCATCAAACGGAAGAGGAGCCATTTCATTCTGTGACCTCTTGTTATTAACAAGGAAAATCTTTCCTTAAAGCATCCCTGCTATCACCCCGGCAGACCTGCTTTCATGTATCATTAACCAAAATTGTATATCACATGCCCATGCCTAAACCATGACTATCTTAGATGAATAAAAATTCACTTTCTGGGGGAAGAAAGGACTAGATGTCCATATCTCAATGAAATTAGGCTTCTATTAACAAGAAAGAATTGAAGGAAGGAATGACAGGTAGACAACCAACAGGGCCAGCCACACTGCTAATTAGGGATTGTTTGATGTCATCATGCCCATAGGCTAGATCGGAAATATATTGCATGGTTAGAAACACTCTGTACCATTAATAGATTTCATTGATCAATAATAGTACAACTGTTTAATGAGTCGCATATTCAACATCAGATGTTAATTGGAGAAGGAGAGCAAGGATAATAACTCCTGCCCACCATTTGGTCTTAAATGGCCAAAATGATGCCCCATTACTCATATATACTTTAGAGTATGATTCCTACAAGCATGGATATTCTCCTGTATAATTATAATACATCCATCAAAATCAGGAAATTAACACTGATACATTACTATTACCTAATTCTCAGAAATTGTTCAGTCAAATAGCATTGAAATTTAGAAAAGAGCATGATGAAAAACATTTGGTGAGCATGAAACCAAAAGAAACAGGAATAAAAAAATTGCTGCGGGGGCGCCTGGGTGGCACAGCGGTTAAGCGTCTGCCTTTGGCTCAGGGCGTGATCCCGGCGTTCTGGGATCGAGCCCCACATCAGGCTCCTCCGCTATGAGCCTGCTTCTTCCTCTCCCACTCCCCCTGCCTGTGTTCCCTCTCTCTGGCTGTCTCTATCTCTGTCAAATAAATAAATAAAATCTTTAAAAAAAAAAAAAAAGAAAAGAAAAAGAAAAATTGCTGCAGCAGAGACCAAGAAATTACTGGCCAGATGGAAGGAATAGATAATGTTTTCCTACTGCAGATTACAAAACCAAAACTAAGGCATGATATTACAGATATGAGGAAGAGAATAGGATACACTTTTTCAGCTTCTCTTGCTAACCAGCTTTATTTCTTGGGAGGCTCCAAAGACCATCCTGGCCTGAATTCTGACCAGCAGAAAGGGGCGTAAGTTCTAAGGGAATGCAACAGGAACTTTGTAAGAAAGCAGGTGCATCATCTCAAAGTTTTGATTATCAAATAAGGGGCTGTTCCACATGGTTGGAATGCACATGAGGCTTGAGGAAAGCAGATTTCAAAAGTTTTGAGGAAAAAATTTCACTGTCTGAGACATGTCAAAAATAAGGTAGAACACTGACAAAGTGAAATGTGCTCTAGGAGTGTTCAATCTTGTGTTTTATGGAAGAGTGTCAAACTGGTCTTATTTAGGAACGTCAAGTCCAAGTGACTGGGTGAGTTATGAGAGAGAGAGCATGAGTGAAATTATGGAATCTAGTAGAAGAGCCTAGAAAGGGGCGGGTTCCTGCTTAGCAACACAGTTCTTTAGGGAAAGAAGAGGATACATATCATACTCACCTATCAGAATTCAAGTAAAGTTCTGCTTCAAAATACAGAATGATTTACTCATAGAATGAGATGTAGATACAGAAGGAAAATTAATTTTTGTTGAAGAGCAATACATTACAGAAGAAATTTTAATCAGAAAACCAACTGGTCATCAGCAAAGAATCAGTAAAACGTGGTTTATGGAGTTATAATGGAGCTTGTTCCCCAGATCCTAAGGTACTCTGACTTTTGTAGTGAGACCCAGTATTAAAGAATCATGACAACATGGTTTATTCCATGGGTTACTATGAAACTTTCTTTCATAGCTTTCTAACCTTTTCAACCAGAGCTAGAAGAAAGCAAAGGGACCACAGCTGAACAGCGTCGTATTAACCCTGCCCAAACCCAACGGTCCCTTTCCCAACTCCTAGGCTGTTGGGTGACAACACTTAGAATACAAACTCTAGTGAGCCAGAGATCTAAATATAAAAGCTAAAGCTATAAAACCCTTAGAGGAAAACAAGAGTGAATCTTCATGTCTTTGGGTTAGGCGATGACTTCTCAGATACAACACCAAAAGCATGAGTCTTAGAAGATTGGTAAATTGGACTTCATAAAAATTAAAAATATTCATGCTTCAAAGAACACTATCAAAAGTGAAGGACAACCACAATGGGAGAAAATATTTGAAAGTCATATATCTAATGAGACCCTTGCATCTAGAATATATAAAGAATCCTTACAACTCAAAAAAATAAATAAATAAACGACCCAATTTAAAGATGGGCAAAGGACTCGAATAGATATTTCTCCAAAGAATATACAGGAATGGCTAATAAGCACACGAAAAGATCTTATCATTAGTCACAAGGAGAATACAATTTATCGAGCCCTGCATCAGGCTCCCTGCCCCGCTGGGAGCCTGCTTCTTCCTCTCCCACTCCCTCTGCTTGTGTTCCCTCTCTCGCTGGCTGTCTCTCTCTGTCAAATAAATAAATAAAAATCTTTAAAAAAAAAAAAAGAAATTTCCACTGTAATTGGGAGTTTTCGACAGTTCTTTGCATGCCCACCAGTCTTTCCCTTATTTGCTAATGCTGTAATGTTAGAGACAGAATGGATTTATGATTGGTCTACCCTCTTAGTGAATTGTTCTTTCTATAAATATGAAATATTCCTTGCTCTTCCTGGTACATCGCATCTTAAATTCTATTTTGCTTGATATGAGTGTTGCTCTACTTGCTTTCTATTTCTTAGCATTTCCCTGGAAAATGCCTTTATTTTCCCTTTTTGTTTCAGCTGTGTCTCTTACAAAAAACATATAGTTGAGGTCTCTTTCTTTATTTTATTTTGCTTTGTTTTAGACCAGTCTGAGAATCTCTGCTTTTTAATAAAGGAATTCAATCCATTCATATTGTCATGAATATTGGTTATTGTACTTGTTTCTGCCATATTATTTTATTACTCCCTTTTTATAATAGTCTTATACTTACAGAATACTTGTAAGAATAGTCCAAAGGACGCCAATATACTTTTCATCCAGATTCACCATCTGTTAATATTTTGCCACATTCTTGATCATTTGCTCTCCGGATAATATACACATACCTATGTCATATGTATGTATTATATATTACATAGTTATATATACATAGTTATTTTTCATTTCTGAACCATTTGAGAGTACATTGGAAAGATCATATCCCTTTATTCCTGTATAGTTCAGTATGAGTATTCTAAGAAAAAAAAATTATCCTACAGACCGCAGTACCATCATTAAAATAAGAATATGTAACATTGTTATGTTATCCAATCTAGAATCCATCTTCAGCCTTTTCCCAGTAATATGTCTTATGGCAATTCTTTCTCCACCCCTCCTTCCAATCCAGGATTGTGCATTGCATTTAGTTGTCATGTTTCTTTAGTATCCTTTAATCTGGAACATTTCTGTAGTCTTTCTTTTATTTTCATGATTTTGACATTTTAAGGAATATAGGTCAGTTCTTTCCTAGAATGTGCCTCCATATGGGTTTCCTATCATCTTGTTTTGTGGGTTTTGTATTTTTCATTGCTTATTTTCTCTTCTTCCTGGTCTTTTATTCAATTGTTGAAGTTTTTTGTTCATCTGTTTTGGTTTGGTTTGGTTTTAGTTACATTTAGTTTCCTTAGTTGCTTGGAAGTTACACAATTTATTTCTACTTTATTTTTTTTAAGATTTTTTTATTTATTTATTTGACAGAGAGAGACAGCCAGCGAGAGAGGGAACACAAGCAGAGGGAGTGGGAGAGGAAGAAGCAGGCTCCCAGCAGAGCAGGGAGCACGATGCGGGGCTTGATCCCAGGACCCTGGGATCATGACCTGAGCCGAAGGCAGTTGCTTAACGACTGAGCCACCCAGGAGTCCCTCTATTTCTACTCTTCTAATGGTAATTTTTATATGTTTAATGCCTATTCAACATTTTTTAAATCGAGAATTATGCAGCATTTAACTTCACCCTAAGACGAGATGAACTTTCGCACACTTTGATTTACCAGGTCCCTCTGCTCCTGCTGCCGTTTTCTCCCCTGAGATCATCTGGGATTTTAATTTCTGATTTTTATTTTTTTTATCACTCCTCCAAAAACTATTAAGAGTTAAGTGTAATTCATTCTGCTTTCTTAACACCCCTCTTTCTTGTTTTAGCTATCCAATGTCTTCTACTTGGGTTTATTTTTCATTATTTGCAAGTATATTCTTTACAATGATTTATGATTGATAAATACTTTGAGACTTTACATTTACAAAAAATGTCTTTGGTTTCATACTTGGGCTGGGTCAAAATTTTGGGGTCAGTTTTTTTTCCTCAGAATTTTAAAGATGTTCTAATTTCTTCTTGATTTCAGTATTATTGATGAGGTCTGATATTAATATTATCTTTGTTCTTATGTAGGTTATCTGTTTTTACTCTCTGAAGCCTTTATTTATTTTACTTATTTTATTTTTTTTAAAGTAAGCTCTGTGCCCAGCGTGGGGCTCAAACTCATGATCCTGAGATCAAGAGTTGCATGCTCTACTGGCCAAGCCAGCTCAACACCCCAACTCCGTAGAGCCTTTAGAATGCCTTCTTTATTCTTTTGTTCTGAAATTTCACAAGAATGGATCTAGATGTAAGTTCTTTTTTTTCCCCATTTATCCTGCTTAGAACCTATTAGACACCAATATAAATATTTTTTTCTCAGAGAAACTTTATTTTACTAATTCCTCAATTATTTCCTCTCTTATATTTTCTCTGTTCTCTCTTTCTGGAACCCCTATTAAATGGCTATGGGAATATGTGAGTCAATCCTTATGTCTGTTAACTTTTCTTTCATATTCTCTTTGTCTTTTCCCAATTGTTTTGAGACAATTCCTCAACTTAGAATTTCAACATGTTGCTTCTATGTGTCCATTCTACTATTAACTCCCAAATTGATCTTTTTATTTAATGATCAAATTTTTGATTTCTACAATATTCAGGTAATGTTTTAGCTACAGTATCCTACACCTTTCCAGAGATATATCTACACTTACTCTGAAGCCTTGTGGGCTCTTTTAAATCTTATTCTTCAAAATTCTTTATTTGTTGAATTTTGGCTTTTCTTCCAAGGTGTTACTTTTCCTCAAATGTTTGCATAGTCTTGGTTGTTTGTTCATTTTTTGAGAATCAGTAAATTTTTCTGTTCTGTTCTAACACTGTCTGTGCTGGACAGGCAAGATGTGCTAGGGATTCAGGTTGGTGCTGGTAGTCTGTCTTCTCCTGGTGGCACCTCTCCGACCCTTAGAGGGCACCCTTGGTTTCTTGCCCTGTTCTCCAGCTCCAGACACAGCTTTCTGATTTAGCCTGTGGGTTAATACTACTCCTGCTTTTGTCCTGCCTTTGTGTATTTCCCTGTATCTTTCAGGGCCTTACTTGGCTTGCCCACTGCCCCTTTCCTGCCATTGGCTGAAATTTCCTGAGAGAAGAGGAGAATTCGATGATGAGGTCTTGGCTACTCTCAGATTTTTTTATTGTTGTTGCTTTACCATGTCTTAGGAACTCAGAAAGTTACAAATCTATACAGATTTGAAGAAAAAAAGGAAGTATGTTTGACCAACAAAGTTCGGATCCCTACTCAGACCAGATAGTGCTGACTTCTTTAGCCTCACAGGCTACTTAAAACTTGGGATATGAAATTAGGAAAACTGATAGGAGTTCCACTTCTTTTTTTTTTTTTTAAAGATTTTATTTATTTATTTGACAGAGATAGAGACAGCCAGCGAGAGAGGGAACACAAGCAGGGGGAGTGGGAGAGGAAGAAGCAGGCTCACAGCAGAGGAGCCTGATGTGGGGCTCGATCCCATAACACCGGGATCACGCCCTGAGCCGAAGGCAGACGCTTAACCGCTGTGCCACCCAGGCGCCCCAGGAGTTCCACTTCTGCCACTTTTTCTAGGAGTTGTGACCCATCTCTGAACCTCAATTTCTTCATCAAGATGCTGAGGATAGTACGGTTATCTGCTGCATGTCTTCTGTGATGATGAAATATGGCAGAAAAGTGAACATATGGCAGAAAAGTGGCAGAAAAGTGTCAAAGAGCTACTCAAAAACCATTATTCATTACACTATATAATGCCTCCTCAGACCTTGCAGTGGGAAGGAGTAGGAAGTACTACATGAAGGAAGGAGAAGAACATGAGAGAGTAGGAGAACATGAGAAAAGATTGAAATGACCAAGATGGGGGAAGAGGAGATTGCCATAAGCTCTTGCCCCAGACTTCTGTTGTATAATCAATGCTCTCAATTCCTTAGACTCTTTGAAACCAAGATTTTCTGTGTGTCAGATCCAGAAACCCTGCCTTCCTTATGGTATAAAATCTAGCCAAAAGAATCACTGTGAAGATTCGTATTTAACCAAAGCAGATAATTGGTTATGGGGGAGAGGGAGGAAGGGATGGCTACTGAAACTCAGTAGATAGGATTATAAAATCATATTAACTTTAACCTAGAACTTTTTCAAAGTAACAATTTTATATGTATCTGTTCTCTATGTTAGAGAACTTGGAGTTATCTAAAATCTGAATCTGAAAATATCTTCTATCAAGTGAGGACTTTATAGTGGGCTTTTCCCCCTCAATGATGAAAAACTGGATAGAACCATAAACACTGCAAACAATCTGAAATCCACGTGGGCTGGACTCATAACCAGAGTCCCCACTAGGATCCCGGTCCTCAGAGGATTCTCATGCTCTTCCTTTCTTTAGGGAACGCAATTTCTCAGCCAATTCAGCCCAAGAGGTGCTGCAGTTACATTACTCACTTCAGAGCTTAATGTTAAGAGGGCCAATGAGCATCAGTAATACTACAATGCAATGGATAGAGAGATTTCCTTCCCATGTGCTTTCATGTGGGTTATAACAGATGGCCTTAGCTAAGATTGGAATTTTGTGTTTTACTTCTTGGTTAAAATAATTCTTTGCCAAAATGTTTTCTTCACGAGTGTGAAAATGTCTAGCTGAATCAAAATGGTGCTGCCTGAATACAGATTTCTTATGTTGAGTGATCATCATTTCTTTTTTAGGGAGGAAAGAATATTTGTTTCCCTCCATTTTCATTCAGGGATTATTTTGTTATATAGGATCCAGCATCGTTTATCAAGCACTCACTTACTCTTCTTGGGATCAAATGCAGGAAGAGTTCGGTCCAAGGTTTCCTATATTTTAAAATGAAGGCACCTAGTGATGGTCAGGGTTCCAGGAGGAAGTTGATTTAATAGACCAAGAGAAGAGCAAGAGACTGGACACCATCTGGGGATATTTTCAGCTAGATCAGCCAGATTGTTATTGACCTAAAGCTGGCGGCTTTTCTGTGGCCGACACAATATGAATATAGTGAGCTCAGCCAATTCGCAACTGACAGGCTCTCATATTTCTAGACATTCCAGCAGTGGTTCCCAGAATGTAGCTTTCATGGATAAGTACAATTAAAAATAAAAGAAGTATGGAGATAAATAGAAGACCAAAAATCTTGGAAAAAAGTTCGGCCCTTTAAATAGAGTAATTTCAAATACATAAAAAAGTTTCACTGTAATGTCCTTCATTTTCTCATTTGTTTTCCTGACCAATGAAAAACAGATCTTGGGTCAGCCCCGGGACACACAAATAGATGTTTGAAAACCACTGTCCCCAGTCCATGGAGTAGCTTGTGACTGTTCATTTCTTTTTTAAGATTTTATTTATTTATTTGAGAGAGAGAGTGAGAGAGAAAGTACACACATCAGAGTGGGGAGGGTCAGAGAGGGAAGGGTCAGAGGGAGAAGCAGACTCCCCACTGAACAGGGAGCCTGATGAGGGGCTCGATCCTTGGACTCTGGGATCATGACCTGAGCTGAAGGCAGTGGCTTAACTGACTGAGCCACCCAGGCACCCAGCTTGTGACTTTTCAATCTGCAAATCTACTTCAGAAACTTAAATAGCACCTACTATGTGGGAACATAAAAGTGAACGAAAGCTTTCCATTGTAAATACACTTGTGCAACCAGATAATCAGAACATTTCACCAATAATGTCTTATTTGAGTTCACTACTCTTTCAAAAATATTTGTGCAATTATAATCACTCAAATAGCTGGTTTTGGCTATTATTTCAATCACAAATCGGAATGACCCTGAGGTAAGTAAAAGGCTAATGTTAAAAAATTAGGAGCGTTTTTGTATTTGAGCTTATGATTTTAAATCCCTACTTGCTGAAAAATCAAGAAAGGGGAAGTATGAAGAAGTGTGGAGTTGAGTATGTACATCCCAGCGAGCTCATTTCCTTGGTAGTACGTGTACACCTAAGAAGCTAGAATTCAGATAAATAAATTGCAATTTTAATAGCATGCTCCTGGAAAACCAAAACTGCATTTCTCTTTTGTCAGGAATGGAAATGTGCATTGCTGTCCAATTAAGGAAAGGTTGACTGAAGGTGAGGATGGTTTCGCTAGTCTGCCCTTATTGCTCAACAAGCTTGTTTAACAGGCTAACTGGGGGGGAGGGTGCTGTTTCACTCCCAGTGTTATTGGGCAGTTGCCAAAGACGGTTTAAAAAATAAACTAAAATAAAACTGCTCGAGCATCTGATGCCGTGGAGTACAAGATTGACGTGTTGGGGCTCGCAGTTTTAGTTACAGCAAACTAATGACCACACACATAATTTCTAGTTGTGGATAAGGGGCCCTTTGCGCAGCATCTAGTACTTTTCCTATTATCTCACCCTGGAATCTTGCAAATTAATAGAGGTGTTATATTGTTATGGGGAAAGATTGAATCTGACAATGATCTCAGGCACTGAAGGAACGGGCTGTCCCGCAGCACATGTGAATTCCTCATGCTTCTTGGAGACCGGTGTTCTTAAACTTCCACTGGCATGAATTTTTACTAGTAAGCCTTTGCCCTCTGGCCCTGTTTATACGGCTCAGCAGACCACAAATCTGATGTCACAGTGTAATGCTCTCGGTCCTTTGCCAGGAGTCTCTGCTGTGGGCACAGGCTCCTGATGAGAATCTACTCAGCTCTGACTGTTAACTGCATCAGTCTCTGTCAATTACCCTTGTGGAAAGAACGCCTTTAAAGCGTGGGTGTGTTCAGCTTTTATACAATGGTCTAGTCACAAACTCTGTGACAGCTCTACCTTGAGTAGCCCATTTGGGAATTCAGAAGAGCTAGGGTTGCGTTTAGACTCTCTTTAACCACAACATTCTTTTGGCTTTTACTCTGGCTTCAAACGTGGTATAAACAGTGATTTTGTTCTTGCTGAGTAGAGTTTTCTCGCCGGTTTCTACCGAAACGTGTGGAACATGGGTCCACAGATAAGAGCATCACAATGATAATAGGTAACCTGTACTGCAGGCTTACTATGTGATAGGTACTGTGCTGAGCAATTGACAATGTGCTGTCCCTTTTATTTCTCACAACCACTCTGTGGAGTGGCTGTGATGATTCCCATTTTATGATTGAGGAAATCAAGCCTGAGAAAGACAAGGGAAACCTGCCTAAAGTCACGTAGGTTGTATGTGGTAGAGGCCGGATTCCAGCTAAGGTCAGTCTGAGTTCAATGCCATGCTCCTACCTCCTTACATTTTCTCCTAAGCAAGCCATTTGTCCTTGGGCTGGGTGGGGAATCCTGGAAGAGAAGATCGGGCATTACACACACACAAGCACACACACACACACACACGCACACACAGGAGTCTAGTTTTGCTCCCAATCAAACATGGAATCAGTACTTGTAGAGCTGACTGAGGGAGAGTCTCTACTTGGCTTAGGACACCCTCCAAAACACAGTCCTTTCTTGAAGCGTCTGCTGGTGGTGGGTGGGCCTGATAAACCATTTTGTTCAGGCCAGTTCTCTACCCCAAGAATGAAACTTTTCTCCTTCCCCACCACCTAAGGATCACTTTCCAAATGGGAGGCCCAAGCCAGTTCCCTAAAAAGCAGGGTATGATGGATGCCTCTTTGACAAGACGGAAGACATGTTTCCTGTGTTATTCTCATTTTATGTGGAGGTTTGATCTAAGGCTTCACTTGGAGGCAGAGCTCTAGTACTGGTGGAGAGGTGACCCTGCCTTATGAGGACAACCTCCTTTGTCAGTTAACACTTCCTTTTACCAACTGGACATATAAGGTGGACCCTGCTTACCAAATTCCTCTCTGTCGTAAATAGTGTTATGCAATTCTAGCCTGGATTTAATACATTTACAAAGTATTTGACCACCTCCTCCAAAGATAGGAAAATTGGAAAAGTAACCATTTTTATAGTACTCAAAACTAAAAAAATAATACAGAATAGGGGTGCCTGCCTGGCTCAGTCAGTAAAGCACGTGACTCTTGATCTTGGGGTTGTGAGTTTGAGCCCCACGTTTGAGCCCCACATTGAGTCTACTTTAAGAAATAAAAATAATAATAATACTGAATAAATAGGAATTCCAAAATGGCAAACATTTCCAGCATACCCCTCTAAAATGGTGATAAATAGAACTCTCTTCTTTCTCAAGGCAACAAGGTTCTGAAGGAACAGGTATATTGAAAATTTCCTATTCCCTGAAAGGGTTTTGGAATTCTGCTTGATTGCCAGAAGTAGTTGGGGTAGTATTTAGAGAGTGAGATAACACCAAAATGAGTCTGTTTGGAATTATCCCAGTGTCTGCTAAATTCCCTTAAGCCTCAAGGATAAGAGATGAACTGGGCAAAGAGAGCTTCCTTTGAAGCCCCCTTTGATGAAAGCTGACTTGTTTTATTTTAGTGACAAGCTGGAATGATAGGAATTTTATTACCTAAATTTCTTCTATTGAACTTCTCTTTAAGAAATATTCTGGACGATTTTAAGATTATCCAATTATTCGCTAAAATAAAATTGAATGATAACTTTTGGAGCAACTTTCTTAGATATGACCTTATATCTGTGTGCTGCTCAATGGGTTGGCCTGTGAGGGAAACATAGCCAAGGGCTGCAGCTTGTGAATACATTGTTCTAAATAATGGATGATGTACAGATGGTAGTTTACCTAGCATAATTTTGTCTTGAGTTAACTGATATTTGGAGTCATATTTTAGCTTTTTTCTTCTGTGTTCTTACGTTTGGTATGAAACTGTCCATTTTTTCCAAGAGGCAGTCCTTAAATTTGAAGGAATTATTAGTCTGGACTTGGGGGCAAGGCAATTTAAAAGTTCACCACAGGTCCAACCATAAGAAAAGAGCAATTCGTATGCCTGGTTAGTAATGGATTGGTGCTCCTTGTCCTTTACCTAATAGTAAGTGGAGCAGAATAAAATGGGTCACAGGAATTATTGAATCAAGCCAATTTCATCTGTAACTTCTTAACTAATCCCAAAAATGGGTTATTTTCAGAATAAAGGCTTCTTTTTATGTCTTTAAAAGTGAAACAAAAAGGATGAGACACAGAATTTGAAAAAACAGTATAGACACATTAATCTAGGGTGATACAATCCCCTTCATTTATAGCAGTGGGTCTCAAACTTTAGTATGAATCAAAATTGTCTACGGAGTTTATTGAGAATGCACGTTGCTGGCCCTACCACATGATTTAATAGGTTTGGGAAGGACTCAGGAATTTACATTTTTAAGAAACATCCAACTATTCTGATTCAGGTAACCCACAGATCATATTTTGAAGGCTGTCGAAACCATCCGAGAAGAGATTACGGTCTGTAGATGCTAATACAGCATTTCCTCAGGGAGTGAAACTTCAGGTAGAGAAGCTTGAACAGAGAATCTTGGGAGCCCATCTTTGATCTGGGGCTTGCCTATAGTTTCACTTCCTTTGCATTGGATAAATGACATCCAGGAAAATGTGGGAGCAACACCACCAACACATCTGTGTGCATGCACACACACACATCTATAATTGCTCGACTCGTTAATATTTTTTTACAAATATATTCTGAGATGCTTATTTAATCATTAGCAAAGACTTTCTTTACATTGAATAAACCTTTGACCTCTCTTATTTCTTCATCTCTGGACCATGTAGAACTCTCCAAACTCCAATCAGCACTGACAAGGGACCTCTCAGCTAAGACTTACACTGCGCCAAGGTTGAGGGGAGCCTCTGGACTTTATTTTTTCTTTCCCTACCGCTACCTCTGCATTGACTAGACTCTCCTGTCCAGATCCATCAAGATAGACTTCATGTATAAGCTCTGACCTGGCCCAGTTCCTGATCCTATTTCGCCTGAGATAAGCAGGATGTTAACAGATTTAGATTCCTATGCTAAACCAGCAGGATTTAATATTTAAATTATCTCCCATTCATTCAACAACATGTGAGTGCCTACTCAACATTTGAGTGCCTGCTATGTGCCAGGCATTGTTCTAAACATTTGGGATACATTACTGAACCCGACAAAAAGATCCCTGACCTTATAGAGCTTATATTCCAGTACAGGAGAGAGACAGCAAACAACATAATTAAGGCAATAAATGCTATGAAAAAATGAAAAAGTAGATCGGGGTGTGCACATGCATGTGTGTGTGTGTGTGTTTATGTGTTGTGGTATTACATGGAGCAGTCAGGGTAAGTCTTATTAAGAAAATGAGAATTGTGCAAAGATTAAAAGATGGGAGGAAGTTAGAGGATATTTGTGGGGAAAGCATTCTAGCCAGAGGGGTAAGCTAGGGCAAGACCCTATAGCAGGGATGTGCCTTGCATGATCAAAGAATAGTCAGGAAGCCAGTGTAGCTGGAACAGATTGAACAAGAAGCTAATAGAAGGAGATGAAGTAAGAGATAATACTAGGGAAAGTCAAGAAAAACTTCAACTTTTTTTCTGCAAGCTGCTAAAAGATTGGAGTTGACATCAGCTGAGGAGGGGAGGGCTGTGGATGGGGCTGACATGGAATGAGTTTAGGGAATAGGGAGAAATCAAGACATTTGACTTGAAAATGTCAGACAACCAAGTGAAGATGTTGAGTAGGCAGTCGGGTCCTTGAACTTGGAGTTCAAGAGCAAGGTAAATATTGGAATCATCAGCATATAGATTTTATTTAAAGACAGGGAACTGATTTAAGTTATCAAGATATAGATAAAGAAGAGGTTCAGATTCTGAGCTCTGGGGAAATTGAACATTAAGAGGATGAACTAAGAGAAGCAAACAGCAACAGAAACTGAGAGGAAGCAACCAGAAATATAGGATGAGAAAGAAGAGAATGTGGTATGTTGGGAGAATATTAAAGAAGAGGGAGAATGTCATAAGCAGCTGATAGGTGAAGACCTGAGGTTGGACCATTGTAATTAACCACATGAAGGTCATTGGTGACCCTGCTGAAAGCAATTTCAGTGGAGTCATGTGGGTAAATCTGATAGGAGAGAGTTCAAGAAGAATGAAAGGAAAATAAGTGGAGACAGTAAATATACATAATTCTTTCTAGGAATCCTGCTACAAATGGAAAGGAAAAGAAATGGGGCAAGAGCTAATGAGGGTTTAAGAGAGGTGTTATTATCACTGTTGTTTTTAAATGGGAGAAATATAAATATGCCTTTATGACTAATAAGGATGATCCAATAGAGAGAAAAAGATCAGAAGTGTGGGAGAGACAAAGTAAAATTGCTAGAGCAATGTCCTTGTTTGAAAGGCGTCAGAGTCCACATGAACGGGATTGGCTTTGTAGAGAGTTCAGGTAGTTCATCCATGGTCACAGGCAGGAAAGCTGAGCATGTGGGAGACGATGCCATTTGGTGAGTACATGAGATGGTGTGAGTCTGGGGAAGTTCTCTTCTAATACTTCCATTTTCACAGCGAAGTAGGAAATAAAAATCATCTATTAAAAATGAAGATGGGAATAAGGTTTTGGGGGTTTAAGGAAAGAGGAGGTGTGAAAAGGTTATCTGAGAGAGGGGGAGAATGAGCGATCTTGATATGTATGATATGATGCCCATAGGCATTAGGGGCCCAGTTGTGGTTTCTGTTTATAAATTTAAAACACAACTTGTCTGGAGTTTGTGGGTTTTCTCCAGTCATATTTAGCTACACAGGTGCAGATGCAGAATAGGCTGAGAATTGGATTTAACCCAGGGAGAAAAGGGAAGGCATGCTCAAGAGGAATTAATTGAAGAAAATTTAAAGGAGGGACAATTTTCAAAGGTACAAGCAACATCAAGGTAACCAGCAAGCACCCTTGCAGCACCTCAGGGTTGGCACCAGGAGGGAGCTGTTATCATGTCCAGGCTGGAAGGGCAGGAGACGAGTAGTTACCAGAACTCTGTGAGAGGTGCAGCTGCAGGAGATGGACCTGTCAGTCCAAGGCTGTGGCCTTAGAGAAACTCAGCCACTGCTGAAATGCAGCCTGACATGGAGGGAGCAGGGGATTAATACCCTGACTCCTTTCTCTCCTCCCCTTTCCTGCCTGCACCTCTCATTGGTTGGACCTAACAGGTAGCTAAAGGGTAAGGGAGTCTCACGGAACCATCTGTAAAGGGCAGCTCCTAGCAGACAGAGAAGAGTAGAGAAGGATGGAGGATGGGTCTGGAGGAGCAAACACAGAATATCCAGCTGAACCAGCATTGTGCTTTTTTAAAAAAGATTTTATTTATTTATTTAACAGAGAAAGAGAGAGAGAGAACACAAGGGCATGAGGAACAGTGAGAATACGGAGGAATTGCCATCAGCTAAGGGTGAAGGATAGTTGGCCTTCAGAGAGCAGAAGGAGTGAGAATAGGAGGTAAAGGTAGGAGGTGGTTGAAAAGGTCAAAATTGAGATTATGGAGGAGTTTCAGGTATTGACAATAACAAGGTCTAGATATTATGATGTGAGTGAGTGGCTGGGATAGGGTGAAAGACAAGGTCACTGAGAGTGGGGAGGTCAAGGAACTAAGAGGTTAGACCTGGGATCTGGTGCTATACTGAGTGGTGGCCACTGGGTTCAAGAGCTATTCCCAGATCAGTGCTTAGTGTTATCAGATATGTCAGCTGGGTCCTTCTGTTGCTCTGCCTGCTTGCTGCCTCAACTGGTGGCACTGGTTTTTGCCTAAGTCCTGGTTCCTAAGTTCCAACCAGTACTTTCTTTAGTACTATGGTCCCTTCTAGAAGTGGAGACTTGCCCTGAAGTCCAGGATGGTTGACTGTGGCTCTATGGCCTTTGGTGAAGTTTTCTGGCCAATGCCTATGGTTATGCTGACCTGGGAATCACTTCTGATTTCCTGTTGTAGAATTTCACCACTAGGAGGAACCTGGCCACTTTCTCCTTGGACTCTGTAGCTTTGTCAGATGACTGATCATGACTGAAACTGTGACGGTCCCTTTGGGCCTCCTTCACCTCCTCAGACCTTCAGAGTCAGTTTGGCATCTGGGTGGATTCCCTTAAGAGCCTATCTTCATACAGAATCTCTTAACCTCCCTACCTGTTCATATTGCTGTGAGGCCATTTCACCGTGAGCCAGAGGACTAAGTTATGAAATTCTACTGAGGGGAGGACCTATAAATGGACATGGAAGTGGCAGGTACTAGACCCATAACAATCTTTTCCGGTGGAATCCTAGGTCCAACTTCAAATCCTCCATGTTTAGTGTTCCTTCTCATAAATATTTGGTTCACATAGCATACCTTTGGGCTCATAGCTAAAAACCAAGCACAATGTTAAACCTTTCTGATAAAGGAAAATCATATGAGTTATATATAAAGCGCATGATATAAAGCAGAAATAGCTTTCCAAATGCACTATAAATTTTTAGAGCTAGAACAATGATAAATATTAAAAGAAAAAAATGTCAGTCATAATTTGACAATGCTAGGAATGGGATGCTTCATCCACCTGACATAATAAAACAGAGAATCGAAAGTCTGCTAATAATCAGTTAGAAGTAAAGATGGAGGGGGTCTCCTGGGTGGCTTAGCCGGTTCAGTGTCTGCCCTCGGCTCAGGTCATGATTCCAGGGTCCTGGGGTAGAGCCCGAGTCAGCCTTCCTGTTCAGCGTCAAGCCTGCTTCTCCCTCTCCCTCGGCCTTTCCCCCTCCGCCACTTGTGCTCTCTCTTTTGCTCTGATCTCTCTCTCTCAAATAAATAAATAAAATCTTTAAATAAAGATGGAAAAAAAGATTCAGTTTATAATAGTGACAAAAGCTGTAAAATTCTTAAGAATAAATTTTCAAAGGAAGGTATATGGTCTATATGAAGCAGACTAGAAAATCTTTGTGAACGATGTAAAATAAGATTTACGTAACTGGAGAGACACTTTTGTTTTGGGTGGGAGGAAGACTCGCTGTAAGGAAAATGTCTATTCTTTCCAAATAAATGAGATTCATGTATTGGAATTCCAACTTGAATCCCAATAAGCTTAAAAAAACCTGGGCAAAATATTTTAGCATGAAGATAGAAGGTTAAATATCTAAATTGACCAATAATTTTTTTAGAAGGACTGAGGGGGCATGCTTCACCAATTATTAAGACATTATAGGAAACAAGTATGACTGTAGTTAACACCATCTTGTGTTATTAAAATTTGCTGAGAGAGTAGAAATTAAATGTTCTCACGCAAAAAAAGATACATACGTGAGGTGATGGATGTGTTAATTAACTAGATGGCGGGACTCATTTCACAATGTACACACGTGTCAAATCATCATGTCGTACACTTTAGTCTTACAATCTTAGGGCACCCAGGTGGCTCAGTTGGTTGAGTGCCCGACTCTTGGTTTCAGCTCAGGTCATGATCTCCAGGTCGTGGGGCTGAGCCCCACATGGAGCCCTGCTTCAGACTCTCTCTCTCCCTCTGCCCCTCCCCTGCCAGGTGCTCTCTCTCCAAAATAAATTAATAAATCTTTAAAAAAATAAATATCTTACAATCTTGTCAGTTATAGCACAATAAAGGTAAAAAACAAGAAAAAAAGAACATTAAATAAATTGAAAACATTTTGAAAACCAAAAAATAAAAATGAAGACTCTAATTCAGACAGTATTAGCACAGGACTGCAAATATTGATAGGAGGACGACCAGAAAGTCCAGAAACAGATCAAAATATAGGAACTTAGTAAAACAAGGACAAACGGTGATTTATATAATAAATGGTGCTGACCTAGTTACCTATCCATCTATGAGGAAAGTTCTGGTCCCCTCTCCCATACACAAATATCCTGCAGATGGATTGAAAATCTTGAATGTTTTAAATAAAATAATAAACATGTTAAATGAAATTAGGATATTTTTATTACCTGGCACTAAGAACTAATTTCTTTATAAAGACTGTACATACAGGAAAGCCAAAGCCCATAAAGTAAAGTTAGCTTTATATGACTATATGAAAGCAGAAAATAAAAGGATGCATCACCAAGTCTAAAAACAAACATAATGACTGGGGAAAAATTAATATTTGACAACATATATAGTAAACAAAGCATTCCTTTGTCCCTTTTACACAAATTAATAAGCAAAAGATAAACAATCTTATTGAACAATGGATAAAGAATGTGAATAGGCATTTCATAAGAAAGAAAATGAAAATGGCAATAAATATATGAAAAAAATGATCAATTTCATTAATAGTTTAGAACCTTAAAATAAAAACAAGATCCCATTTTTTTTTTTGTCATCACTTGACAAAAACTTTAAAAGTGTCACAACTTCCATTTCTGGTGAGGATGCAGAGAAAGGGGCAAATATGTATTATTTGTGGGTGTGTGGATTATTACTAGTAGTTTAGAAAGTAATTTGGTAATTTCTATTAGAATTAAGTAAGACAGATCTTTGGCCCAGCCTCATTTGGTGGTTTTTCTCCTAGAGAAATAATATAGCGATTTATAAGGTCCTGCAGTCATGGATATTTATTGTAACCTATATGCCATAAAAAGCTGTATGTCTATCATTGGAAAAGATTGAAAAAATATATATCCCTGGCTTATCCCTACCAGGGAATGCTAATGCATCCAGACATAGAATGAGTTTAATCTGTAGGTACTGTGTTGGAAGGAAATCCAAGATCATTTGTTAAGTGGGGGAAAAATTAGGTAATTTGCGTAGTGTTTACAGTATGATATATACTACTCTGAGTTTTCGTTCATGTTTTAACGAAGTCATTTAGCCCTCACAGCCATTCTATAGAAAGGTTCTGTTACTACTTGCATTTTACAAAAGCAAAATCAGGCATCAAGATATTGAAGTAACATATCTGAGCTTGCAGATCCAATAAATTTGAATCCGGACGGTCTGATTTTAGAATCCATGTGTGTAACCACCATGCTGAAAGTTACATTTTGAATGTTCCAAAAACAAACAGAGATTATTAACCATTTCTTAATACATCTCTGTAATGTTTGAGTTGTTGCAAGGAGAGGCTTATAATTTTTAAAACACCTATAAGAAAACCATTTTAAAATTAAATTTAAAAATTGAAAAGGGTTTTAATTGCTGTGTTGTACACTTGAAACTAATACAACACTATACATTGACTAACTGGAATTAAAATAAAAACTTAAAAGGAAAATTAAAAGGGGGAAGAGAAACAAATCTGGGAGCATGATGCTGAATCCTGCACCTCATTATCCCACTTACAGAGGGAAAGTGACTCAATGTAAACTCTTTAATTTATTCATTCACTCATTCAACAAATATTTATTGAACACCTATCCTGTTCTAGGTGCTGGGATATGGCAGTGAAGAGAATAGATATGGACCCTGCTCTCATAGAGTTACACTCTAGCTAGAAAAAGACAAACACACTAACTAAAGCACTTTGGATGGAATTAGGGTTCTAGCAACAAGAATAAAACAAGATAAGGGATATGGGGAGTGAGGTATGAGTGTTATGGGTAGGTGAGATGCTATTTTTTGTGGAACGGTCAGAGAAGGTCTTAGGGATAAGGTGACATTTGGGAAGAGAACTGAAGGCAATGGGGTAACTGCCACGTGGATAACTGTGGGAAGGGTGTGACAGCAGAAGGAAGAGCAAGTACAAAGGCTCTGAGATCAGAATGCTTGGTGTGTTCAGAGATCAAGAAGGTCAGCATGGGGTAGGGTGGTCAGGAGGAAGAGATCAGGGGAAGACCATGTAAATAAAGGATCTAGCCTTTTCTACGAGTGCTATGGGAAACCACTGGAGGATGTTGAACAGACAATGACATGATATGACTTACTAACCAATGGTGAATACTAGTGGGTCGTTTCAAATTTGAAGGTAGTGCAGTATTTGCCATCCACTCCACACATAGACACTGCAGTGAGTGTCTCCTGAGAGACTTATTGGAAAAGAGGATTTTCAAATGGCCTGGGAATGTTTTCAGGAAAGTCTGAGAAGGCAACTGAGCGTGATTCCAGAGAGTGATTGGAAATCCCATCCTCATTTGAATGGACCCTGCTGACAGAATGTGCTGCCCTTGTGGTTTGCTTTGTGGCTATCCCATTCAGAGAAAGAACTTTGGAAAATTGATAAGGACACTTTGTTCCAGAAGGAGTATTGTTTGTTTGATTTTCAGCAAAGGGACTTACCTGAGGCCTGACCTCCTTCCGCCCAAAAACAAACAAAACAAAACAAATATAACCTCCAGGATTTTGATTTGTCAAGAATGCTCAGAACAACATGGAGGAAATGATCATTTCAAATATATTTTATATACTGTGAGCCCAGGCAAACTTAGTGTCTTAAGTTGGGTTCCCCAGAAGCAAACCTTAAGATTGTTTTGTATAAAAGTAATTTATTAGAGAGTGTTCCTACGAAGAACCTACAGGAGGTCAGGCTGGGAAAGGAAGGAACCAAGCAAGGAAGCATGTAGTGTCAAGAAAGTCTGAAGGGAAACTGGCTCCATGGCACAGGGGAGTTCTGCAGACAGTAGGCACACCTCTGTGTTGGCCTCATTGCTGCGCTATTTACCACAGCTTAACAACAGTGACGCCTTACATCAGTTATTGGTCAAGTGCTGTGTGAAGGGAAGAAATGCTAAATCCTAAGACATACAAATCACAGAGTGGACTCCACTGAAAATCTCTAAGAGAAAAGATCCAGGATAAGGACATCATTTGGCTACCAAAGGGGTCTCTGAAAACGATCAATGCAAAGTATATCTCACTCTTTCCTTCATGCTTTTCCAAACCATCATGCTTCCACAGGAAAAAAAAAAATCTTTAGCTCAAACATCAACTTGAATGTTTGAAAAATGAGAGCAAGATGCTTTCCCAGGCAGAAAAGATGGCTTCTTAACTACTTAGAAGAGCTATCTTTTCAAAAGGTATAGACAGGGGGTGCCTGGATGGCTCAGATGGTTAGGTGTCTTTGGCTCAGGTCACGATGTCCAGGTCCTGGGATCTAGCCCCACATCGGGCTCCCTGCTCAGTGGGGAATCTGCTTCTCCTTCTCCCTCTGCCCTCTCCCCTGCTTGTGCTCTCTCTGTCTCTGCCTCTCTCTCTCTCAAATGAATAAATAAAAATTCTTAAAAAAAAAAAAGGTATAGACAGTGCATAATACTTTCTCTGATGCCCAACTCCCAAGTGCTGAGCGGTTCATGCAGACTTAGTTGCCAGTTGCCTAATTGAGGAAAAAAGCCCTCAGTAGTGGTCAGGAACCTATCCTGCTCTCAGACATGCTTCATTTGGCTACTTATGTTTAAAAATTGATATTGAAATATTTGCATAAAAGATATATTTTGCCCACAAAGAATGTATCAAAAATGTATTCTGTCTTCAGACTATTCACATTATGAATAAAAGGCTGAGAATCAAAAATATAAAATAATCTATGCTAGGAGAACAGTGAGTATGGCAGCATAAAATATCACAACAGAGATAAGAATTTCACATACTTTGGATAGTTTCCTTAATAAGAATAATAAGCCAAAGATAACACACTGAATCTGAAGTAAATGGGTCAAACAAATTTAAAGGGCATTTTGAGCGGCTCCTGGGTGGCTCAGTCAGTTAAGCGTCTGACGCTTGATCTCAGCTCAGGTCTTGATTCCAGGGTTTGAGTTCAAGCCCCATATTGAGCTCCATGCTGCGTGTGGACCCTACTTAAAAAATGAATAAATAGTGGGGCGCCTGGGTGGCACAGCGGTTAAGCGTCTGCCTTCGGCTCAGGGCGTGATCCCGGCGTTACGGGATCGAGCCCCACATCAGGCTCCTCTGCTATGAGCCTGCTTCTTCCTCTCCCACTCCCCCTGCTTGTGTTCCCTCTCTCGCTGGCTGTCTCTATCTCTGTCAAATAAATAAAAAAAATTTTTAAAAAAAAAAAAAAAAAAAAAAAAAAATGAATAAATAGTGCCACCTGGGTGGCTCAGTCAGTTAAGCATCTGCCTTTGGCTCAGGTCATGATCCTGGGATCCTGGGATCAAGCCCCACACTGGGCTCCTTGCTCAGCGGGAAGTCTGCTCCTCCCTCTCTCTACCCCTCCTCTCCCTCTTCGCTCCTCTCCCCTCCACTCCCCAGGTTCTCACTCTCTCTCTCTCAAATAAATAAATAAAATCTTTAACAAAAATAAATAAAAATAAAGGGCATTTTGAGGAACTGATTATTTATAGACATTTTAAAAGGAATGATAGAATAAGATTGCTTAATTTTTGTATTGCGAAATTTAAACAAATTTTTGGAGGTTGTATTCACCTAGACAGAAATCATTTGCATCTCTATCAGACAAAAATTGAGATGTTAACATTTAACATGGAAAGTTTACATATTATAATGTAATATTTACATATAAATATTGTATATATAATTATGTTATTATATATTACAAATCACATAGTAAATATGTAATTACATGTTCCATTTAAATATTACAATATAGGGGCGCCTGGGTGGCACAGTGGTTAAGCGTCTGTCTTCGGCTCAGGGCATGATCCCGGAGTTCTGGGATCGAGTCCCACATCAGGCTCCTCCTCTATGAGCCTGCTTCTTCCTCTCCCACTCCCCCTATTTGTGTCCCCTCTCTCACTGGCTGTCTCTCTGTCAAATAAATAAATAAAATCTTTTAAAAAATAAAAATAAATATTACAATATATAATTTTACGACATATATAGGTGTCTTGCAAAATCTGGGCCTTCAGTCAATAGTAAACAGTACATCAAGCAAAAGTACATTCCTCTAAAAAAGAAAAAGTACATTCCTCTAGATGATTAAATAATACATGGGTGAGATTAGTAGGTAACATCCTGGTCCAATATTATGTCCTCTCTTTGTCTTATTTCTAAATTTTGGATAATTTTTTAAATATCTCTGGCTGTATCACTAGAGATTATAATTTAATTGGTCTGAAGAAGGACCCTGGCATAATTATGTTTTAAAGCTGTCCTAAATTCATAAAATACATAAAACCTACCCACCACCATTTTGAAACTAGCTATGAAGAGCCAAACTGTGGTTGAACAGGGATCTATCAATGGAAATTTTCTGATGCATAAGACCAAGAAATGTCTCTAGTTTCTGTCTGTGATATGGAGGGAGGCCACCTGGGAGCCTGAAGATAGAAAATAAGGACTTGTGGCTGGGTTTAGTTGCAGGGAGTGTTAACATATGGACTATTCAAGAGCTTGTTGAGAAAAGAGAAGAGATGAAGAGACAGCATAAAGGACAACAGAAACAGTAGAAGAAGAGAGACCTGAGTATGAATTGAGATAAAGAGATAGGAAGAGGGGTGCCTGGGTGGCTCAGTCGTTGAGCGTCTGCCTTCAGCTCAGGGCGTGATCCCAGAGTTCTGGAATCGAGCCCCCACTGGGCTCCAGCCCTGCACTGGGCTCCCTCTCTGCTGGAAGCCTGCTTCTTCCTCTCCCACTCCCCCTGCTCATGTTCCCTCTCTCGCTGGCTGTCTCTCTCTCTGTCAAATAAATAAATAAAATCTTTAAAAAAGAGAGAGAGAGATAGGAAGAGAATCTGACAGCATATTTTTCTTGTGAGTTACAAAAACTCACAGACATAGAATTGATGGGGCAAAAGTTAAGAACATTTAAAGTATTAATAGACATTGCCAAATTTCTCTCCAAAAAAAGTCATACAGTTTACACTACCATCAGCCACATATGAAAATGGATGTTTCTTACATCCTTACCGAACTATAATAGCAACTGTTTTGATTTTTGCCAATATGAAAGGAATAATTTCTTTTTTAAATTTATTTTTATTTAGTTATTTTTATTTTATTTATTTATATTTTTATTATTTTTTATAATAACAAAGGAATAATTTCAAAAGGTATACACAGGTGTTCTAATTTTCATTTCTTTACCTATGACTTAGGTTGTTAGATTGAACACCTTTTCAAGGTTTATTTCTTTTTCTGTTCATGTTTTATATTTGTGGAGCCCATTTTTCTATTGGGCTTTTTATATTTTTTTCTTGGTGATTTTTAAAACTTAATTTATTAAGGAGATTAGCTCTATGTCAAAGACTATGTAGGAAGAACTTTAAGAAGTTTCTAGGTGCAAAAGTACATTCCTCTAAAAAAGAAAAAGTACATTCCTCTAGATGATTAAATAATACATGGGTGAGATTGGTAGGTAACATCCTGGTCCTACCCACCAGGACAGTTTTTTAAGACAGTTTAGTCACTGTTGAACAAGGAAAAGTCAATTGAATGGCCCCTCTTAAGTTCTAAATGGGAGTCAAACTGTCAGGCATCACCCCTAGGGAAAAATGTAACTGGAACATTTTTGTGGTTTATCTATGACTGTCCAAAGCCAAACATCCCTTGGTATGTTGAAACAGTAACTATTGTAAAGGTCAGGCAAATTTGCAGAGGCACCAGATAGGATTAAGTCTTCTACCCATTTCCTTCCCTCTTGAGTTTTGTTTTCAAACCTCTCTTATAGACTGAGATGATCTCAGAAGGGACAGGAAACAGTCCTCAGAGTCCAAAAGTGAAGCTCACCATGAGAGACATCTACAGTCAAGACCTGAGATCAATATCAGGTTTAAGTGCTCATGGATGGGGAAAGGGACAGGGTTGGTTCTGATATAGTGTGCAGCTCTAATAGGAGACCCATCTGAGCCAGACATCCTGGTGGGCATGAGCTGGGAATAAACTTCTGGTGAACTGAGGCACTATTCATTGCTTGGGCTCTCAAGGTGACAGCCACGATAGCACTGCATGGATTAAGGTCATCCTTCCTCCATCACTTCAGCCCTCGTAGAGCTGTGGACCTGTGAGGGCATTATTGCCACAGTAGATGCAGGTAAGAAATTGTGCAGAGCTGGTGTTCAACAGTGACCCCGTGTGGCAGCAACAGAAGCTGCACAGCAGTGGGAGAGAGGCCTCATGTGAACAGATTAAATTCACCAGTTAGTTCTCTTTTGCCCGGAATTTGGATGCAGGCACCTCTGGAATCAAATGCCTCGAGGGTTCTTGGACATTTGAATGTGGGAATCTCAAGAAAGCGATGTTGGACATCCTGGTAATTTGACCAAGGGAATATTTTGAATAAGTTTGACCTCAAATTTGAGAGTCAGATTATACCAGTTCCAACATATGCGTGGCAAATGTGTTTCCTCTCTCATTTGGATTTTTGGAATTTTTTTTTTCATTTTGGCACTTTTATAGGTCATAGAGTTTTAAAGATTTATTTATTTATTTTGAGAGAGAGCACGCGCGCGCACGAGAAGAGGCAGATGGAGAGGGAGAAGCCGAAGCCGACTCTGCACTAAGTGCGAGTCCGCTTTGGGACTCAATCTCAAGAGCCTGAGATCATGACCTGAGCTGAAACCAAGAGTCGGACACTTAGCCGATTGGGCCACCCAGGCACCTCATACACAGAGAGTTGTAAAATACTTATTAGTTACTTCCTTTGTGACTCCTGTGTTTTGTAGCAAGAAAGGCCCTCCCTTCTCCCAAGATATTATATATATATGAGATATAGATAAGTAGTGCCAGAAAAATTGTGAAAAACTTTGGATTGGGCAAAAAAGATGACTGGATGAACTCTCAGTGGTACACTACACGGCTTTTCAAGGTCATATAGAAGGACACTGATGATAGGATGGATACCTATTAATTTCTACAGTATGTTAGCCACAGTCTTCCAGTCTCATTGTCAAATAAATTTCTGCTTCCTGAAACTTGCCCGAGTCTCTGCAACAAACTGCAGGCCAAAATCTGGTTCTTAAGCAAAGACAAACTGCCCAGAATCTCATGGAGTTGGATCGTGCCGAGTCCATCCAACTATTGACACTTCAAAGAATAGACCTTAGGTCCAAGCTTGAGCTGACACAGCTTTGACAACGTTCAGGCTGTACCTGTGCAGTGAGGGTGGATGTCCAGGACTCTGTTCCAGAAGCAGACAACTTTGTCAAAGCAGAATGCTGACCCAAGTTCCCACAGAATAGAATTTCACAGGATGAAACGAGCCGATGACGGAAATTTAACCTTGGTAGTGTTGAGGCTGTAGTAATGCTCTATTTTCTGGTTATATAAGGAGGCCATTCTTCTTCTTAAGTGCCCTGTAATCTACAACAATCTGGTAGACTCTGCGTTTGTAAAGTGAAATTAAACTTTTTTTTTTCTGCCTCTCACGGAACTTCCTACCTCCCCAAATTAAAAAGCTCTGAGTTCCTTACTTTTCAAAGCAATATACTTATTTGCATAGGTTCAAGAAGAATCTTTTCCTTTCTACCAGTATATAATCGGAAAAAATTGATCTTGTAACCATAGCCTTTCCTGGAAGGTCATATTTGAGAATGATGCTCATTTAATCAGTTATAACAAACAACTCTAAAGAAAAAAGGTTGATTTTACTTATGGAGCCAATGCCTAAAAAACCGTCCCAGGAAAATTGGCCTTAGTACCATTTCTAAAGGTGGTAAGAATGGGGTGGGGGGTAGGACACGGGACTCAAGTAGGGAGGAAGTCACCCACATTTATAGATAGTGCAAGCAAAATATGGTAGTTTCTTGGTGCTCCTTCCCCTGCCTTGAGCTAGCAAATAATAGAGACATTTAAAAGTACAATTCTGTGGCTCCAGTTGCTGTTCAATACCACATGGCTCTCAATTTTCAAAGCAAACCAAGGAACCCTACATGATTGATTGACACTTGTGGCACCTATGAAAAGAATCAGGCCAAATCTAATGAGTCCAGCTCTTTTTTTATGATCAAGAATAATCTTTGGGATTTCTATGATCACAAAAAGGGAAGTTGTTAGGGAAATTGGAAAGACTTTGAAAGGGGCAAAAAAGGCTACTGGGAATACTTTGATGGAATACCAGATATCTCTTCTGGATTATCTGATTCTATACACATTTTGCCTGGGGGCGGGGGGGGCTCTTGAGTTATATTATAGCCCTATAAATTATGGAGAACCGATGTAGAAATGATTACTGCCCAGAGAAGTAAAAGAATTCTGCTGGTGGAGATGCAACTGATTTCCCCGCGGATAAGGCCAGTTTTGTGTCTATTAGCAAATTCATTTCAGCTCTCCTGATTCTAATGTATGGGTCTGTTTTTTGAATTACCCTTTGAACCATTTTTTTAAACATCTTACTTGTTCATTTATTAATAAGGAGCTAAATAAAATTTTTGTCATGGACTTTCACTTGTGAAAAAACGTATTTGTCCACGTTGTGTATTTGAGCTCTCTTTGGATATAAGGGGTGAACCAGAGACCCAGCTTTATTTACTCCAAAAAACTAATCATTTTTTCACAATTTATTGAATAGCCCTTACTTTCCCTATTAATTTAGAGGCCCCCATTCTGGTATTATTTGGGCCGTTTATGTGTTCTCTATTATGATCTATGTATGTATTTCCACATCGGTAAAAATCTATTGTAGATGCTACTACTTTTTAATACATTTTGATAATCTGACAGGTTATTTTGATGTTGCACTGAGCCCACAGAGGAAGAAAAGATTGTCCTCCCAATTTGGATTAGTCTAAAATTTAAACTTAAGATAAAACATTGGTATACAAAAAATTGGCACAGTTATTTGGGCCTCATCAACCCCTTCCAGACTATCCTAACCAGATAGAATACAATTATGAGTCTAGAAGGTAAGCAAACAGGTCTTCTGAGCTGCAAAGTTAGTAAGCCCATAGTTTATTCCATAGGGGAGATAGAGAATAACCCTTACCCAATTATGTGCAAAATAGGGCAGAAAAGAATAGTACTGGCAGACGTTCATGGCATGATAGTGGAAGAAGTCAGAGCTATCAAAAGCACTGGAGGAGTGAACCTTTTGATTTAGAACAAAACCTGCTCATATGCTCGATGGCCTTTTGGATGTTTGCATTTTAACAACTGCTTGACTTTGAAAGTAGTAATTACTTACACTCTTTGCCTCTGGGGTTTTGATCAACAAAGGATTAGACAAAGAGACGCATATGGATAACAGTTATCAGCTTTATTGCCAATGAAGCTAAATTGGAATACACAGCTTGGACTCCTGTGCTTGAGGAGATTTCCAAATTTCCACCTTGAGGTCCACACGAGCGCCAGTGCTCTACAGAATGGGCTATCATCCAGGCAGCTCAGGGAGTGTCAAGAAGGGCCTCATACCCAGTCATACCATGAAGGCCCAGGTTGTTTTTGCACTAACCCTGTCTACAAAAGGAATCTGGATATCAGAGTCTGGCCATCTTGCTGTTCTGATAAAACTTGCCTAAGATCATGGGGAGGAGCCAGGGATGGCAGAGAAAAGTTCAAGCTGCAGAATCTTTCCCCTTAAAGTTCTAGGGAAATGGAAGTGTTAATAGAATTTTCTGTTATGGGTGGCTACACTATGAGTAGAGGAAGACTCGAGTCCTTATTACAACATAGTACAGAAATTGAGATCCATAAAAATGAACCTGAGCTTAAGAAGAAAACACTACGCTCAGTCTACCCTGATTACAAAGAATGGAGAAACATGTAATGTTTCACATCAGATAGATTTCTATCAGAAGTATTTTTTTTAAGTTTGGGTATGTAAATAATAAGCTTTCATGAACAGGTCATGTTAGAACCCTGACAAATGTGTGCAAATCTGTCTCCAACAATCAAATGCCCCCCCCACCCATTTTAGTATTGCATCCCAAAAGAACAAAGGCAAAACACAAAAATACTTTTAGTTCACATTTTTAATGTTTAAAAACTATGTTAACAGAGCAATTATAGAACAGAATTTCTTATATTTCTTTATTTACACCACATCCTGGGGGGAAAATAAACTATTTGATTAACCATGAATAGCAAAGTTTTGTGACGTGTGACTCACTTCTATCACCTATCTGAAAGTCATTTACAAGTTTTTACATTAATAAACCAGTGGTGTGCTACACATACTGGACTTACATGAAGTCTAAAATACAACTGGACTCTGGAGAGCGGATTACGTACCAATGGTCAAGATTCAAGTGTTTTGGGAAAAAAATGACATAAGACAGTCTATGTTGGCGTCAACACTGAAAATGAAAGGCAAACATGCAAGACTTTCAAAAGCTTGATAAAATAACGGTCCTTTTTTTGTCCTTCAAATTTGTGCTCATAGTTAATGTTCAGGTTTTTTCCCCCTTTCAAAGATCCCAAAGTTTGGGAAATGCAGCAATTCAATTTAACTTTGAAAAGAAAAACTCTCCCCAACTTCTGTTTACATAAATACTTGTAGTGGTATCAGTGTTAATAGCGAAAGAGCATTATGAAGAAACAGTTTGTCATTTTGGGTATATATATTTCTATCTGACAATAATTTGGGTCTAAATATTCCTTATTTGTAGCTCAGAGGATTATCTCTTAAATAATTGTCTTAATACCAGTATAAGAAATCAATGCAACTATTTCTCTGACATTTCGCTTTCTGAACAGTTAAGTAAGATGTTTAGATTCCAAGTTTACACTGAGAGAATGATGTTACCTGGGCAAGAATGTAAATTTTTCTAATTCCCAAACAAAACCACTAATATCTATGACAACATTTATTCTTGATATGCAAATACTAGATTCTTGATATGCAGACTTCTATCTCAGTGTGGCTCTGACAACTGCAAAAATATACAGCCTCCTATCTATTTACAACATATTTACATACAAATGAAGTATTTCCTACAATAAACCTCAGCTGCATAGATTCTTCCTTTTAAAAACACAAATTCAAGCCTGTAGACAGACGGGCCCAGTTCACAGCCCTTCCTCCGAGAAAACCCTTCAGGAAAATGACTAAGCCTTGTGAATTTTACAATTTTCAAGAAATTTCCCTCTTAGATTTAGTGATATTTTTCAGTTGTTAGCCACCCCATTCCCAATTTGTACCTGAAAGCCCTATGTCATCATACATAATTCACTGTGTAGATTTTAGAGGAAGTATGTTCTGTTGCTAAAGGAATCCCAGATCTGCCGTCTCAGGAAAACGTTTATTAGCACTGCTAAATGATAGTCTGTATCTTCTTTGTTTTGAGAGTGGCTACAAGTTGACAGTGAAGTGGAATGGAGGAATTGCTCTTTCTAAGCCTCAAGCCATTGACATTGATTAACTGAGGGAAACTAGAGGCTTTTGCTCTGAGCCGTAAGATCAAATATCTGATCATGTCCTCAACCTCTTTCCCACCCCATAAATGTGCTGTCCAGCATTGTGATCTACTGAAACGGAGCCGAGCCCTACATCCTTTTCTGAGCAGTTTGCAGATGCTTATGCAGTACAGACCTTTCTAGAGAATTCACTTTAAAAGGAGGACAGGCTCGGTCGTTACACAACGCGGACGAACACTGTGGAGAGCTGACTCCTGACACGAATTCAGTATTTCATCTAAAGCTGCATTTACAAAGGGTGTTTTCCTTCTCTGCAAAAACAAAACCACTTCATTTTCATTTCTTCACAGCTTCAGACCCGACTGCAGGCAGCCTTCCTTGACCACTGTGCACCGGCACCAGCATTTCCTAGGAACCATACTCTGAGGTAGGACTGATAGGGGAGAAAAAAATGAGATACGAATTGACCTGGAGTGGTTCTCACACTTAATGTGCATCAAGATCAGGCAGGGGGCTTGTTCAAACCCAGCTGCTGAGGGCTTCCGCCCTGAGTTTCTGATTCCATTAGTTCTGGGGTGGGGCCCCAAGGCCCGCATTCCAACAAGCCCTCGGGTGACGCTGCTACCCACCTGGGGACCACACTGTGAGAAGCACTGGCTTAGAGGCTTGAGTCCAACTCCAGAAGGAAGTCAGCTATGGGGCAATTGCTGGGGTGTCCTCTCAAACACAGGAATCTTACCACAGTCCCTGGTCTACCCCCAGCCCCATGACCATCGCCCCTGGGTGCCTTTCTCAACAGGGTCTGCAAATACAAAGAAGGGAAGTCAGTAGAGAGCTTTTTTACACCGATCTGATTACTAGGCAGTTAAACCATGGTTCACTAGCACGAAACCCATTAAAAGTGCTGTGTGCTGGCTTCAATGACGGGCGCACGGGAAAGCTACACGGCAACAACCCTGCTCTGTAACCGGCAGGGGAAGAGACAACCTGTAGGAGCAACAGGTCCTACAAACAGAAAAGTCAGGCCAAGCCTGAGACCTCCAGGCAAAAGAAAGGATACCAGCTGAGGAATGTCCCTGGCAGGCTCACAAGAGGCCCCCTCATCCTCCTTCCCCTCCCCCTACCACCAGGTTCTCCGGTGGCCCTGGACTTCTGCTCCTTTGCTGGAGACCTGCTTCAGGCCCCGCTGGTCTCCACTAACTGGTGGTGACCCTACCCCCACCGTCCGGCAGCTGGCCATGTGGCTGACATGGGCAGTCCTGATTCCATTAACAGGAGTGACACACTCTTGGCAACTCTGAACAAATACTCCTTAGAAACAATGTTATTTTTGGTTAAGGCTTTTTAGCCATCATGTTGTATTATCCTATTCTGCTGAATGATGGGTCTGACCATCTTTCCTAGCTGCTTTGGGGGCCTACACGCCATGTATAACCTGGTATTTAGAGGAAAATACATTCCAGGTTGCAAACAACCACCTAACAGGGTTTTGCAACATGATCTGCTTATAAATTGGGGACAGCCTGTGTTTAACAAGACTAGATTTCTTTCCTGTACACACTTTCCTACTCCACTCCCCATAAGTAACATTAGGTAAATTAGGGATTTACAGTATATTGTGTTATAATAACTAGAGAACAGTTCTAAATCCAAAGTATGAAACTGGCACTGTTCACTAGTGTTAAGGTTCTATCTACCAAAGGAAAACGTGCTGCTCCCAATGGCTAAGGTGTAATATTCTTTAATCGACTAATTTAGCAGAAAAACTTCTATAGCACTTGACTGCTGTTTAAATTCTACCTAACATCTGTGATACATGTATTTTTGGCTATCAGTTCACTATTCTGAACAAGAAGAATTATTGCAGTACACTTTACAGCTAATCCCACACAAATGATGTAATTAATCTGTGGTATTTGACAAATTACACTAGGGTCTATTATATCCAGTCAAAAATAAACTTAGATAAACATACAAAGAAGATTTTTAAAAACCTGCAGTATCACAGACATCAACAACGTGCCTCCTCTAAATAAATACTTTAAATAATAATAAAAATTCCCTGTACTGACACATAAAATCCAGAGATCCAAAAATATCACTACCCATCCCAAGAGTTAATGATAATTTTCTGAGTTGACTTTGTGAGTGTAAAATGAATTGTTATAAATTAATAAGGAAAATAGAAAGTAGCATAGTATTGCTTGCAAACTCAACTAGGTATCTTTTTTTAATGGAGGGTCAGTCCACGACCTGGCTATTTCATTACTCGGTGCCCTAGACAAGCCTCCGAGGGCCAACTGACTTGTTTTGCTCAGTTTCTCTCCCTGTTCATCCAATATGGAAGACATTGCTGAGAAGTACAGAGGTGGCTGTGGATTCTGCTAGGTTAGGTATTCACGTATGGGTAGGTATTCATATCTAATTACCTGAACTCTGACCCAATGTGGATGTAATTCTGGAGCAGTACATTAAAAGCTACGATGATCCTACCAAGAAACGCAGGAAATAACCTTTCCTCCTCCCCCAAGAGGATCACAACAAGGTGCTTCAATGCCTGCCTTTTCTATGGAACATTAGTCTGTAAAGGGGGAGGGGACAGTTCCTTGTTACTCCCCGTGAATGGTGAGCAAAGGCCTTTGGGGATTTGAGTGAGGGAGGAACAGAACCCAGAGCTAAGTGCTTGGAAATCCTGCGAAGAGTCTGCGGTTAGATTCTACTTATCTCTGGATAAGAAATCCGTGCTCGGTGAACTTATGTGTTTGAGAAGTTCAACCAGAATATAAATAAAACACAAGTCCTATTTCAAGAGACCAGCTCGCAGAGCACAAACATTTCTTACTGTGTGATAGAGACAGTCCAATCACAGGTGATGGCCCACCTTCAGGAAGGTGCGATTCTGCGTTTCCTTACTGTCCCCCAACTTTCCAAGCTATGCCTTGTCCCCAGCTCTCTTCTTTTTCAGTCTCTGTGTAATTTCCTTCCACCCCCCTCCCTTTAGGAGATAATGGGGCTGGAGTAGGGGTGTGAGGCAACGCTGTCCTCCTGTGTGGATCATGTCGGGCAGGCGGTAATGGCCCACCCCTTGGTTGGGGACGAGAAGAGGAGACAGCACAGGCACCAAAGTCCCCATCTGAGGGAAGGAAGGTACATTGATTCTGTCACAAGTTCTTCTCAAAGGCTATCTCTGAGGGTTCTTTTTCTTTCTTTTTTTTTTTTTCAAGACTCGGAGTGGATTGTTGATGGACAAGAAATAGGAATGAGGCTTATTTAAGGTACAAAAATCTTGTATTTGTAATAACCTAAATTTATAGATATAAAACAAGTCTTTTAAAGACCCCCTAAAGTACCCAATATAAAACAGGAATTACTTATCCTAGATCACCTGTGGTTAGATACACATTATTCCCTGTGCAAAAAGCTGGTGGACATGAGTAAAAGCCGCTGGGTTTATAATTTAAGAAAGTGTTTTTCCCCCCTCAACAATACAGGTGTAGGGTTGAAGGCTATCTGCATCAGAGGAATATTTTCTTAGGCATTTTGGATGCTCTTTTTGCAATACTCTCACTTCTCAATTTATTACAAAGGTGTCATGGGTCTCCCTCAGTGGAAGGTGACCCAGATTAGAGTAACTTTGACACAACTGGCCAAGAGGGAAACAAAACTTCATTTGTTAGATACCCCAAATGTGTACCTTAATGTTTACCAAGGTAAGAATCATTCTCACCCCCTTCCCAGTGGAGAATGTCCCTGCATGAAGCAGGGTGTAGTGCCGGTGAGGCCACTGGACCGCCAGCGCCTGGCTGCCAGGTGATCAAATATAGGGCAGATCTTCATCCAGCAACGGCACACACCCCGTCACTCTCTTACAATTACCCCTGTGTGCTATGGTAACCAAAGTAGGCAAAATATTTACGAAACCATTTTTTTCTGTAAAGCAAAATAACTATATACAATTCAGGATTCTTTTCTCTTCTAAAAAGGTACAGATGGCGTGAACGGAACATTGGCAGGAAAATTATTTCGGAACCTGAATGCATAATAAATAAACATGATTGATGATTATGATTTCAAAGTTCTAAGGGATCACGAAGTCACAAAAAATAGTTAGGAGAGTGAAAAACAACTGATTGTGACGAGTACTGAGAAATACAACTGCATGAGACTTAAAAAAAAATATATCCACAATCCTTAATTGATCCCAACTCTTAGAGGGACAGGAACCATTATAGAAACAGGTTTCAGTTTTGCTACCGAAGTGTTATTCCATTTTAAGTATCTTGTGAATTTCTGGTTTGCTTCTGTAAACTTGTGAAAGAAGTGATGAGAAATTGCTGATGTGTGGTGACATGACCGAGCCGTGGGCCGGAACGCTTCCTGTCCTCAGCTGGTCTCAGTGGCCTTCGTCACTACTTGATGAGCAGGCCCAGTCGTAGATGACCAAGGGAATGCTGACCAGGGAGAACAACACCCCCAGGACCAAGAAAAGGGTGGCCTGGAGCAACATAAAGGCATGGGTTATTTTCAGAGAAGCCAACATCTCCCACATACACCTGGGGAAAAAATAGAAATGCTTTTCCCTCTCTTTTTGTGTCCCCTTGTATTTGGAGTTTGTTACAACCATTGTCAAACTGTGAGAATCATTCCAAGATTGTATCAAGGAGGGGGAACCCAGAACTAGCTACGCAGGGCCATCCTCCACATTCTGTTCTTGGACTTCATGGTCACCTCAGAACGAATCCGTTCTGTAACTCATTAGGTATCCTTACAGTTTCTAAGATTACAACAACAACAACAACAAAGAAAGGCCTTTGAAAATGTACGGGTCATTTTGTTACTTTTTACCAACCGAGGTTATCACTGGCAGGCAAACATTTCTTTTTGAAAAAGTGGGAAAAAAGATATATAAAAGCAAAGTCGATTTGATCAAGTGAAATGGGAAATGGGTGTCCAGAACTAAGTTACTCTAAGGATTGAGGAAGGCCAGAAGGGGGACAGGTCACTAAAACCAGGATCTGGAGAACATGAGATTAGAAATTGCTTGGCCTTGGAAGTATCCAATGAGAACTTTGCAGGGAGAAGGCTGAAGTAACATGAGAGCCAAGGTGGCTGGACTGGAACCTGGAGGAGAGAACTAAGAGAAGAAGAGGCAAATGGTGGGGTTGTACACAGGCTTACTCTCATAGGTCTGGTCTAACTCCCAGTAGGGCCCCACAAGGACAGAAGCCCTTGTCTAATGCTATCCGCTAGCTCCTACTACCAGTTTTAACATGGGAGCAGGGTTGGGGGGGCCCAGAGAACTCATGGGCAACAGGCCCCTACCACTTTCCAGATGTAATCTAAGTGTGTTTGACTGCTTTGCCAGAGTGACTGCTCCTTCTCTTGTGAAGCCCCTACTGGTATCGTTTAGAAGGACTTGGGACTTATGGTTTCAGGGATAATCCTGCTGGGGGGGCAGATGCTGTACCAGCATCAGTGCTGCTTCTCCTAAATGCACCAGGACGATCCCTCCTGCTTCCATCTCTCACCCGGGCCTGTTGACTCGGGCCATGTGTGCAGCTGGAGTGCTTACACTATCTGGGAGGGCAGCGGGGAAGCCTTCTCCGAGGCCAAACACAATGGTGCTCCAGAAGGTGCTCAGGCAGCAGCCACTTCACCCCTGCTTCCCTCACTGTCTCCAAGTGCACCACCTTCAAGATGCCTTTGAACTTCACCAGACCTGGAAACAAGAATCCCAATATAGAAAGGTAGTTTCTGAATCCAGGTCTGTTGTTCCAAAGTATTTCTGTCAAATCATAAAAAGGCTCTTTAAGGGGCACCTGGGTGGCACAGCGGTTAAGCGTCTGCCTTCGGCTCAGGGCGTGATCCCGGCGTTGTGGGATCGAGCCCCACATCAGGCTCCTCCGCTATGAGCCTGCTTCTTCCTCTCCCACTCCCCCTGCTTGTGTTCCCTCTCTCGCTGGCTGTCTCTATCTCTGTCAAATAAAAAAAAAAAAAAAAGGCTCTTTAAGTGACCTCAGCCGTTTTAATGAAGGCGTCCCATGTTCCCTGGGATGTCCCAAAGAGTTCCGGGACCAGGAATTGTACAGAAACAGTGGACTGCATTAAATCTTCAAGTCCCTCTCCCTTTCCTAGCTTCTAAAGACAAGGCATCACCTTACAGAGACACAGGATGACAAACGTCCAGTTTCCCAGCTGGCCCTACCCTAGCTCAGAGCAAAAGTTAGGCACAGTAAGAGCAATGCACTTTGAGAGAACAGATCAGATTCTGATAGGATATTTTAAATCTCCCAAAGGGGAAAACTATAGGACTGCTGCTCCCCTCCTGAGGCCGCTAAAAGTAGGATTAGGTGCGCGAGATGGGCTGTTTATTTGGTAAATAAATGAAAAACTAATCAGAAAAATTAGAGTGGCTGGCATGAGACATACCCAAATTCTTTGAGCTCCTTTATCTCCATCCTGGCTTGTGATTTTTAAATAAAGAGATGAAGGAAGAATGAAAATAAGCATATTAGCAGATGTGACTCCTGTAAAATAAGAAAAAAAATCGACGTTGTTATGGTGAAATCTCAGCTTTCTAAACAGCTGTTGTAGAATGATAAATGTAAAGTTCAGGAAGCCATACCTACGACCCCAAAAATATCCTTCATGGACGGTATGAAGATCACCAACAAGTTGAGAATAACTAAGAGTACGAAGGTAACCAAGATATGACGACACAAATTAAACTTCGTTTTCTTAGCCAGTTCAAATAAAGACGAACGAACCTACAGGAAGAGAAAACAGAGGCTCCGTGAGGGCCCCAGCACACCAGCCTTCGCGTCCTCAGCAGAAACTCATGTCCTGGTGCACAGGAGTCTGGGAAGTGTTTTGTAAGACCTTGTGCAGTATTACAGGCGGGGGGCTTGACTTAGGGAAAGTATGTTTATTTACAAACAGGTAGTTTGCTCTGGTGGGGGATAATTTCATCTATGACTAAGTGTGCTCTTCCGGTCCCTTTCTGTTCTCTCACCACGCACGAGCAAGATTCAAACACTCTGTCTACATTTCTTTGTGAAGAAGGAACAGATTAATGAGAATTAAGGTTCATCTCGTCAGAGCCCACACTATCTCACTGACCCTACTTTCTTTCCGAAGAGCCTTAACCGAGTCTTGGGGTGCCTCCCTGGTACGGTTCCGGTGACACTGGGCAATTCCCTGAAACAGGCTTTCTCTGGAGCAGGCTCCGAACACGGAAGGGAAGGCGAGACCTCAGCTTTTCTTATAGGGCCCGGAGGCCTGATACTCACCGTGAAGAATAACACAGGCACTGTGAGGATGACAGCGACAATCACAGCCAGCCGCACTGTCAGGATGAGAATGTCATCTTTACTCTGGTACTTGTGAAGGAGGTCAGAGTGCACGTTTTCTAAAGCGAGGAAAAGAAGGCATTAAGAAAGAAACAAGGCACGTTGCTGAATGACAGTTTATCTGAACAACAAAGAGCTTGTCGCCTAAACGGCAAGCAAAGCAATGTTCTGGGTGTTGAAGTAACTATTAAAACAATTTGTGAAGCTGAGAAGAAAAATGCCCTGTGTGAGACAGGCTCCACCTGTCTGAACGTAACTTTAAAAGGAATCTACAGTCATGGCTAGAAGCAGCTACACAGCGTGGGGATGCTCGATTTACACCAAGTTCGATCTAGGCGTAAACGGGGGCTAAAAAGAACATACGGTGGAAGCACAAAACACCTCTTCTTTTTTTTTCCTTAGAGATTTTAAATTTATTTGAGAGAGAGAGAGAGCACGAGTGGGGTGAGGACCCCCACTGAGCAGGGAGCCCGATGCAGGACGCCAGGATCACGACCCGAGCCAAAGGCAGACGCTTTACGACTGAGCCACCCAGGCGCCCCACACAAAACCCTTCTTAATCTAGACTTTCCCCCACTTGGTGCCACTCATCAGACGACGCTACACTGTCTCAGCCTTGCCGGTGGACGGCAGGCCACTCAAATCCTCTTTCAGACCCTCCTCTTGTCACTCAACTTCCAGGGGCCAAGCAACACAGGTGCAAACTTCACCACCACAGGAAAGAATTCTCTTCCATGTATGTTTTGTTGTTTTTTTTTTAAAGTATCTAACTCATGTACCACTTTGAACTTTTTCTTAACTCTGAACTTCAGAACATGATTTCAAAGACAACCCAAGCTAGAATGGCAGTCCCTGCGAATGCTCACTGCTTTGACAAGAGCTCCTTCCCCTATTGCTGTGTCTCCTGTAAGGTCTCCTCACTGTACCAGTCTCAAGGTTCTGGGGGTGGAATTCCAATTCTATTCTGTGCCATCGATTGGTCTCAGTTTTGGAAAAGGGAGCCTAGGTTATAATAAAAAATTTCATTAGTTCTAATTTTCTTGAATCAAAATTTATAACCATCTAAAAATAGCTGAGCCGTTTTCTTTATCTGAAGAGTACAAAAGGGTTTGGTATTTTATTTTATGTGGGGAAAAAATATGGATTTGCAAAGAAAACTCATGGCTTGAACAAGGTAACAGAAAGACTGTTTGACTAACATGAAGCTCTCCCTCCCTCTCTTTACCTACCCCCAGCCCTGTAACTCTGCAAGAAACCTAGAAACACTATTTTTATGCAAAAATGCAACATGGCATTTATGGATTCATCAGACAATGCTGTTTGCCATCGCTTATGAAAATGGTAACAATGCAATTGTAGGGTAGCCATTCTCTCCAGGCTGAATTAATCATCTCCAAACGTATTTAAATTTTGAGACATTTGTGTTTATGGGGGGAAAATACCCCAAAGAAATATTATTTAATAGAGAAAAATGTGAAATATATGTATTTAAATTTAAATCAGGTCCCAAATTACAATGGTAATGAAAGATGTCAAATACAGCTTGAAGATCATTTGAATAGGAGAGGAAGAAGACCTAATAATATTAAAGAAGGAAAACTATTCCTACAGGGCCAATAAGTTACCAATGAAAACCAGTTGTTCTCTTTTTCAGATTTCATTCCATTGAACCTTCTCTGCCATTCCTTCAAATCTTCGCAGGGCTCCAACTTCCAGTGAACAATCAGGCGTTTTATTTTTAATTAACACGAGTGTCATGAGTATAGCACTCTGCTCTTTCTCACTTCCAACATCTGTCTCTGTCTCTCTTCTCTATTAATGGAATCTGACCCAGTTCGCAACAGCAATTAGGAAAGCCTTCTCTGGTATAGTTTTAAACTCTCCTCAGTAAGGGTGGCGTGCTTATAAAGTGCAGTTTCTTTTAAGGACAGTATGAGGAGAAAAAAATTACAGTATCTTGTTTCAGTACTTATTCTATTGTGCAGTCTGCACAAATATGTAAAGGAATCATCACCATTTGCTTTGCGTAGAAGAAAAGACCAGCAAAATCAATGGGTAGATCTGTTGCATTTTTGGGCTATCGTGTTAAAAGTTATCTGGATACTGGGGTGCCTGCGTGGTTCAGTCAGTTAAGCAGCTGACTCTTGATTTCAGCTCAGGTCATGATCTTAGGGTCCTGGGATTGAGCCACGTGTGTTGGGCTCTGGGCTGAGCAGGGGGTCTGCTTCAGGATTCTCTCTCCCTCTCTGCCCTCCCCCCCCCTCCCCCCCCCCCCCCCCCGGCCAGCACTCTCTCTCTTTCTCTCTCTCTCTAAAATAAATACACAAATCTCTTAAAAAAACATTAAAAGTTATTTGGATACTGATTTTTACTAATTTATTTAAAAATACCTATATTTATGTGCTAACAGAAGTCACTTACCATAGAACGTCAAGTAGCCAAAAATGGCAGTCAAGAAGTACATAACAAACATGGCGAAAAAGGAGATATTGGAAACCATCTGCATCTTTTTCTGTGATCGACTAAGAACAAAGATAAGGGAATTTTAAAAATTAAAAGCCATGTTACTGAATTTAAGTACCAGTGTTAACATTGAAGAATGCTAACAACTGTCTATCAGGCTAGGGAAGATCTGACCAGCTAAGATTCCCCCCCTTCCACCTCCCCTGCCCCCAGCAATTATACCAGTTTAAAATAAATTCTTTTATACCAAACAAGTATTGTGAGGGAGAGATTCATGGAACTACCAATCCCTCAAATGTCCTTCCCCATTCTTTTCAAAGAATATCAGGTTCTCATCTGACGGGCAGAGAATATTTTTTTATATTTATTTTTGATATTATCTCCATACTCAGCATGTAAGGGGAAAAGGGCAGAATAAATTCAAATGCTGTTCTCCCAGCCCAGAGATCAGGGGCAAAGCTGGAACTTGACCTCAGGTCTTCCATTGCTAAAGCTGTTATTTAGGTTCCTTTTTCCCCACTGAGTAGCCTCAGCGATGCACCTGGAAGTCTATGTTTCCAGAGCAATAAGTACCCAAGTGATCACAGCTGTGATGATGAAGGGCTCTATCTCCTAGGTCAGGATTACTCTGGGAGTTTGGGTGAACCTTTAAGTTTCTTTAATGGCCCAAATAATTCATCTGTAAGACTTATGCTCAGTAACAGACCTCTGTAGTCGTAACATTTGCTTGTGTCATAACAGGAAAAATTGAGAAGTACACACATCAGAAAATTACAAACTAAAAGCTGGACTATTAAATTTAAAAGATGTCAAAGACATATTTAAATGTCCTAAGCATATGATCATAAAGTAAGGCTGATGTACACAGAGCTAGATGTAGATATTTCAAAACTTACCCATATATCAATTAAATATGAAAGAGGAAGGGTCATGAGTCAATTAATGCTAAAGGACATTTCATTTTTCAAAATGGAAATAGACAGCTATATCGTCTATCTTTTCTGAGCTTAAGACTATGCCATGAAGATTATTTTTATCTGTAAAGTCTGCTAACAGTATGCTAGAAAGAGAACCCAGGAGGAAATTTATAAGCGGGACTTTAGTTTTATCTAAAACAGCAATCAAAAACAAATCCATAGAATCATCTTAATAGTTTAAGATGAACAATATTCTCTTGTCCAGTTTGTGGCCTTAACATTAATTTCTTTGCCTGTTTTGCAGCCTTTTCCATCTAAACCGAAAGAGGCAAATCAGACACAACGCATTTTGCAGTTGATACATGAATCTGATTATTATCATACACTTGTAAAATAAGCAGAAGTGACCTGAAGCAACACAAATACTTGAACTCTCCTAAGTAACACAGTATGCGAAAAACCACTTTAACAAAAAAAGTCCGCATAATTGGCCACTTTATATATTTATGGCCAAAACATACTGCAGTTTTCTGATTCTTCTTGTTCTTTTCTTCCCTTAATATAGTACTTGCTCAAGAATGGCAGAAAGTAAATGTGGAAGCAGGGTAATGAGTCCATGGGGGTTCATTATACAAATCTATTCGTTTTAATGCAGTACTTGCCTATTAATGAGGGGATGTAAAAAATGATTAAGGTAAAAAAGGTAAAATGATTAAGGTAAAAAAAACAAATCTCTTACTCTTTAAGCTCACTGTAAATTGGCAGGACTGACGGGTGGCAGACAAAAGCAAACGCAATGGTTGGTAAAGCGTACACGGTCTATTTGAAAGAGAAAAATAAACATTAAGAAGAAGCATTTTTACTCTAAAAATTATCCCACTCCAATATTTCTGGGCTGTCATTTTCTCCGACAGCTCTTCAGAATCCCTGGATTATTCGGTTATTAGGAGGGCTTTGATAGCGAAAACAGAAGCAGCTTTTCTAAGAGAGCTTACCCAGCTTGAGACGTGAGGCACTTGGCACATATGGGTTTCAGGTGCGCCTCACCTACGGCGGATTTTACATGCTTCAGGCAAAGCATCAGCCCATATTTACATGGCACTGGCCGGTCACCTGGCCCTTTCCCTGCATTATTTCACGGAGTCTCTACAATAACCCTGAGCAGTAGAAAGACCACTGATGCTCTCCTGACTCCCTCCAACCGGTTAGGTGACACGCCCAGGACTTCTTCCATCTCCATTCCACTGCTCTTTGCTCTATAGGGCGCATCAAATCAGACTTAAAGGATGGCATCTAGGGACGCGTGGGTGGCTCAGTCGGTTAAGCATCTGCCTTCAGCTCAGGTCATGATCTCAGGGTCCTGAGATCGAGTCCCACATCGGGCTCCTTGCTCAGCGGGGAGCCTGTTTCTCCCTCTGCCTGCCGCTCCCCCTGCTTGTCTGCGCTCGCTTGCTCTCTCTGACAAATAAATAAAATCTTAAAAAAAAAAAAAAAAAAAAGATGGCATCTAAAAAGACAACTACTTCCACAGTCACCACCTTGGCTGTGTCCTTAGAGTTTCCAGAGAGAGCGAGATATCTCTAAAAGGAAGAAAAGTAACATTTCTCATGCTCTCATTCTGTGCAAGCACTGGACCAGGCCCATTCTAAAAAAAACCCTGTGAGATACAGAACAGAATCCTTGTTTTTCACATGGGGTTTGGTAACTTGCCGAAGGATTTAAATCCAAGCATGATCGGTTCCCTAGTCCACTGTTCCCCGTGCTATTAACAACACCCCAACTATATGAATGTTTTCTAAGTGTCAATTTGTGTATGTGTATTTGGTATCTGTATTTCAGCTGTGCGAGCTGGGGAAACTTGAGGGACACCTGTCACCACCAGGGAAGAGCAGTGGGCTAAGGATGGTATTAATGTTTTTAAAGATCTACAAGGAAGAGAGGAGCTGAGACAGTAAGCCAGAAAGAGATTTTCACACAGATGCTTAAGGTTGTCCTTTACGTAAACTGGATAAGAGGAAGCATGAAATATACGTGTCTATTTCTCAAAGGTCTCTAAATTATGGAATTTGGGAAGCAGCAGTATGGTGTTCTATTGAGAATAAATACTTTCAAAGCAGTTTAATTGAAACAAATATGAGAACTACAATGCCCTTAATAAAATGCTCTTTTTTATATTTAAAAGATAAGGAAACTTACCTTTGAATTGAAGGTAACGTATTTTGGCGTACACATGTCAGGGTTTGTTAAATTAGCACTTATTGTTGAATTTAGCTCTGGAACAATGCAGGAAATTTGAAATTTCTTGTAGATAACCTGGTATTAAGAAATATAGGAGAAAAAATATAGACTTTATCAAATAAAACCAAACAATGAATAATTACTACATGGCATTGTATTATGGCAAAACCAAATCAACCATTTTCACCAGCACTTACCACTATTAGGAAAAAAACCATACAGCTCAAAGAAAATCCACTAGTATAGCCAAGATACCCTAAAAGAAAAGTTGAAAAAATTTACTGTTATTATTTCACATATCACCTTGTTTCTTTCAATGCATTATTTCCAGCATAGTTCCAATAATATACAAATATGCCTATGTGAATGTAAGATTTATTATTTGAAAGTGCTCCCTTATTTGGCAAAGTAATGGTGACTTTAAATTAAAATATTATATTATTGTTTTGATTCCAGTTTTCCCTGATACACTAGACAATGCAGATCCCAGATAGGGAAAAAGAGCCTCCCAAATTTGGCCCAAGCTCTCTGCTGCTATGCTCTATTGGAGTCTTCAGGCCAAATCTATTTACTCCTTATCTACGTGATAGCTCTTTATTATGCGCCTATTGTGTACATACTGAATATCAGCTACAATACTTCTCTTCCCAGATGAGGGGCACACACAGAGGAGGTGAAGTGATTTCTAAGAATAAATTGAGCATCTGGGGACCTTCACCTTGCTCCCCTTGGACTCCCCAGCCACCATAACTTCCACAAAGGCAGAGTTAAGTGGTCTCTGGGAGGTTGCACTATTCTCATCCCTGCAGAAGAAGAGCCCTTCTCTCCTTAACTTTAAAAGAGCTACATGTATATATACAGAGAAGCCGAAACACAGAGCTAGAAACCAGAAAATTAAGTCGTTTTTAACATCTACTTCTAGATCTTACATAACAGCCACAGAGGCTTGATATTTTTCATACAAAACAAAACACTATGGTTAGCAATCATTTGGGGGAAGAACTTTAAATGTCTTCCTTGAATTCGCCCAGAATTAAAGGAAATGCGTTTTGGACTGCATAGCAGTTTGGCCACATTATTCAATGTATACAATCCCCGTAACATCAGGCCTACTGGTCTCCAGATATAAACATACACACAAAAAATGTCAAAACTAAGTGGATAGGACTTAGTGATTATCTGCAACCTCTAACCTTTCACTCCTCTCTTTCCCTTCAATGAAGCAAATAATTGAAATTGGTTAGACTCTGATAATTTAAGAATGATTCATAATACTTTAGGGGATAAATATAAGTAACTTTCTGTCTTGATATTAGATTTGAAAATCTACTTATCTGAATAATCAGGATATTTAAGACCTTGTATAAGGAGAATTCCATTTTCTGCATTTTTCTCAGAGTAGCCTGTCTTAAGTTGTGCTACTGGATATAGCACTGTTCTGTCGCTGGCTCCAGAACGTCACTGCCCCCTAACCCCACAGCTCAGTAGAAGGATTGCTTCGGAGGTCACATACTGACCACTGTTTTTATCCTATATTAAAGTCAACCCTGATTAATACTTGTAATTTATCATTCACTTAATCTTTACCCTACAAGTGAAAGTAGAGGGGACAAAGTTGTTCATTTTTATTAGGCTTCTGACTCATCTGTGCACTGCAGAGACTACGATAAAAGCAAGCTCTTTCCTTACCTAAGTTCTTCAAGAGACACAGAGGGAGGATTATACCGAAAGTAACTACCACCACCAGAACGCGGCCATCCACATACCAGGCTCTGAAAAAGGCATTTAAGTGGCTGGGTCATATTTTTGTAGAAAGTCAAATTTTTTCTTAAATGTAAAATTTCACAATATGTTTTAATGAATTTTTACTATTATTAATTTTTACCATTAATTTCTATCATTATTCAAGTTTATCCAAACACTTTAACCCAACCACTCCTCATCTACTATCATCTCTCTCCCAAGTGATGGAAGAAGGGATTTTTTTTCCCTCCCCCATCAGCTAAATGTGGCATTCCTCTGAATAATTTACATGGTTTCAAAGCTGAATGCACACACTGCATTCTGTCAGATTACAACATGTCTTATCAATTATTTAAGGAGAAGTTCCTTTTTGTTTTGCTTGGCTAATACCATTGAAAAACAAGTCAGCACAGGTAGGCATTGCTTTCTCCCTAACCCCTTGTATTTGACCTTGAGTGCTGATGACAGAACATGAGGAACTCTGGCTCCTATGATTCTCCCTTGAAAGAAAACAGAGAAACTAAGACTGACAAGAACTGTTAAACAGGAGGGAGTCAAAACAACGGATGTGCCAGGTGTAGCTCCAACATTTTCCAAGCTTAGCTCTATCTTTAATGAAGTTGGCTTGTGGAAATCTTGCTCCCTTCTTTAAGAAAGAGACTAGGGTCTTAATGTTTTTGCATGTTCCACTTCTGTGTTAAATATACATCTGTGTTAAAAATACTCTGTTCTGTTTTGTAGAAACTAGATATAGATTTCGGGCTCTCTGGGAGACGCTGGATATACTGTTTGCAGCCTGACAGATAAATCCACCTTTTAAATGCTCATAGTCAAATGGCCTTCCCTGCTTCTTTCATTTATATAATAACCCCAGAAAAATTTGTTGGTAAAACAAAGAAAGAGAAAAAACAATCCAGGGAAAACTCAGGTTCCTGCAGTTTTCATAAAACAAAAACTTTGGTTAGCCCAAATTTAAATTAGAAAGATTTTCGTTATCTTACAAAAAAATGATCTATAACTTACGAAAATGCCTCTTCCTTTCCCATGAGAAACTTTATGGCGGAGGGTAGTTCATTTTTTACTATGAAGAGGTAGCTCAGCATTGCTAGAGGAAAATGAGAACATTTTTAGAAAGAAGATACTAAGGCTCATGTTGCAAGCTATATAAAAGGCTACCAGCCTGTTCTTAGACTGACCTTCAATAAGACACAAGACAGTTTTAGCTACTCAGTATACTTGGTTTTAAATAAGTGACTGCTCTCTCTGCTTTACTTTCCATGTGCCATTTTAGCTATGAGAACGATACGGCTTCCATTTTGTTAAAATTCATGTGGCCACCCAACCACCAGAATTAGAAAAGATAATAATATTCACATACTTTTAAAGTTATGTATAGAAAAGCATGTTCTTTTTACCTCCAGTGTTCTGTAGAGAGGTGGCTCCAAAGATTACGAGCTTCCCTGTGGTGCCAAAGACCTGTTCTCCCAGCTTTTCATAAACCATGCAGCCTATTTAAAAATCACAGTTGAGAACACAAGAAATGACAGGGATCTAAAAGTTAAAAAAAAGCCAAGATTTCTTCATTCTATGGACTCTTCCCCAAGTTATTCTTTCTCAAAATCACACAAATAGCCATTTGGGCTTTGCAAGGGTTAAAGTGTTGCAACCTCCTGACATTTTAAAATGTCAGATATGGCCACCATTTCTCCTTTTTCAGGTTGGCTACAAAAGCATTACAATTCAATTATTAGGTCATAAGGCTTATATTTAACTATCTCGAAGAGTCTTCCTACTTTACTGGGGGGGGGGTGGGAAATTCCTACTCTGATCTCCTTTTCAGGTCTGGTGCATATCGTTAAAGATTTGGTTTAAAAATAAAAAGTCCCAACTTTTGGGACAAAAGTTTCCTTTTCAATTAATTACATGAATTGATGAGGCTAACAAGGAATTATCTTAGTAACATTCCATGAATGCCTCATGTGTCCTAAACACAAAAACAAACGGGTAATAGTCAACACCAGAATGTTGATCATTTGTAAAATTTAGTTCAAAGATATGCAACTCAGAAAAGAGACCAATAGATGAATCTGTCAAAAGAATAATTTGCCTGCAGCAAAATCCTAACATGTTCAACTGTCTCATCTCAATAAATACTAAGCTGCTAAACCATTCATTTAAAAAACACGTTTATATTTCTTTATGACAGTTCGGCTCACGTTTTCCAAACGTTCACAGAAAGCAATATGGGTCAGACTAAAATTAAAGTTTTGTTTAATCTCTCATAAGACTGTTGCTTAAACAAGACAATGGTAGATCCTTCATCTATTACAAAATGTCCCAGTTAAATGGAGTCATCCCTGTACAGTAATAGTTGGCCAATGTGGTTTTAGCTAAAGTCAAAGTCAAAGTATTACAAACAGAATCCATTTGTTCCAGGAACAGAAAATAAACACTTCAGGTATTACACTGCCCAGAACTTGGAGCCTTTCCACAGCATCCTTGTTCCCACATTGCCTCGGGCGTAACATTTTCTCCTTGGAATATACACAAAAAAGAATGAAAGCTCTGTTTACTTTTAAAATCCTGGAGGCTATGATATCAAAACATGGGATCCTTGTTCTGAATTTATAAAGACCTAAGGAAAAACTGAAGCCTTTCACATGAAGTCATGTTAAACTAGAAAAACAGGTATAATTGGGGGTTTGCTTTAAATGGCAATGCTATTCTCTCAGTGTTTAAGACAATTTAATTTCCATGGTGCTGAGTCTATTTCTCTGGGTAAATACCACTATAGATTTTCAAGGGACTGTAGGTCAAAGTAGTCTTCGATAAGTACTTGCTGAATCGGGAGGGCATCACTGTTCACAATATCACCATGCAAATCATTCACCCTGGCTTTACCAAGATTAGACATATTATCAGCTTACCTGTTTCCTTTGAACAGATCAAAAGAAGGTTTATTGAATATATAGATAGCAGTGTCACAGAAGTCAAAAGTATCCTAAAGCAAAGAAAATAAGTCTTGTGATAACTATAAAAGAACATACTCGGACCTTACGCTTTAGAAGGGCAAAGGCTTATTTATGTGTTTTTGTTGGTAGCATCCAAATTATGGAAACTATTAGTCACGCCCTCTTTAAAATCCTCAATAAAAACGTTCTACCAAATAAAGAGCTGCTCATTAGAATCTGAGTAACCCTAGCAGTGCAAATCCTCTCCGTTAATTCAAAGCCTAAATAGCTCTCTGAGGTCATTTCAGTTGAGATGACTTTCAGACAGTATTATGAAAGAAAGCTTTTATGGTCTATGATGCATTTTCTGTTACATCCGAGTGAGAAAGTGTGAAAGAGGTGTGGGGCGGGGGAGGGGGCTGAGGGAAAGGCTTGTAGTGACTCTTAGGTCGATGACTATGTGATTTAGGCAACTTGCTCAATTTCTCCTATCCCTGGATTCCTCACCTATAACACAGACACAAGCTAAATGATGTCTAAGGTGCTTTTCATCTAATTACTCTGTGGCTATTTTTGAATCTATATACTAGACCACTGAGATAATTCACTTTTTTTGCACCTGGTTCCTCTTAAAGACTAAGCACTTCTTTAACTGATGGGAAATTTCTGACAAGCAAAATGAAAAGACTTTTTGAATGACGAACTCATGTTTTTGTTTTAGTACGTCTGGCTCATTATCAAACCCTCCTCAAGAAAAAGAACAGTTAAAATGATGTGGGAGATAGATTATTTCTGAATCGTTTGGTTAAAACAGATTTGGTAACTGAAAATAAAGCCTATTTGCTAAAAAGAAAAAAAAAAATTCCAGTCCCCCAAATGAAACCACTCACTCTCTGATGTAGGGAAATATACCCCTAGAACAATATATTAGTGCAGTTGGTTCCACATTTCAGTAATTAAGGCAATGATTTTTCTACCAAGTGCCATTGAGAGGTACTTGGCACATCATGCAGTTCTCTCTGTGTGGGCTCTCTCTTCCCAGCCCCACACCCCCACCCCACACAGCCACTGGATACTGTCCTTGGGCCCAGCTCAGATGCCACCTCCTGAGGTGCCTTCCCTTGCCCCAGGCAGGAAGAGTTCCGTGGCTCTCTCATGTCTTATGGCGTTTTGCTTCTCCTATGTGCAGTGCAGCCATAAGGAGATCAATGGGGGAGTACAGAATAGTCAACTGTCGAGCAGACCAAATGCCAGATATTGGTCACAAAACATAAGAGATGGACAGAGCTCAGCCTAGGTAAAAACAAACACGGGGAGAAAGAACAGAAAACTTCTCTGCGTGAAGACCAAACTAACCAGCTAATATAAAGGGGAATTTAGGTGAAGATATGATGGTAAGGAAATATATTCAGACATATATTGACTTGGCTAAGATGCTTGAGTGGGAGGGTGATTAAGAAGGTAAGTCCCTTATTATTTTTTTTTTATTTTATTTTATTATATTGTGTTAATCACCATACAGTACATCCCCAGATTCCGATGTAAAGTTTGATGCTTCATTAGTTTGCGTATAACACCCAGTGCACCATGCAATACGTGCCCTCCTTACTACCCATCACCAGTCTATCCCCTTCCCCCACCCCCTCCCCTCTGAAGTCTTCAGTTTGTTTCTCATAGTCCATAGTCTCTCATGTTTCATTCCCCCTTCTGATTACCCCCCTTTTCTTTATCCCTTTCTTCCCCTACCGATCATCCTAGTTCTTATGTTCCATAGATGAGAGAAATCATATGATAATTGTCTTTCTCTGCTTGACTTATTTCACTTAGCATTATCTCCTCCAGTGCCGTCCATGTTGCAGCAAATGTTGAGAATTCGTTCTTTCTGATAGCTGAGTAATATTCCATTGTATATATGGACCACAGCTTCTTAATCCAGTCATCTGTTGAAGGGCATCTCGGCTCCTTCCATGATTTGGCTATTGTGGACAATGCAGCTATGAACATTGGGGTGCATATGGCCCTTCTCTTTACTACGTCTGTATCTTTGGGGTAAACACCCAGTAGTGCAATGGCTGGGTCATAGGGTAGTTCAATTTTTAACTTTTTAAGGGACCTCCACACTGTTTTCCAGAGTGGCTGTACCAACTTGCATTCCCACCAACAATGTAGGAGGGATCCCCTTTCTCCACATCCTCTCCAACAATTGTTGTTTTGCCTTGTCTATCTTTGCCATTCTAACTGGCGTAAGGTGGTATCTTAGTGTGGTTTTGATTTGAATTTCCCTGATGGTAGTCCCTTATTATCTATTCTGGCTGAGGGACAGGAGAAACTGACAGCAGGCAATTATTCACCCAACCAATAGTTCTGAGATATGTAATGGAACACCATTTGATAGGCTCTGCCAGAGAGGAAGATACAGGACCCAACTGTAGTATGATTTTTCTTTCATCTTCTAAGAGATAAACAATATTTATTCTGAAGAAGCAAGCTTCGAATTTTGCTCAGAGTTCCCTTATTTTTTTAGGGACACTGAACACGAATGGGCAACTCCTACATGTGCATGCAACAAGCCATAGAGGACTTGGGCGTGACACGGACTAGCATGGGCTTCCTGTTGGGGATAGGACAGACTCGAGTTTCCACTGTTCTAGAGTGACCACGTGCCCTGTTGAGTCTATTCTCCTGGGACTGACCTGGAGAGGAGAGGGGATCCTGCCACCGGGCCCCAGGCTAATGAGTAGAGAGTATGACCTTGCAGGCATCATGTGACTAGCAGGAGGGACAATTACTAACGTCTACATGATAATTAACAAAAGGCCCTAAGCCTAGGAGAACTGGGTACTTATTACCAAAGGAAACATCTGTTCCCTCCGCTAGCGGCCCCTGGGACCACATGGCTCTTGCACATGGTTGTCTCCCAACACATTCTATTGGGTTGAATCTCTTTGTAGGTGATATTCAGCCGGCTTGTGGCCCTTGGCAAGAAGTGAAGGATTTCTTCATAAACTCCTGTCACCTTTTTTTCTCTTCCCAGGAGAAAAGTGTTGGTCAGGGAAGATATTAGCAGGGAGTTCATCTATCTTCTCCCCCACACTTACCAACAGCAGAGTGAGGTCCTCCCACCGTGATGAAAATGACCCCCCTGCTCCCACGTGTAAGAGACGTAACGCTGCACCCCAGACGGAAGGCCCTGGAGCGAGAGTCTGACAGCCTCTGCCTTAACCACCCCATCTCTGAAGATGGTCTTCCTCATCCTTCCCAAAACACAGAGCTTCTCTTCGAAAACCAAGAACTAATATAAAACAAAACCCTTTTTCTATCAGGTCATAAAAGGCAACCCCTGTATGTAAAATTTTAAAACCGCTTTAGGCTATAAAAAAAAATCTGGTAGTATTAATGGAATTAAAATTTAGAGAAGTACGCCTCCTTGTTTAGATTCTTAGAAAGAAACTCTAAGTTGTCTAATTGGCTATAATGATGCCAGAATAGTTTAAGGGGATCCAGGGATGTCAAAGACACAAAACATAACATCAAAAAGAAAGAGCAGGAGGAATGACCTGCGAGAATGTAATGACTTATTTGAACACTTCTCCTGTCTCGAACGTGATTGTACCTCTGTTTGTCCAATTAGATCTTTGTACATATAACTGTGGTTTGCTGGAAGAGAAATACACGCTGGTATTCCTATGCTAAGAGGAACGTGAGTGATTTGTTTTTCATCTCATCCGGACATCATGTTCGCTTTCCCACTTCTAATCACTGACAACAAGTTCTAATGTGGTTATGGCAAAAGCAGCTTGCTGAAAAAGGCGTTTCGGTGGCAACTGAACCTCAGCAACGGGTACAGAGCTGTCAAGGTGTTGATATTTCAGACTTCTGTTCAGCCTTGAAGAGGAGAGGATCCAGAGCATGAAGCCGGACATGGGCACTGCGGGAGCAGCGGCAGGAGAATTATCTAGGGAAGAATGTGGTCAGGAACTTCTGAGAACCCTGGCGTGTCAGCAACACTTTGAAAGAGGCGGTGTGGAGACATCCCTGGAGAATAGAGCAAGACCCCAATCTAGAAAATGGCCCAGTGTCCCGACAACTGCTCCAGCCAGAAATCTGGAAGTCACCCTTGATCTTTAATCTACTCTCACATCCCTCACATCTAATCATTGGCAAGTGTCCTATCACTTCTCTCTCCAAAATAGTTCCTAAATCCATACGCCTCTTTTTTTTTTTTTTTCCATCTCCACTGCTACTACTCTGATCCAAGCCACCATCAACTCTAATTTCTGGGCAACTGTAGTAATCTCTATCTGTCTCTCGTTTCTTGCCCTCTCTGACCCATCTTCCACCCAGCACCCAAAGTAATCTTTTTATTTCATTGCTTTATCATGTTCCTCCATTACTAGACTATAGGACAGGCCATGACATTTTAATTCAGAGTCATGGCCCATCCTATTTGCCTATTTGCACACAATACAAAACAAATCACATAGCAGACTCTTAGGTAAGAATAAGTGAATTTACAGAATATTAGTATCTCTTTTGTAAGTCATAGGAGATTATGCCAAATGTCTTGCTAAAATCAAGATACATTCTACCTGAGACAATTCTGTGACCTACTAGTTCACTATTATCTCAAAAGATGAAGTTAGTTTAGCACAACTATTTAGGAAAACCCTATTGGCCTCTATGGAGCAATATTTTCTACAGTATTTGCACATAAAAGCTATTTAATAATTTGCCCTTGAATATTGCTTGAGATCTACCTTTTACCACTTCTGAAAGCTGGGATGAAATCTGCCCATTTCTAGTCCTCTGGCGATACACCTCCATGATTTCTTAAATATTTCTGACAGGGGTCCTCGATATATTTAGTGTATCTGGTGTAAGAAAATTTTGGCTCCTACCTTAAACAATAACATCTAAACATCTATTTTAAGAACATTTATTTGTTATTGTTTTCAATCACATTGATAAGACTGTAATTCTTTGTTCTCCCATAACTTACCAAAGATTACATGGATAACATTATAATAAATTTCATTTCTTAAAGTACTATATGCTAATCAAATGGAAAACTGTGACAATAGAACCAAATATTTAAGGCAATTGAAATGTTGTTGCTTTTTGTTTTTTTTTTTTAAGTAGGCTCTGTGCCCAGCGTGGAGCCCTACACGGAGTTTGAACTCACAACCCTGAGATCAAGACCTGCGCTGAGCTCAAGGATCAGACACTTAATCGAGTGAGCCACCCAGGTGCCCCAGCAAATGAAATGTTCTATGCCATGACTGTGGTGGTGATTTCACAACTAGATTTGGGTAAACTTATCAAATCCCATCCTTTAAATTGGAGAATTTTATTGTGTATAAATTATACCTTAAAAAAAAAAAAAGACTAACCCCACATCACTTCAAGGATGATGAGATTATCTTTTAAAAGCCTAGCTAAACAACAAGGAATCATATGACATACTCTCCACCCAGCATCTGAGCCCTTGAAAGAGGTGGAGATGAAGCAGCAGTCAGCGCCCCGGATCCAGAAATAGCTTCCATGGGGGTGTTCATACAGGGGTGTTCAGGGCTGCCATGCAGGTGAGTGCTTTCAACTCCTCTAGGACCCATTCCTCTTAAAAAATAAGAGAACCCTTCCCAACCTTCCCTGCATGACTGTCCCTGTCCTCTCCCTTGCCAAAGTTTAAAGCAGCTGTCCTCAAACTTTAACGGTGTATACGAATCTCCTTAGGATCTTGTTAAATCGAAGATTCTAATTCAGTAGCTCTGGGGTGGGACCTGAGATTCTGCATTTCTCACAAGTTCCCAGGTATTTCGGATGCTGCTGGGCCATGGACTAGACTTGGAGTAGCAAGGATTTAAAGCTGCCAGCTCCAGCCCTGTGGCATAGAGATCTAGTGTTTCCGTTTCTCACAACTGTGGAACTAGTGCCACATGGCCTGCCGCACTGTCTGCAGGTGGCTACACACTGTCTGCAGGTGCACAGCGTTACCTATGACACAGACCCCACAGCTGTCCAAGTGAGACTGCAGTGAAGGGAACCAGTTACAGCTGAATCGTTATCATTCCTATGGGATGACCGCTCTCAGCGGGAATGCGAGGTCTGGTCTACTTCCTTTGGTCAACTTCCTCAGGATATTAGGGCATTATTTACTTCACCAACATGTATATTTTAAAATTGGGGGCACCTGGCTGGCTTAACCTAGTCGGTTAAGTGTCTGCCTTTGGCTCAGGTCATGATCCCAGGGTCCTAGGATTGAGCCCTGCATCAAGCTCCCCTGCTCAGCAGGGAGCCTGCTTCTCTCTCTCCGGCTGCTCCCCCCCCCCCAACTCATGCTCACACACACACACTCTCTCTCTCAAATAAATAAATAAAATTATTTTCAATGTCATACCCCTCCCCCACTCCAGCCGTGTCTTTTTCCTTCCAAAAGGGATCTGAGGCTCATCACACTATAGAATTCTTCCTCTTCTAAGCCCAGTTAAAAGTATAAAACTTTTACCATCCTCAGAATAGTCCATATAAAAACTCCCTGCACTGGAGGAAAAGTAGTCTTTACTAGTCTTGCTTTTATTTACTGTCATCTCCCACCAATCCACAGCCCCTCCCTCCAAAACTCAGAGGTACACAATCTAGTTGAGGCAGAACATTTACAAGAAAATTTAAAATTCCAGTACAAGGGAATTGGACAAACTGTAGGAAACATACTGTCTTCTGGCCAACCATCTTTCTCCAGTCCTTCCCCTCTGCTACCGGCCTCTCTCTCACTTTCTTCTACCCCTTCCCTTTCTCCTATCTTTTCAAACTGTCTCCACCTTCCTGTCTTCCACCCTCCACTTTTTTACTCATCTCTTATCTCCACTAACTCTCTCTGTCCTTCCATCCCCTCCCTGCCAACTCCTCCAAAGGGAAATATCTATATGAAGTGAGTAAAAATCTAAAAACACTGCTGTAGAGAGCAGAGCACTAGCTGGGGATGAAGGAAGGGCTGGACAGTATGGAGAACCCAAGCGAGGCTGCTGAATGAGTTACCCATCTGCGTGGTTAAGGAGCTCAGATTCGGGGGGGTTTCCAGCTAGGGTGACAGACAGCCAGTGGAGAAGGAAGTTTTAGGGTGTGGGAAAGTGAGGGGTTTTCAAGTGAAAGGCCATGACATCTGCGCTGGACAGGGAAGGAAGTGTGCTTCTCCCTGAGGTTCTCAGAGACAGGTTCTCCGTGACATTGGAGGACGGGCACACTGGGAGTACGTGAGGGAGGAGCCTGGAAGTGGGCAGAAGTAGAACATCTGGCGGGTAACGGCCAAGGCAGGGTGGTGCGGCACGGTTCCTGGCCCAGGGAAGCCATGCCAGGGGGAGGCTTAAGTGGAGAAGAAAGGTGACACAGAGGAAGAATCATCTATTTAATGAGAGCCCACATGGAAGGAGACGTGCCTGAAAGTGAGGAGAGAGGGAACAGGTATTCTGAGTCCCTAATCTATGTGAAATTTTAAATATTTTGGAAAATTCAAAATTACCTTTTACATACAAATCCATTTCCTAGAACTTTAACAGGAGTTCAATATAATTAATAAAACACTTAGTTGATTATTACTACCAATAAGTTTAGGGTATTTTCATTATGTCAGGCCCACACTAAGCACTTTTTAAAATATTTCACTTATGGGGCGCCTGGGTGGCTCAGTCGTTGGGCGTCTGCCTTCAGCTCAGGGCATGATCCCGGCGTTCTGGGATCGAGCCCCACATCGGGCTCCTCTGCTGGGAGCCTGCTTCTTCCTCTCCCACTCCCCCTGCTTGTGTTCCCTCTCTCGTTGGCTGTCTCTCTCTCTCAAATAAATAAATAAAATCTTTTAAAAAAATTTCACTTATTAGCAGTACTATTACTATTTTACAAATAAGGAAATTGAAGTTCAGAGAATACTTAATTTTGTCTAAGGTCACACAGCTAGCATTAAGAGCCCTCAAACCCTCACAGCCTGACTCCAAAGTCCCTACCCACCCATGGTATATTGTCTGCCAAAGTCAAACGTCCACAGAGGAACGACAGTGTATGATGTAAAACCTAAGCAGAAGACAAACAACTTAGAATGAGATACGTCACAATGTTAACAGAGCCTGCTGTTAACAGTGAGATTTCGGGTGATTTCTTTACACTTAATTTATTTTATGCATTTTCAAAAAGGTCTTTAATGATTATCTTACTTTTACAATAATAGTATTAAAATGAAAAATGTAAAGAGCCTTTCAAATGATAGTAGTATTATTCCAAATCTTCCTTTTAGGGATGAGGGGGAAGAGTTGCATTTGTTCAAAACCCAAGGTCATTAATATTGTCCCTATTTCATTTAAGGAGCTCACATAACACATAAAGAAAGGAGCAGAAACATATCATTATTCAGTCCCAAAGTGCACTTCCTAGTCACTAGATCATGATTAAATTTCAACATTCTGAGGGTCAGAGGACCAGCACACCAGGATCTGGTAGCATGCAATTATTTGTACTATTTACACATTAGAGAGTGAAAGGGATGGTTTTAAAATGCTGAGCTGGGAACAGGCAGGGTTCAATTATTTGTACAATTCCTTCCATTTCTTTCCTTGTAGGTAAATCTACATATTTTGGTGCAAAGCTGCTCTTAAACTCTCCTCACTGCTGGTTAGGTATTTCATGTTGTCTATTGAAAAGAATTATGCCTCACTGATGACCAAATCAAGTAAGATCTGGTATAATCCTAAAAAGAAAGAAGTACTTAAAAGAGGTAAGCAGACAGAACTAGAATTTTATCAATTTACTTGATGCTTTGTGAGGTTAAAAAGTTAGGAGGAAGTCTGACTTTAAAAGAGGAAGTTGTACTGGTAAGAAAGCAAGCCATGGGCCACCGCCACTTCCTGTTTTTGCCTATAGTCGTTGGTAGAGGGCTGTGGGTTTTGTGGGCACTCCATTTATAACTCTTGACATGTCCTCCTTCCTCTTCTTCCATTCCACGAGAATAACTGGCTTCCTTTCCCCTCAAACCTAGACCCTTACCTTTGAAAATGATGCCCCTTTGTCATACTCTTAAGACGTAACTCCTGAGTGACAGCAAAATTCCACGTAACCATTAAATAAGGGAGTGTGCTGTTCTCTCCTTTTGGGTATTTTGGACTTCCTTCTACTCCAGCAGGAATGATGGAGCTGGGGCTTCATTCATACTTTCCTACTCTGTTTCCATAGTAACAATGCACATTGAAGGAGAGATGGAAGAGTTAAGAGGACGACATTCATGGGCTTGTTGTCCTCCCTCTCCTCACCCCACCACCAATCATAGTGTAATCCTGGCAAGTGCCTTAGCCTCTGTGAATCTTGGTTTCTTTACCTATAAAACAGTGATGATAAATAGGGTTGTTATAGGGGCGCCTGGGTGGCACCGCGGTTGGGCGTCTGCCTTCAGCTCAGGGCATGATCCCGGCGTTATGGGATCGAGCCCCACGTCAGGCTCCTCTGCTATGAGCCTGCTTCTTCCTCTCTCACTCCCCCTGCTTGTGTTCCCTCTCTTGCTGGCTGTCTCTATCTCTGTCGAATGAATAAATAAATAAAATCTTAAAAAAAAAAATAGGGTTGTTATAGAGCCCAGGGAACATGTATACTTTGTAACATCTTTTTTTTCTAACTCTTTAAAAAAGTAAAAGCTACTCTCCGCTAGCAAGCCACACAAAAAGGGGCTACAAGTGGTTTTGGTCAGTACGCTGTAGGTTGCGAACCCTTGAAGCAGCTGCATATCACTGGCACCGTGGACCTAATGCGAAGTGAAGCTTGTGGCCATTGAACAAAACAAAACTAACTGGCCTACACAGGGGCAGTTTTCCACTCTACTAAACGAACTACCACTCTGTGAGTAATAAAAGTTCAAGCTAACCTTGAAAATCCAAATTTCTGGACCATACTGACCTCCTGTGCTGGTAAACACCTGACTTTAAGTGAACGAAAAGGCATTCATGCATCATGGAGGTATTAATACTGGTAAAACCTTAGGCAGTAGAGTTAAGTCGCCTCTTGCAGGCTAAGAAAAACACAGTGCTCCAAAATGGAGGCCATGCTGTCGTCCTTGGGTAGCACCATAGCACCCCGGCACCGGATGCAACTCAGTCTATATCGGACTGAGCCAACTCAAGGCACACGCGCTCGCGCATGCGCGCAGTGCACACACCTGCCCACCTCTCCGGGGCCACCAGAATTGCCTTCTTGGAACCCCTTATCAGACACATCTTAGGTGACTCACCAACTAAGCATAACTGCTCAACTTTTAAAAACAATGGGTGGGACTCATCTCCTATGCTTGCCAACCCTCTTCGTTTACAAAATAAGCACTCATTTTTCCGCACAACACTAACCACTTTCCTATTTCCCTATTTCTGAAAAGCTTCTTAATCCAGTGAATTTCAATAGAGTTCAATGGCACTGCCACTGCCCTTTTTTACATGTATCTCAAATGCTGGCAAGCCTGAATGTGCCATTTCTCCTCTTCCAGTATTATTATTCCCAAACAAGAGACTCTGATGCCAATGATTTTTGCTGCCAGCTTTAGGACAACAATTTTCTCTTCAGATCATTTCTAAGGAACAGTGACTATAACTCAAAGAATTTTAAAAACAAGTAACTGATTGACAAGAGGGAAGATGAATGTGACTATACTCATGGACCTCCTCCTAGGATCACCGGAAGAGCAGGGTTTCCCTATTGACTTCCTCTTTAATTGCTGGGTTTTTAGATCACAAGATCCAGTTTGAACTGCCTCAGGAGGCAAAGAACTGTCTGCTTAGGAATGCACAGAGAAAGACAACTTAACATTTACGAGGAATAACTTGATAAATATCACACAGACCATCTCTGTTACTGCTAAGAGCAAAATTATCATCTTGGTGGGTGTGATTCAAACTTTCTGGAATGTATATGAAGTAATGAAGCCGTGACAGTTCAAGAATGTGCAGAGTACGTATCCGCAAAGGTACACTGCGACCTCACTCCAATTTAGTAGAATTTGCTGGAAAAGATGTCAGACTTCAGAGCTATGCTGACGCAGCTATTTAAGAATACAAACCTCCTGATACGGTGAGAAGCCCATTTTTTGTGACGGGCTAATAATGATCAAAAACCTACGAGATATGAACAGGACTTAGGGCAATGTGTTGATGGACCTATGGTTCTAATTCCATTTCTGTCTCCCCCTTATGTAGGCTCAACTGTAAAACACTGAATTTAAAGACAGAAGGCCCCTGCTAGTCTGATCTTGATTTAAAGAGATCTTTATATTCTAGATTGACCCTTACTGGCATGGCTATTTACTGGTTTGTTTGTAAACACTGTAATTATAGGTTATACAATGTTGTATCTTTTTAGTGGTCCACAGAGGTAAATATTGAGAAAAAGAGAGACAGAATTCACCTACAATTGAAGCAAACAATTTACCACAAAGTGAAGGTAATTGCTGTAAACTGAAAATGACAATTACTTCCCTTTTTGCAAATAGCAATTTAACAACAAATGCCCTTTTAGCAATGTAATACTAACCTCTTACAGGATTTAACAGGCTCTGAACTATTTAGAATGCTCAAATGAAGGAGGCATTTTCAGGAAAGTAACCAAGTAACCACTTGGGGGTGAGTCCTGTGCTAACCTTGTTATTATCATTACATCTCCACAACCCACTGAAAATCTGAGGGTGAGCTAAACCTCTCAGTTGGTATTTGCCCTCTGATAATTTTGCAACAATGACAAGAGCCATTGTTTTGCCCTAAGCCTTGTTTTGGTTTTGTGAAACTGAGTTCTTAGGTAGTCATGCATTCATGTCAATGAAACTATTGAGAATCACCTATATGCGAGCAACTGTTCTAGATCTTGGGGCAGGGGCAGATGACTCGAACAAGGAAGAATTAGACATTAATCCTGCCCTTGTAGGGCTCAGAGTTCAATCGGGAGGGTAAAGGGGGATCAGGGAAACAGTTCTGGATGTGGCATCTGACTGGGCCTCACAGGCCTGTCAGGATTCCGAAGCACAGAGGTGCGTGGGACTAAGGAGGGGAATAAGGACAGGGAAAGGCCAGGGTGACAGGGATGGTGCAGGTGGCCTTTCCAGAAAAGAAGGAGCTTGGTGTGGCTGAAGTGGAGGCTCTTTGAAGGCAGATGGGATTGAAAATATAGTTTGGAACAGGTGGCAGGCACAGCATCAACCGCTTATTCTTGCTCTTAGGGTCTTAAGTATCAATACGGAAAATCTGCTATTCCTCAAGTCTTCTGTAGGTAAAAGGGGAAAAAAAGTCCTATTGCATTGGTTTTAAATTCCCTAAAAAACAGCGTTTTTTCCCATTAGTTTCTTCTCCTAAAGACACTTGGTAGAAAGATAATACAGAAAATGTAAACTCTGCACTTCCACTCCACCCCAGCCCCTGTGTAACTCTCCAGAAGTAAACACTGTCAACAGCTTGCTCGTACACCCTCACGAACAGTCTGTGGGGTGTATGCACATACATCAGTCTCCTTCCTCGCTCACTTCCACCTAACAATCAGGGTTTTTCACATAGTAATATGCTTAGGACATTTGTCCATACCAGTGCATATAATCCAGTTTATTCTTTTATATAGTTATCTAATATTCTGTTTGATGGAACTACTATGACTATTGAACCAATTCTCTAATAACGGACTTGGTACTATCTGATTTCACCAGTACTCGGTTTTTAATTCTTAACAACAACATTTAGTTAAATCTTTGGAAGGAATTAAATTCAAGGGCTCACCAAGATAGTGGGGACTCTTAAATATTAAATAGCACATGAGGCCAAGCCAGGTGTAGATATGGCACATACAAAGCAGTTCAGAAAGTATGTTAGTTTTATGATATACTTGAGGCATATATTTTATTGGCTATTACCAGGAACCTGACCACCCCTGATCTACAATTTGGTGCACTCGATATTGTAAAAATATTTCCATTACAATAAGGACAATGGTTCCTGGTGAAACAGTAGTAAAACAGTCCAGGAATACTGATGATTATACAAGGTGATTTTTAAAGCTAAAATATTAACTTGCAAGTATCTATTGATAAGAATAAAATTTCTCGGGGCGCCTGGGTGGCACAGCGGTTAAGCGTCTGCCTTCGGCTCAGGGCGTGATCCCGGCGTTATGGGATCGAGCCCCACATCAGGCTCCTCTGCTATGAGCCTGCTTCTTCCTCTCCCACTCCTCCTGCTTGTGTTCCCTCTCTCGCTGGCTGTCTCTATCTCTGTCAAATAAATAAATAAAATCTTTAAAAAAAAAAAAGAATAAAATTTCTCTGATGATGTACATTAATAATGCAAATTTGGTTTCTGAAGAAGGCATCGCTAAAAGGCAGGACAGTGTTTTAGATCACACTGGTTCTAGAGACTAAAAGCCTAGACAAACTCTGGCTCCCCAACTTGCTAAGTTGTTATTAAGCCTCAGTTACTTCATCTGTAAAATGGAGCTAATACTTACTTCAGAATGTTGATGGAGATTAAGTGAGATAATACGCATATATAATTACTGTTCAATAAATGTTAACCATTATTTAGTGACTACTTGATACTTCAGCAAACACGGACTATATAATGCTACTCTAAACCAGGCATTACTGGTACTCCCTTCATCCCTCTCTCTCTCTCTCTCTGTCTCACACACACACACACACACGCACACACATGCACACTCACTCTCATGCATACTCTCTCTCTCACACACATACTCTTTTCTCTCTCTGCCACACACGGACACACACACACTCACAGCAGACTATGGGGTTGGCACTAATTAATAAATGTCTTCTTGTGTGCCACTTTTCAAAGTGTGTCTTTAGCCGTTTATCCTTTTATCCTCACAACCAAGTGACATAGAAAATGACAAACGAGACTCAGAAAATTAAAAAACTCAAAAAAGATGACTCTGGAATTGTAACCAACCGAAATAAAATTAAAACTATCGTCTATATAGATTGTCATGTTGTTTCACAATTATTATTTCAAACAGATGGTTTATAAACGCAGTGTTTACGATAAATGATCATACCTTGTGAGATCTCAGAAGTATCATCTATTTCATTCTCCTTTTTCATGGTTTTACACTTAGGGGCTACATTATTAAAATAATAATAAACAATACTACCTGGCAAGAAGTTATGGAAAAATATAAAGCATTTATTGCTTTATCAGATTCTGTATAGTTTAATAAACCTCTCATTTACCTACTACTATGAGGAAATGATACATTCCAAAGACATTCATTTTCTATAAAACGTATGCCTTTAATCGATAGCTTTAGAAATTTAACTTTCCTCTTTTGGGCTGGCATGGGGGAGATGGTAAGGTGAAATAAAAAACAAAACAAACCCCACCATTTTTTTATACCAATATTTATTTTTTTCCCTTTTCTTTTCTTTTCTTGGAGGGGGGAGGGGAAGAGGGAGAAGGGAGAGAGAATCTTAAGCATGCTCCATGCTCAGCGCAGAGCCCTACTACGGGTTCAGTCTCATGACCCTGAGGATCATGACGTGAGCCAAAATCAGAAGTTAGACACTTAACCCACTGAGCCACCCAGGCGCCCTGCCAACATTCACTTTTGATGTCACTTTGGCCATGACGGAGTTACAGGGAAGCTATGTAAAAAAAAAAAAAAAAATCAGGGACAGAAGAGGGAATTACAGTGGAAGAGTTTTCAGCACCCACTGCCTTTTCCTTGGCTCCCCAATCTTAGGAAAACACAGTTCAATGGGTGCATTTTACCCTGAGATATGCTGTGCCTCAGCACAGCCCCAACTGCTGCCTCAAGGTACAGCCCCATTTGGTTTCCAACAGAGAACACATACTGTCAGGACAACTGTAAGCTGAGATTCCCCATTCCCATACTTCCTATTCCTCAGATGGAATTATAGGGCTTCAGAATTAGGGAAACACAAAACCTAACTGCATTCTTCCAATGGGGCAGAGTTCACTGAATCCAACTGAATCAGATGTGTGTTAAAGAGGGATGACAGCCATTATGGTCAGGTCAAAAAAAAATGAGCTCCAAACGCATCCAAGAACAAGAAATCACTCCCGCGAGTTTTCAGATGACCCCAGGGAAGAGCTCGCACCCAGCCTCAGGGAGACTCAGAGGAGCCTTCCCAGCTGCTTTTCTAAAGAAGCTTGGACAGGCTTGGACTCTTTTTCCGTGTTGGCTAATACGAGTCTGGAACAGGGCCCTGAACCAGATGAAATACCTTGGTCCTGCCAACTGCTTCTTGGCTTTGAGCAGCTGTAGGAGCAGCTGGTTTTACAATGCACAGAGTGAGTCCTGTTCTAAGGTTCTACATTTCGTGAAAAGCTTGTAAGTTCGGGTCCTTATACAGCTACCTTCATGAGCTTTCGCCCGATGATTTGGTGTGTGGTGCTTGCTATTCACACATCTTGCAAAGAACCAAATGATTTATAAGAGTTTTATGCAGGGAAGTCTTCCTGCAACTGTTCAGAGTCAAGTTTATCCAATTCTTTGCTTCAGTCAGAAACTGAAGAGTCATGAGACAAGAGATCAATTATCCCTGAATCACTGTAATTAAAAATCAACTGAATTCTAGGAATGGTAGATTGAATATAAGAACTTACTCCTGCTCCCTCCTAAGAACACAGAGGAGACAATAAGCACAAAAATTTCAGAACTGGAAAGTAGACAAAGCTGAACCTTACACTGGCAGTGGAGAAAGCCAAGACCAATCCAATTTTAACCAAAGAATTCCCAAAAGGCCCCAGTGCCATTACTGGAAGCAGGAAACAATGGAAGGGATGAGCTAAAATAAAGGGTATCTTCAAGAAATAGCTAGATTCCCCAGACCAGGCACCTATTCTGTAAAGCTGAGGGACTGTTCCTCCCCCATCTGGCAAAAGATATATATCTGAAGATGCATTCTCTGTAAAGTATAAAATACAGGTCTCTGGGTGAGGGACCCAGCACAACTTGTCGGGGAGTGGGTACTGTCAGGAAAACTGGGATGGGTGAATACATGCAACTGAGATATCCACCCCAAACCTTGCCCCCAATTTGGTTCCCAGAAAGATGGAAACAATGCTCAGACCCTCCAGGCAGGTGACTGGAAGATCCTGGGTGATCCCAACAGCCAAAGAGTAATTGATACTCCTGGTTCCGTAAGTAAAAGGCTGGTGACAACACCTTACGAGAAGCCATTGCCAACAAGCCCCATTCACGTGTAGTGGGCTTCAGTTAGTCTTGTTTTTCCCATCCCTTACTTGTGAATATAACAGACAAAGAAGGACCACCTGCCATCTGAGGAAAGAATCTAAAATGAAAGAGTACAAAGCAAACAAACAAAAAATCAAGGATACAGTCAGGGGAATTCAGACTGTCGGAAACTCTATAGGACAAATGGCCCAGTTTCTTCAACAAATATATTACATAGGAAAAAAGGAGAGAGAGAAATGTGGGAACCTACAGATTAAAGGAGCTTAACACAACTCAGCCAATTGTGCTATACGGAACTTAGTTTGAGTACTGATTTGAAAAACCTTGTAGTTGTTTTTTTAAAGGAGATAAATAGGCAATTCAAATATTGTTTGGATATTTGGTGATATTAAGGAATTGATGACTTTTTAGGTGTGACATATTATGGTTCTGTTTTAATAATCCTTATATTTTAATGAGAAATTCACTGGAATATTTATGGATGAAATGATATTAAAGCTGGGATCTGCTTCGAGACAATCCAGGTGAGGGGAATGATTAAACAAGTAAGGCCACGGATGAAGGGAACGTGGGAATCTTTTATACTCTTCTTCCCATTTTATGCTTGAAATTTTCCATAACAGAAAAAAACTATCACTAGAATCCTTAGAAAAAAACACTGAAATCATAAAACAAAATAATATCATAAAAGAAAGGAACATTACAAGAATTTTTAAAACTCCTGTAAATAAAAAAAATGATAACAGAAATAAAACATTCAGTAAAGAGCTGGGGGAAATTGAGAACATATCCCAGAAACTACAGTAAAAAATTATAGAAATGAAAATAAAGAATAAAACTGGGAGGATGAGTCCAGAAGGTCCAGAATTTGGGGAGCAGTTCCAGAAACAGAGAAAAGGGAAAGAGGAGAAAGGAATTCATTAACACAATAATGTGTAAGGAAATGTCTCCAAACTGAAGACTATGAACTTCTAAAAGAAAAGGAGGTACCTACTGCCTGACACAGTGGATGATAAAGGCCCACGTCAAGACACATCACTGTAAAACTGATGAACATGGGGAACAAAGAGATTCAAGAAATTTCCAGAAACAAACCAGAGCAAAATAAAAACCCTGGCTATATAGAAAAGATCAAGAATCAGGAGGATATGGGACTTCCCAACAGAAGAAACTAGAAAGCAATGAAGGAATACATTCAAAATTCTCAAGGAAAATTATTGCCAATAGAGAGTTCTATATCCAGCCAAACTGCCGACCCAAGGTGAAGGTAGGATAAAAACATTTTGCAGACATGAAGGCCTCGAAAAACTTATTTCTATTCATCTTTTCTCAGCGACAAAAGCAAGGAAGTAAATCCAGAAAAAGGAAGAAATGGAATACAGGAAATAGGGGATCTAGGAGAGAAGAGAGGTGAAGGGGATTCCCGGAGAAGGGGATTCCCAAAATGGTGACAAAGAGAGATTCAAAAATAAAAGTCTGTTCCCTCTGCCTCAGTTCCCTTATCCGTGAAGGAGGGAACTAACCCTAGGACCTATCTCATAGACTTGCAAGGATTCAGCATAAAGCACTTAGAGTGCAAAGTTACAGCTGCAAGAGGTACTGTTGTTACCATCATCAAAGAACTGACTCTTCAACTAATTAACGTAGAGCTAACTAATACTCCAATAACTAAAAAAAATAATAAATCAGTGTAAAACACATTTCTGAACGTAACATTTTTCCAGCTTTGGAATAACTGAAAATAGTCACAGAATCATAGGGTTTCAGAGGTTGGCAGGGTTCTGAGATTTTTCTAGTGCAATCTCCTTGTTTTACAGAGTAGGCAACTGCAGCTCAGAGTGGCTAAGTAACTTGCTTAAGACTACAGAGGCATTCAGAAGAGGAGTTGGGACTAGCAGTCAGGTGTTCTCCGGTCACTGCTCTGAAAATCACAAGTACAGCGACCCCAAGGCATCCTCAGAGGATCAGAGTTCCATGCATACCAAGAAAGTCACCACAGAGTTTTGTCCAACTCCATCCTTTTACTCTAAAACCTGGCGCTTGGCTTAAGATATAAACAGAAAGGCCACACAGAATTATCCACCCAGCACAATAAAGAGAAGAGGCTACAGCTGGGTTTACGGAGTTGGGTGCACAAGAAGGAACAAAATGTATTGAATTCACTGTTCTATACAGAGTTTTAATTCTAGGAAGGACGTGTCTAATGCACTTACACGTAAGAGGAAGAACATTAATCCCTAGTGCTACTGACCAACACGGCCCAGCACGGATGGACATCACTGATCCCCGGGTAATGGAATGGGCAGCAATGTACTTTCATCAAGTTTTCTAAGTCTTTCTAAAGGAAGATACACAATTTATAGGAGTACTAGCCATTTTGGTCACTGCTTCCAAGGAAATGATGCTCCCATCTCATCAATCCAGCAACAGACTACTGAGCGAGGCCAATGAGGAACGTCAGTGCAGTCGTGGGGGAAAAGGCTGGCGAAGAGAATTTCCTTGTTGCCTCTTCAGGCAAAACACCACTGATACTCCATAAAGGTTTGAGAGGGGAATCAGGCTGGGTGAGAATTTTCCTGGTATAAATTCTATAATGGCTTCATCTTGTTCCAACTGAAAAGAAGCCCTCTGTACATCTGCAGAAAGTCCCATTCAACAGTGCAAGAAAAAGTTATTTAAAAACAAAATTGCCTATTTTCTTTTAACTAACTCTCAGAGGAAAAGTACATGCTAATTTCTCATCTGTGCTTCTTGGTTATTCATTACAAACAAATTTGCAATTACCTTTGGAGAGAGTACATGTTCCATTGCAATCCAAATACCAAAGTGGTGAGTGGTTGGATCAGACACCTCTAAATATTTTGACCTTTTAGCTGAGATTTAAAGTGACAGGTAAAGAATCCAAAAATACCAAAAATCTAATTTTGAAAATTTGTAATCCTTTTTATAAAGACTTATTTTGGTGTTTTTGGTGAATAAAAATATTTCCTCTTTCCCCTTTCTTATAAACATTAGGTGCAACTTGGAAAATCATTCCAACAAACAATATAAAAGTATGTACTCATAACTTAACCAAGTTAGTAAAAACATCAAAACTATTTAGACGTATTTCCAATTTCTTCTGTATATGAACAGAAACATACAGAAAATACAGTTTTAACATGGAAAGTACTGCAGTGTCAACACTCACAGAAAAAGTAGGATTCCGGTGTTTGCCAGGGCAAAGGCGAGTCCCAAAATCCCACTGCCCATAATGGCGTTGCTTAGGTTAAACACAGACATGCCCAAGGAGGTTGTTCCTGGAATCTGAACAAAGAGACAAACATAAGCACAACAGTCCCCAAGAAAGTGCATCATGCCAAAGTCTTTAAAGAACTATTAGGAACCAGTGAGGAAATAAAATTCAAGACATACTTCCGTTGTGGTCTAGTTATTTTTTAAAATGGGTTTCAGGAGAAAATACATAGGATATCCAGGTGAATATAAACAGGTATACTTTTGGTATTTTGCTCCACGAATTAAAAACATCTTTCCCAATTTGTGTGATTGAAACAAATAAGCATACTTTATTATAATGATACTTACATATTCATCACATTTCTTTTTTTCCAGATGGCTGTTGGTGAGACTTCGTCTACTCTCGCGATCAGAAATAAACTTGCTGTAAAGACATGTATAATAATTTAACTTCACGACAATGACTGAAGCTTAACATTATTACTTATCAAAACATCACACATGAAAAGTTATGTTGGTTGCTTAGGAGTTCACAGCCCTATTCATCCACCTTTCTCTTTTGTTTTGCTTTGTTTTGTGCCAGTATTAGTTGTCTCTGCTCTTGTTTTAGCAAATAAACTCCAAGTGCTCCAAGGGCGGATACTTTGCTTCATTTGTTTTTCTACTCCTCACTCTACTTAGTAGAAAACACCGCTAATAGTAGGTGCTCACCTTGAGATGAAATGAAGACAACCATAATCAAAAAGAATGATAATCTCAAATCACTTCAATACTAATAGATTAAAACACTATATGCAACGTAAGTTAACTTTTACATAGATTTTTCTCTAACTGAAAATGAGATAATGTCAAGGATACCATAAAGCTGGCATTTAAAAGAATCCTGGAAAACAGGCCTCCTTCTGAGCTCGCATTCCCAGCATACAAACTTAGTAAATAAGCATTCCCTCTCTGCTGCAAAAAAGAAAGTAACTCTTTCCCCATCAAACATTCCTTCAGCAACTGCTATATGCAAGTCAGCAGGCCAGGTGATGAGGGAGACACGGGGATACGGAGTAAGTGAAGCAGACACTAGGTGATCGGAGTTCAGGCTAGGAGATGACGGTGGGGGAAGGCAGGGGCATGTAGCCCATGGTTAGGGGCAGAGCTAGGGCTTTAAGAAAGCATGGCACTTAGAACTTGAGCTCGAATCCTCACTAGCTCTGAGGGACAAGGCATGCTACCTGTTTTCTCATCTGTGAAATGGGAGTAACATTATTATATTATCTCGTAGCATTACTGGGAAAATTAAATAAGAGAGCATGTGTAAAACATCGGTACAGCTCCAAGCACGGATAACAGCAATAGATGTTTATCACTCCTCTCCATGGGGGATGGTGGGACTTCAGCTGGGATGGAAAGGAGTCAGACAGGCTGCGTAAACTATATACAAACATACAGAAGCTCTACAGAACCATCAAATATAGTCACGAGTAATATGAGAACTTTATGGCCTTAATTCCTAATTAAAAAAAAAAAAATTCCCAGGGTGCCTGGATGGCTCAGTCAGTTGAGCAACCAACTCTTGATTTCAGCTCAGGTCCTGATCTCAGGGTCCTGAGTTCAAGCCCCACGTTGGGCTCCACACTGGGTGTGAGGCTAGTTTAAAAAAAAAAAATCCCCATTACCAAATCAAGTGTTATTGTCAAAGAAAAGTCCCTTCATAGATACACTGCTGCATGGATTAGTAAGACACGTCAGGGATGCTTTTTGGCTCTTCTGAAAATCTAATTGTCCAGTTTTAGCAAGAACTAGTCACAGTGAATTTTTCAGTAATAAATGTAAAGCCACTTGAACTGGACTATTTTAAAGAAGCGGCTATCTGTAAACTGTACATTACATTTTCATATGGTGTTTTGAATGATGCATATTCCACAATAAAACATTTTTAAATGAAAGATACATATCACCAAGTTGGTTTAATTTAGCTACCTTTTTCATCTTTCATCCAAGGGGTCTGGCTTCTCCCTGGCATTCCTTCTCTAAGTTTGCCTCATTTTGCCAGGATAAACTAAAGACAGGCGACTGACTGCCCCTGGGGCCATCACTTCATATAAGCAGCACAATCTGCGGTTTATCCCTCCAGCATCTGCCTATGCCTGCGACCTCTCCAGTTACAGCGAGAGGGCGAAAGGAAGAAGGCAACCTCGTTCCCCTGAAACACAGGAGACTGTGCCAGCTAAAGCCAGAGCAGGGAGGTCTGGCTGTGTGAAAGGGAGAGGAGAGAAGGAATCCAGAGAAGGAAAACCTTCTTCTTTTTTTTTTTTAAAGATTTTATTTATTTATTTGACAGAGATAGAGACAGCCAGCGAGAGAGGGAACACAAGCAGGGGGAGTGGGAGAGGAAGAAGCAGGCTCACAGCAAAGAAGCCTGATGTGGGGCTCGATCCCACAACGCCGGGATCACGCCCTGAGCTGAAGGCAGACACTCAACCGCTGTGCCACCCAGGCGCCCCAGGAAAACCTTCTTCTATTGGTGGGATTAGCCAGAGGGAACTTAAAGGCTGAGGCCTGAAATAGTACTGCAGGTTCTTAGCAGAAGGCCATAAGCAAACCAGTCAGTATCTTTGGAGACCAACCTGGCAGTTAAATAGCATTGCCATTGCTATTAATGATCGGTGTGGCCCTTCTTTTGCCCTTAACATTTTTTAAGATTTTATTGATTTATTTGAGAGAAAGGGAGAGAGAGAGAGAGCATGAGTAGGAGGAGGGGCAGAAGGAAAGGGAGACAAGCAGACTCGCCGCTGAGCACAGAGCCTGACATGGGGCTTGATCCCACGACCCTGAAGTTGGGCACTTCACCAACTCAGCCACCCAGCTGCCCTGCCCTTAACATTTTAAATTTTTACACAGAACTGAGGTTTACAGATCTGGCTGAAGAGAGACAAGGGAAAGCTGTCTCTGTTTTCACACAGACAGCCTCCCCAAAAAATGTGGGTGCCGGACTTGCCAAAATGAAAGGGACTCCTGTTTAGTGTTACTATTAAATGAAAGACTGTATTTAATCAGACTAACTTTAACAACCAACTCAAGTATAACCAAATCTTTATCCAAAATGTTCCCTATTTGCCTTTCTCGTGGAGGGACTTGTTTTCGAAAAAGCATTTCTATTATTTTTAAATCAAGAGAAAAGCCCCACCATATTCAAAGAAACCAAACAAAACACCAATAAACTGCCTGTTATGGGGGCACCTGGGAGGCTCAGGTGGTTAAGCATCTGCCTTCGGCCCAGGTCATGATATGGGGGTCCTGGGATCAAGCCACACGTGGGGCTCCTTGCTCAGCTGAGGGCCTGCTTTTCCCTCTCTCTCTGCCTGCCGCTCCCCCTGCTTGTGCTCTCTCTCTCTCTCTGTTAAATAAAATAAATAAAATCTTAAAAAAAAAAAAAAACAACTGCCTGTTATGGCAGAACTACGTTCCCAGCCCAGCAGTGTGCCTCAGAATCCGTGGTGGAGGACTGGTGGGCAGAGAAGAATGGGACGCAGGCACCGTGACGCCGGGGGCATTTAGTGGGGTCAAACATTGTGCAACAGAAAGGGATAAAGAATAAAATCCCTGCGTGATTGCCAGGTCTTTCCCGCAGAACTTCTGCAGGATGAGAATAATGAACTTGCAGAGCTGTGGTAATAAGTAACCATTAAAAAGCACATTAAAAAACATCGTGGGTCAGCTGCCTCCCTGACTCCGCGTCTTCCAGTGTGCTTTCTGCAGCGCGGCTTAATAGGTTTTCCCCCCAAATCTTCACTGGCTCCCCCACAGAAAAAGTTCCAAGTACAGATTCCTTACCCTGTCATTTCAGGTACTGCTTAATTTAATGTTGTCTCCATGTCGCAATATTAGCTCCCCTGCTCCTCAAAATGATCGTCACTACATTCTGTAGTTTACCCCAGACCTTAACTACTGCTAGCCTACTGTTGGCCAGAGCCGTCCCAATAACGCGAACAGTCGATGAACACATATTTTGTATGTTATATGTCTTATATACTGTTTTCTTACAATAAAGCAAGCTAGAGAAAACAAAACATTATTAAGAAAATCATGAGGAAGAGAAAATACATTTACAGTACTGTACTGTATTCACTCAAAAAAACTCGACCCGTGCAGTTCAAGCCTGTGTTGTTCAAGGGTCAACTATAGTAGGAATCCACTCCCCTCTCAGGAGACCCTCTCTCCCCCTCTCAGCCACTGTCCTCCCACCAGCTCAAAGCCCTCAGCTTCCATGAGTCTTCTTAACCTCTGGTCTAAACGGAGTTTTCTGACTCTGACCTGTTTACTATTTTTCTGCAGCAGAGATGGAGCCATGAGGTCATTTTGCATCCTGAGCGTTACGTGGTGCCCGTACTCCCTCTCCCTCTTACGTGTCCCTGCACTAGCAACTCAGAGGACCTTCCACAACCTGAAAATGCATCTTCTTTTTAGGAAGTATGGAGTAGCTGAGGCTGAAGGGAAATCTAGCTCAGTAGGAATGAAGTACTTAAAGAAAGCCTCTTTATTCTCTTCATGTGGTTCCAGATTTTTCTTCTCTTTAGCCTTTATATCTTTGCTTTGTATTTCTGTAAACTTTTTTTTAAAACAAATAAAACGAACCTTTTTTTGTAATGGAAAAGCCCATTCAAAATAACTAGGCTGTGCAGCTTATTACAAGTTCCCATTATCTCACCATTTAAAAAATGCAATTGCATGTTAAAAAGCATTGACCTCTGGCAAAGAAATTGAAGTAAATTTCTCTTTATTGACTAAAAAATGGGCTGTGGGTAAGGGTGACTTTGACATGTGGTCTCAAATGATAAAAGTGTTATTAAAAAAGAGTTTCCACAGGGTCGGTCTGTACCTACAAAGCAGAATTCAACCAACTCTTAGGTAGGCAATTGTTCTATGCACAAAACAAAACAAAACCTACAGTGGCTGTCGTGGTGACCTTCAACAGACAAAGCCTTAAGAAGGATGTAGGTGTTATACTGAGGTCGTGTGAAAGGAGGCGAGAAATATAGAATGGTTATTTAAAACCAAAAATAAATCAACGACAACAACAATCCAATTAAGGATGGGTTGTATGATAGGAAGATAATCTTCCTATTGAAATCTCTACCAATCAGGTTCTTACTAGATTATAGTGTTTCATCTGAGGATTCATAACACAAAAGGGATGAGTGCTTGAACTTGAATGACCTTTGCTAGTTCTTTCCCTGAAGTCCTAACACTCTACTGAAAAGGAAAAGAGGAGGAAGAAGCAAGTAACAAAGAGATTGGAAAACATGAAAGAATGAAAGAAATGGAAGGCATTTAAAGAGAAGACAGATCCAGATGGCCAACAGACATGTGAAAAGATGCTCAGCTTCACTCATCATCAGGGAAATGCAAATCAAAACCACAATCAGATATCACCTCACACCTGTCAGAATGGCTAAAATCAACAACACAAGAAACAGTTAAGTGTTGGTAAAGATGTGGAGATAAAGGAACCCTTGTGCGCTATTGGCGGCAACGCAAACTGGTGCAGCCACTCTGGGAAACAGTCTGGAGGTTCCACAAAAAATTAAAAATAGAACTACCATATGATCCAGTAATCCCATGACTGGGTATTTACCCAAAGAATACAAAAACACTAATGTAAAAAGATAAATGAACCCCAATGTTTATTGCAGCATTATTTATAATAGCCAAATTATGCAAGGAACCCAAGCTGCTGTGCATAGATGACTGGATAGAGAAGATGAGGTGCATACATACAATGCAATATTACTCAGCCACAGAAAAGAATGAAATCTTGCCATTTGCAACAACATGGAGGGACTTAGAGGGTATTATGCTAAGCACAATGGCATCGGAGAAAGACAAATACTGTATGAATTTACGCACAAGTAAAATTTAAGGAACAAAACAAAGAAAGAAAAAAAAGAGACAAAAACCAGATTCTTAACTACAGAGAACAAGCTGATGGTTACCAGAGTGGAGGGGGCTAGAGGGATGGGGGAAATAGGTGAAGGGGATTAAGGGTACACTTATCTTGATGAGCACTGAGTAATGTAAAGAATTGCTGAATCACTATATTGCACACCCGAAACTAATATAACGCTGCATGCTAACTATACTTGAAATTTAAAAAAAAATTTTTTTTTTAAATAAAGAGAAGACTGAGAGGTAAACAAAGCCTTACTTGACGGGTAAACTCTACTGAAAAGAAAACAGACTTTAATTGGAACAGGAGCCATTAAAGCAAGGAAAGCATTTTCTGACATGAAAACTGAAGATAGCAAGAAGTGTGGAAATTTCTTCCCTAATGAGTAGAAAAGACATTACATTTTCAAGGGTCCTTCCAAGGGATACAAATTTAGTACATAAATTCTGAAAGATATAGAGGGACCAAAACAAGCAAACAAAAGCTGGTGAGGGTAGTGACAAGAGCTGCCCCAGATGCTTTCAAGAAAAATCTTAATTGAGGGGCGCCTGGGTGGCACAGCGGTTAAGCGTCTGCCTTCAGCTCAGGGCGTGATCCCGGCATTATGGGTTCGAGCCCCACATCAGGCTCCTCTGCTATGAGCCTGCTTCTTCCTCTCCCACTCCCCCTGCTTGTGTTCCCTCTCTCGCTGGCTGTCTCTATCTCTGTCAAATAAATAAATAAAATCTTAAAAAAAAAAAAGAAAAATCTTAATTGAAAGACCGTCAAATTTTGTTAGTGCTCCTGGGGTCATAACAACACTAACTCTACACAGAGATGAGAACAACAGTAGACAACATACATGAATATTTGCATGGATACAGCTAGGATAATCTACTAATGTTTCGACAACTTTAATATTTCAGCAGCTTTAAGGTAACAATAACCAGCAACCATCCAAAAGCTAAATCGATGTTATTCCTTGGGGTGGAGAACACAGAAGTGCTTCCCAAAGAAAGAGAGTTGCCCTATTATTGATACAGACTTTTCATGTACTAAAAGGCTAACGATTGCCAGACACTCTGCCAAGTACTTTACCTGGATTTTCTCATCTCTTTTCAAAATAATTACATGTGGAAATTTTAGAGAAATTAAATAACTTGACCAAAGTTACATTGCTAAACACTAACTGCTGAGCCAGGATTTGAACCCGAGCTGGCTGGATGCACAGCCTGAATTCTTAACCTACAAAGAGCAGAACGGTATTGCATTTAATATTCCCCAACGATCCCATGAGGTAAACCATGATCCCCGTCTCAAGGGGATGGAACTAAGGCTCAATGCACGAGATCACGCAAGATCTACTGACTGAGCCAGGATTCCATTCAAATCTAAACCTAAACCATGCACTAACTGGCGTGTGTGTGTGTGTGTGTCTTTCTCATTTAACAACTATTTTGTAACATCCACCCTGTACAGGGACTATTATCATATCATCACGAGGTACAGGAGACATAAAGACGATTAAGATGGCTCTTTCTTTCTGTCAAGAAGCTTACATCTAGAAAGAGAGTCCAGGGTCTGCTGTGTTAGTGTGGTCGCTGGATCAACAATATGGGCATCACCTAGGAGCGGGCTCGAAATTAGAGTCTCGGGCCCCATCCCAGACCTCCTGAACCCAAATCTGCATTTCAAAAATTTGTATGCACATTAAAATGTCAGCGTGCTGGTCTAGTGGACATTTTGAAAGGTTCTGTTGTTTCAGGTATAGATTTCCATGACTACAACCCCAAACTTAGGGCATGAAGTAAAACAATTGAACTGGAATAAGGGCAGGAGTCCTAAAACCCAAATGGCTCTAACTCTATTTTTAACGAAACTTCAAAGATGATTCTTCTAGTATCCTAGTGGGGACTTTCCAGGCAAAGCTATCGGTTACATGCCAGGTAAGCAAAGATCAATATTTGCTTTCAACATTGTCTCCAGCTTCCTAAAAAGAGGCGCTGTGACCTACAAGTTTACCGCTCTGGCAGAGGGCTCTCTTAGATTCCTATAATTGAGCCTGTGTTCTTCGCACCCACGAGAAAAAGCCACAAGAAGAGGGAGAGGTATTTAGGTGTCGCTTTTGCAGGAATCATGATGGGGGTCTTGTTTTTTTCATTTGCCTTTTTTTTGGCTTCATGTTGTCATATGCTGTTTTTAATCTGAATTGTCCTAGAGCCAGAAAGGAAGCAAGATTCATGAACTGTGTCAGTGAGAGAGATGCATCACGCTGTATTTGCAGTAGCAGAACCAGATGCCACAAAGCAAGTGGTCAACACCCGCCAGCTCTCCCGCTGTCCCCACTTACTGTGCCTTAGTCACAGTCTGGGAGGAAGTGAGCTCACCCAGGCAAAGTGCCCAAGCCACAGGCAAGACTGGGTGCTTCCAGCTACTGCAAGCTGTAATCGCCTCAAAAACCGAACATTCCTAGTTTAATAAGTACAACTTTTAGAGATCAAGTTCAGATTCTAAACGGAATAGTATAATGACTCACTTTAAGGTCCTCAAAGGTTTGCTCTGCTTCGGGAATGAAGCTCCATCATACAACTAGAAAGTCCTACTTGCGCAATGGTTAGACTCCCATCCACTGTTAAGTGCAGGTCAGCAGTGACTGCAGAACACTCCGGGTGTAGAGAGCTTAAAATAGCATTGGTATTTTAATAAAATTAAGAAAGACTCTCTTTTTCACCAATGTCCCAGAGTTATAGTTGGAGGCAGCAGGACAGAGCAGAAAGATAGGTACTTCTGACAGACCTGTGTGTGCCCTTGGGCAAGTTATTTTATTTCTCTGAGCCTCAGCTTCCTTATTTGTAAAACGCACCTTAAACTTTTCCTTATTTGCAAAAGAAAGCTTTGCATGTCATAAGGAAAAATGGCAATCTATGTAAAAACACCTGACATTCAGGAAATGGTAGTTATTATCGATAATTACTCAGAAAAGGTGCAAGCAGCAAATCTGAGTCCAACAATAAGATATACCACAACACAGTGTGAATGGTACTTGGATGATAATGAGGAAGTGTCTGGGTGGCACACTTCACCTCTAAGAACATTTAAGGAAGGGAAAAGGGAGAAGAGGAGGCAGGGCTGGAACTTCTGAGTTCATAAATGACAGCAGCTGAGTCCTCTGCTCGACTTCCAATAGGATACCATACCAGAACACAGAGCAGATTTCCAGAAACAATTTCCACAAAGATGCCTGGTTAGCTGACATATGTTTTCATCTTCCTCCATCCCAACTGCCTTCTGACCATACCCCAAATGTGTACATGGTTGGTGTTCTAATAAGCGGTCCCGTCTACTCTCCTCTCTTCCCCTGGCCTTTTAGGAGGCTACATGCTTTCCACAAACCACATCACTGAGTCCCAAGCTGGACAGCTTCCTGTGAAATGACCCACATATGCTGGCTACAAAATCGGCATGTCAGAGAATGCACCAGATCACTTAAAAAAAAAAAAAAAAAAGACATTGGTCCTACTCTTCCAACTTAAGAAACACAGGACCCAAGAGTTGCAAGGACCTGCTGAGGTCACGGCTGGGGTGGAGAGGTTCGCAGGCAGACTTTTCCCACCTGCCTCCCACCTACCTCCTCCCACTCATGCTATCTTTTCTTTCTGTTTCGTGTGCTAATTCTCTACTACAGTTTCTCAAGAGAGCCACTGGGGCCCAACTCTTGTTATTACTATTTAAAATCCGTGTTACAAATGATGCTTGTAATGCTGTATTTGTAGTTTTAAAATGGGATCATTGGCAAAGGGGATGTTGACCGTTGGCGGGTGACAATGTGGGTGAGGGCGGATGACTGGAGCACGTGCTCAGATATGGCATGCAGTGAATTCCAGCAGTCTGTCTGATTCACAAGCACAGAGCTCTTGAAAAGTTAGGGCTGGTTGGGGTCCAGTGTATTTATATATTTTTATTAGACTCAATTGAAAGATTTGAAAGGATGAATAAATTACTTTCCTATTTGCTTCATCTGCTATTGCAGACTGTGCCCAACAGATGTCACATAAGAAATTCAAATTACGTCTTCAAATGGAGCATAACTTTAGTAATGAATAATTCAGGAGAATAACTGAAAACCAGAATAATATTTTAGAGACATTTCTTTCATGGGATTGAGAGTGTTAGCGGAAAAATACTCACCTATTTATTTGACCATTTTCTACTTCAGTGAAATCATTGGAATCGTTGCTAATGTTATCATCCTCGGGCACTGTCATGTTCTGCAACTCCGTTAATTCGAGTCCACTTTTGAAATGCATCATGTTTACAAAGTATCTGTAGTCAAAAAATGAGTCCAAATTCTGCTCTGAGTGTATTACAAATGGATAGCAGCAAAAATACAAGCTTGACACCCCTAGAACACAACACAATGAAAAATAATTAAACATACGAAGATCACCACTGATGAAAGATAAATTATTACAAGTAGGGGCGCCTGGGTGGCTCAGCGGTTAAGCGTCTGCCTTCGGCTCAGGGCATGATCCCGGCATTATGGGATCGAGCCCCACATCAGGCTCCTCCACTGGAAACCTGCTTCTTCCTCTCCCACTCCCCCTGCTCGTGTTCCCTCTCTCACTGGCTGTCTCTCTCTGTCAAATAAATAAATAAAATCTTTAAAAAAAAATTATTACAAGTAAACAAATAGTTAACTTAGTGATAACTTATACATTTTGCCATTCAATGCGTTAAGGCAATCTTTGTACATCAAGTTACAGAGGCTTATCTCTAAATTTTATGCCTGTCATAAATCTCCATTTTAACTACAAAATGATTACTGTCCCGTTATCTTCGTGTGCACGTTAACAGGAATACCATGTCAACCGTGGGCAACGTAGACGCCTTTTATGAAACAGTGTGTTTAAAATGAAAGTGATGCCGTTATTTTACTGCATCTGATCACAGGGCACACACACAGCGTGTACAGACTGCACAGACACAAAAGCACCTCGGATTTAGCAATCCCAGTGTAATAAAAACGTGAATCCTCCATAAATGGCATCATGAGGGATCAGCTACGCAACCTGGAGGTCAAGCAGCAAAGGACAAATCTGTGTGTTGAAATTTAGCAAACACTTTATCCATCAACTGCGAGAGATTAAATCAATCTCTTCAATGAAATCACTCTATGTCAGGGAATTAGGGAATTAAAAACTCATACTCCAGGGATTTAGGTTAATCCACCTAAAACTATATTTCCTCTCCAGAAACGAAAGACTTGCAGAGTTCATAGTCTCCCCCACATGGATGACTGGGACTTACGTTTCAATGGTATGTAAGGGGGGAAAGAGTTTCGGACACACAGCATCCCAAATTAAGAATCAGGTGGCAACGAAAAAGAGCTGAACACAACCTGAAGAGCAAGGCTGTGTGGGTACAGCAGCCCCATCGGGGCCATCTCGGTGAGGTGGTGGGGATCAAGGGATGAAGCAGAACGCCAGTAAGTTTGTCTTTTTACCTGCAACGGCAAACCCCTTTGGACGGTATTTTGTCTGATCCTGAATTCCATGAGCTGAGTCCAGCCTAGTGAAGAGTCAGAGCTCTAATGTGCCCTGCTAAGCATCCTAGTAAAGCCCAAGAAACATTGTGCTAATTGATAAACTTGTCAGGACCCGTAGACAGTACCTTAGAAGGATAATTTTTTAGAACCTTTCTTTTTCTCTTTCCCACAACCAGGCCACACAGTATTCCTCTTTGTTCAGACAGACTCCTATCTAGCATGAAAGTCCCCTGGTTCCAGGATCCTTTACAACTTCCAACAGGGAGACTCCCCCAGTGCCGGGGACCTCTGTTCCTGTCCTCCCCCTGTGCCTGTCCTCTTGAGTCTGGACCCCCAAATGAGGGGATGGGGAAAACCCCTGAAACCAGGCACAGATGGGAAATCCTGGAGACAAAGCCAATTACAACACATTTTAAACTTGTGGCCCTCGGTGTGCTAGAGACTGCCCCGCCGTCTGGGGCCAGGGTAAACGGACCTTGAAGTGGGGGCCTGGAGCTTCCTACTCACCCCCAGAGAGAGGGGGCCTCTCTGTCCCCTGCTTGTGAAGACACTCTCACTGCCCACTGGCAAAGATAGGGTTTAAAAAAAAAAGGAAGGAAGGAAGGAAAGAAGAGAGGGAGGGAAGAAAGAAAGGGAAGAAAGAAAGGGAAGGAAGAAAGAAAGGGAAGGAAGGAAAGAAAGAAAGAAAAAGAAAGAAAGAAAGAAAGAAAGAAAGAAAGAAAGAAAGAAAAGAAAGGGAGAGAGGGAAGAAAGAAAGAAGGGAAGAAAGAAAGGGAAGGGAGGGAGGAAGGGGGGGAAGAAAGAAAGGAAGAAAGAAAGAAGGGGAGAAAGAAAGGGAAGGAAGAAAGAAAGGGAAGGAAGGAAGGGAGGGAAGGAAGGAAGGGAAGGAAGGAAGAGACGGACAGAGGGAGGAAGGGAGGGAAGAAGAAAGAAAGGGAAGGAAAGGAAGCAAGGGAGGAAGGGGGAAAGAAGGGAAGGAAGGAGGGAGGGAAGGAAGGTGGGACGGAGGGAGGGAAGGAAGGAAGGGAGGGAAGGAAGGAAGGAAGGAAGGCAGGAGGGAGGGAGGAAGGGAGGGAAGGAAGGAAGGGAAGGAAGGAGAGCGGGAGGGAAGGAAGGAAGGAAGTTAGGAAGGAAGGAAATGCTTCCTAACACCTCAGGTCCTGGGAGCCTCCCCTTTCTGCCGGGCAGGGCCTCTCCCGGAGAGCAGGAAGCCAGGGCAGGGAGGTGGAGCCCGTATGTCTCCCGGGTGAAGGCAAACCGGGCGGCTCAGGGCCGCCGCTGCCGGCCAGGGGGGTCGTGCTAGCCACCGGCCCGTCTAATTGCTCCTCAGGCCCTCCCACAGCAGCGGCGTTGACAACCTGTCCTTACTGCACGGAGGCTGCGGGGCGCCTCGACGCAAGCGCGGACGGGCCAGGCCGGGTAATCTGCAGCCGCCCCGCCGCAGCGGCTCCGCCCGGGCGGCCCCCTCGCAGTCGGAAGTAACCCTGAAGTGAAGCGGGGCCGGAGGGACGCTGATTGAGGGGACGGCGCCTGCAGTCCGCGCTGAGTCCTTTCCTCTCTAGACGCTGCTGGGAAACGGGACGCGACACACACATTTTCTGAGGAGAGGAAAGGCTGACTAATAATAGATCCGGAATCAACTGTTTGAATTTCAACTTTCGTATCAATATATATGTGTGTGTACAAATAACATTTAAATAAATGGACCTTTAAATAAATCTGTCCATTTAAATAAATGGACAAAAACGCAAAAGCGTAAAAAGAACAGCGGAGGTCCTGGCCACTAAGCTCATGTCCGTATCAGGCAAATACCAGCATTCAGTTAATCACCTAGAATGAATGTTTTTTCCTTTGGCTTAAACAGGAACATTTTTTTCACAGTTCAGGAGGCTACAAGTCCAAGAGCAAGGAGTCAGCAAGTTTTGTTTCTTCGGAGGCCTCTGTCCACAGCTTGTGGAGAGCTCTGCGGTCTCTCTGTGTCCTCACGTGGTCTTGCAGCTGTCTGTGTGTTGTCTGCGATCTAATCTCCTTTTTTTTTTAATCACAATGAATTTTTACTGTTACAAAATCATCTATCTGAAACGTAACTCATTCTTGAAAATGAAAACTGCAAAAAGGGTAAGTTAGGAAAGTTAGTGACACCTCTCACTGAGCCTGGGCCACACTTCGAAATTCCTTCCTATTCAGTTCATCATCCATTTATTGTGGCTCGATAATGAAGGATTTCAAAATTTGAAAAAAGTCAAATTCAGGAATCTGAGGCAGCTTCACTGGAAAGTCACATCTGGGCTGGTCTTGAGCAAGAAATTTTTTTTTCTTATGCTATAACTAATACATACTCACAGTAGAATCATTAGAACAGGACTTGTAAAAAAAAAAGGTCCCACCACCTAAAACTGGGCCACTGTTAGACTCTGATGTATTTCCTCTCCTCTTTTCTTCATTATCCTTTTTATCCTTTCCTTCTTTTTCTTTCCTCCTCTCTAGCTGCCTCTCCTCCTCTTTCTTTTTTTTAACATTCGGATTTTAGACTGTTTTTAACCTACTTTTCTTCATGTAGTATTATATTATAAGCATTCTGGAGAACTGAAATGTTTTTTAAAAACATATTAGTTCCTTATTAATAAATAATAGAAGCTTTGTAGAAAAATTAGAAAATACATGTTTGCAAATGAAGGGAGACTAAGTAAACAGAAAAAAGTCACCTGTGATGTCTGCACAGAGAGATGGTCACTGTATATGTAGAGAGAGATATACATACACTGGAGTATGACCTTCCAGGGCCTTTCTGTGCACATAGATATAGTGCCTGGCACACAGTAGGCACTCAATAAATATCTGTGAAATGAAAAAAGTACAAATAAAAAAACAGGTATACATTTATAAAAATGGAAATCATACCATAGAGTTTTTAACTCATATTTTTTTTCACTTAACAAGATACGATCTCCTATCCCAAGTTATGTCAAGGTAGTAAATGCGGGGCTACACCGTCACAGCAAATGCTTGCTTATCTGCCGGACTGTGCCATAAATCAACACCCGACCCTTTACTCCTGGACAGTCACCCTGCTTGGCAGACAAGAGACTGACGGGTAGAGATGGGGCCCGAATATGCACCCCAATGTTCATAGCTGCATTGTCCACAATAGCCAAATCATGGAAGGAGCCGAGATGCCCTTCAAACAGATGACTGGATTAAGAAGCTGTGGTCCATATATACAATGGAATATTACTCAGCTATCAGAAAGAACGAATTCTCAACATTTGCTGCAACATGGACGGCACTGGAGGAGATAATGCTAAGTGAAATAAGTCAAGCAGAGAAAGACAATTATCATATGATTTCTCTCATCTATGGAACATAAGAACTAGGAGGATCGGTAGGGGAAGAAAGGGATAAAGAAAAGGGGGGTAATCAGAAGGGGGAATGAAACATGAGAGACTATGGACTATGAGAAACAAACTGAAGACTTCAGAGGGGAGGGGGTGGGGGAAGGGGATAGACTGGTGATGGGTAGTAAGGAGGGCACGTATTGCATGGTGCACTGGGTGTTACACGCAACTAATGAAGCATCAAACTTTACATCGGAATCTGGGGATGTACTGTATGGGGATTAACATAATATAATAAAATAAAATTAAAAAAAAAAAAAAAGAGATGGGGCCCGAGCTGAGACTTCTCAGTGAGGAAGAACATGGTCAACAGCACAGGTAGGAAGCACAGGCTGAGTTCAAGAAGCAAAGAATGACAGCTTCTCTGAAATACAGAGGCGATTATCAGGCAATGCAATTAATGAAAAGGCCTAACAGGGTCACTGGGTGAAGATCTTAATGTTAGCCCAACCATAATTACAATCTCTCAACATTTATAATGGGGTTACAAATTGAAGTTTAGTCGGCACAGAACATCTTTGGTCCTTCACCACGATCTTGTGAGGTACTCTTAAGCAAGCATTATCTTGGTACGCTGGTTGGTACATTTTACCAAGAGCGCTATCGTAAAATCTGTAAGTCTCTATTCTTCACAGTGTTATATATCAAAGGAGAAGATACACAGAGAAACTTGTCTAGCCTTACATTGCTTATACCCTATTTAAGCAAGCAAGACCATCCATATAAAGTGACAGTATACCATAAATATCTGCATGATAGAGACCCAACTATATGGGAGAAGAAAGAATAAACCCAGAAATATTTTGGAGTTATATACATACATACAGACGTACAGGAGGCAGACAGGCAAGCAGGCAGGCAGGTAGGAAGGCAGGAAGGAAGGAAGGGGGAAAAAATGGGGCCTGGAGAAATCAGCTAAGGTGGACTTGAACTATGTCTAAAAACAGGTGGATTTAGACTGGGGGATAGGGAAGGCATCACTTGTACGGGGAATAGCACAAGCCAAATGTACACAGAACAGCCTTGCATGACCATTCAGATGAACCCAGCCAGAGCAGAGCGAGCAAGGTGCATGTTCTTGAGTAGTGGAAGTTTTACAGCTTTGGTGAAAGCTGATTAAAGGACTGTAGAGGGGCACGCCTGGGTGGTTCAGTCAGTTAAGCATCTGACTCTTGATCTCAGCTCAGTTCGTGACCTCAGGGTCATGAGTTCAAGCCCCACATCGGACTCCACGCTAGGCGTGGAGCCTACTTAAAAATAAATAAATAAATAAATAAATAAATAAATAAATAAATAAATAAAATACCTTAGAGAGAAAGCCAAACCCTCTTGTTGTAACTTAAACAATGTCAAAAATCACTTTTTGGGATAAATACCATTTCAACTGCTAATACGCTTTATAGGGGACTGGCCTGCTCAGTATTTGTTCCTACTTCCGTTAGTCCCGTTCTGTAGATGATGGAAAGCTGAGAGCTGCATTTCCCACAATCTTTTGCAGCTAGGGTTCTAGGTATGATTTAGATCCCACATCAGAGAGCAAGGTGGTGGGGGCAAGGGATCCATCTTGCTGGTACAATTCCAGCAGGTGCAACAGACGGCTCTGGAACCAACATCTGTGGCTATGGATTCCCGATCATCAGATTTGGCTCCAATGATGTGTTCCTGGAGCATGCAGCTGAGACAGTGCGGAACTGGCTTCCTGGTTCCCTGGCTGCCGGCTGGAGGCACAAGTGGTAATTCCTTTAGCAGACTAGTTTTAAGTGGTGGTTTTCAAGTAATTATTCCTAGAGGCCTGCCCTGCCATCTCTTCTGACAATTTTACAGACGCTTAATTGCCTGTATTCAATCCCTTTCACTTAACATACATAGAAAAATCTCTGTTACATGCAACTAAACCCTAACTGATATTCGTAATTTTATTTTCCCCCCTTTTAAATTTTTTATTATGGGAACTTTTAAACATATACACAAGTAGACAGAATCGAATAATGAACCCCCATGAACCAACTTCTACAATTATCAATTCAGGCCAGTCTTGTTGAAATTTAACCCCCACCGTCACAGAGGATTATTTTAAAGCAGATCCCAGATATCCTATCATCTGTAAATATTTCAGCACTTATCTCTGAAAAAAAATCACTTTTATAAACCAATACCACCAGATCACTATCAAACCTGAAAAAACAACAATAATGCCTTTATATCAATAACACCCAGTCACACACACTTAATTTTAAAATTATTATGAGTAACTATTAGTTTTTTATTCTGTAAAACTAATAAGATCAAACCTTTCCTAGCTCAATTGCTGAGAATCAATTATGGTTGCTACATCAGTAGTTTTGAGAAAGTGTTAGGCCTTAGGCCAATGATGGTCCTATTCTTTCTGCCATCACTTCTCATAACTGAGTCGGTTTACCCATTGAGATCCTTGGATCAACTGGCTCTTAGATGAATCTGGAGCGCCTGGGTGGCTCAGTCGGTTAAGCGTCTGCCTTCAACTCAGATCATGACCCCAGGGCCCTGGGATCGAGCCCCACATCAGGGTCCCTGCTTAGCGGGGAGCCTGCTTCTCCCTCTTCCGTTCCCCCTGCTTGTGCTCTGTTTCTCTCTGTCTCTGTCTCTTTGTCAAATAAATAAATAAAATCTTAAAAACAAACAAAAAAAAGAAAACCCCAAATCCTTTAAAAAATAATAATAATAATATGAGTCTATGAGCTGCTCTTCCGTATCTCAAAAGGCCTCAAACAGGCCAAACAGGTTGACTAAAATGTCAGGTATCCTTGCTTTGGCCTAGATTGTATTAACCTGCATGATCCTAAATTCTGACTGGCAATTTTATATCTCTTTGAGTAATAAAAACAGGAGATAAATTAATATATTAAAGTTGTAGTCAACATTCATTAAACAGTATACTTACAATCTGGATATTACATCACATATAAATTACACTTCAACTACAACAAAAGCTTAGCGTATAGAAATGCAACTGACTTCTGCCCATTGGTTTTATATCCTGCAACTTTGCTGAATTCCTGTATCAGTTCTAGCAATTTTTGGGTGGAGTCTTTTGGGTTTTCTATATAGAGTATCATGTTATCTGCAAAGAGTGAAAGTTTGACTTCTTCTTTCCGACTTGGATGCCTTTTATTTCGTTTTGCTGTCTGATTGCTGAGGCTAGGACTTCTAGCACTATGCTTAACAACAGCGGTGAGAGTGGAAATCCCTGCCGAGTTCCTGACCTTAGGGAAAGGCTCTCAGTTTCTCCCCATTGAGGATGATATTTGCTGTGGGCTTTTCACATATAGCTTTTATGATATTGAGGTATGTTCCCTCTATCACTATACTGCAGAGAGTTTTTATCAAGAAAGGATGTTGTGCTTTGTCAGATGTTTTTTCTGCATCTATTGAGAGGATCATATGGTTCTTGTCCTTTCTTTTATTAATATGGTGTATCACACTGATTGATTTGCAGATGCTGAACCACCCCCCGTGGCCCAGGAATAAATCCCACTTGGTTGTGGTGAAAAAATCCTTTTAATGTACTGTTGGATCCTACTGGCTAGTATCTTGATGAGAATTTTGGCATCCATGTTCATCAGGGAAACTGGTCTGTAGTTCTTTTTGGTGGGGTCTTTGTCTGGTTTTGGGATCAAGATAATGCTGGCCTCACAGAATGAGTTTGGAAGTTTTCCTTCCATTTCTATTTTTTGAAACAGCTTCAGAAGAAGTATTCATTCTTCTTTAAATGTTTGGTAAAATTCCACTGGGAGGCCATCTGGCCCTGGACTCTTGTTTGTTGGGAGATTTTTGATTCCTGCTTCAATTTCTTTGCTGGTTATAGATCTGTTCAGGTTTTCTGTTTCATCCTGTTTCAGTTTTGGTAGTTTATATGTTTCTAGGAATGCATCCATTTCCTCCAGATTGCCTAATTTGTTGGCATATAATTGCTCATAATATTCTCTTATAAATTGCTTGTATTTCTTCAGTGTTTGTTGTGAACACTCCTTTTTCATTCATGATTTTATTTATTTGGGTCTTTTCCCTTTTCTTTTTGACAAGTCTGGTGAGGGGGTCGTTGATCTTACTAATTCTCTCAAACAACCAGCTCCTAGTTTTGTTGACCTGTTCTACTATTTTTTTTTTAAATTTCTATATTATTGATTTCCGTTCTAATCTATATTATCTCTCTTCTCCTACTGGATGTCGGCTTTATTTGCTGTTCTTGTTCCAGCTCCTTTAGGTGTAAGGTTAGGTTGTGTATTTAAGACTTTTCTTGTTTCTTGAGAAAGTCCTGTATTGCTATATACTACCCTAAGACCCAAAAATTACCCTACTGAGTATTTAACCCAAAGATACAGATGTAGTGAACAGAAGGGGCACATGCAGCCCAATGTTTATAGCAGCAATGTCCACAATAGCCAAACTATGGAAAGAGCCCAGATGTCCATCAATAGATGAATGGATAAAGAAGATGTGGTATATATATATGCACAACATAATACTACTCAGCCATCAAAAAGAATGAAATCTTGACAATTGCAACCACATGGATGAACTAGAAGGTATTATGCTAAGTGAAATAAGTCAGTCAGAGAAAGACAAATACCATATGATTTCACTCATATGTGGAATTTAAGAAATGAATCAGATAAACAGAGAGTAAGGGAAGGAAAAATAAAGTAAGATGAAAACAGAGAGGGAGGCAAACCATAAGAGACTCTTCACTATGGGAAACAAAACGAGGGCTGCTGGAGGGGAGGGGGTAGGGGAATGGGGTAACTGGGTGATGGGCATTTAGGAGGGCACTTGGGGTGATGAGCACTGGGTGTTATAAAAGACTGATGAATCATTGAACTTTACCTCTGAAGCTAATAATACATATTATGTTAACTAAATTGAATTTAAATAAAAAATTTTAAAAACCCCAAAGCTTAAAATTTATACTCAAAATCTTCGAAAAAGATCTTCAGGAGGTGGGGAATAATAAAAGTGGCCTTTGGTAGTGAGAAGCCTAGGAGCCAGTAAGCAATCTCAAATTAAAGGTGTTTTCTCTCTTTTTCTTCAAGACTCATGGCTTAACCAAATGCAAGTGGTCGCAGCTCTGCTAGCATGCTGTATCACTACTTCCTCTCCACGCACTTCCCTGACTTCCGCCAATCACTCTCAGCTCCGTATCTGGAAAGTGACTTTGTCTATAACCTTGAAATACGCCCCCCTCCCCAGCCTTTTACTGCCAGCAACCTGAACAACCTGCTCCCGTCCTCATCACCCCCCTGAAACCACGCTCAACTGGCAAATTCTGGCTCTATCATTTGGGAACTGTTGACCCCAGGCAAGTAGGTTAACTTCTCTTTGCCTCAGTTTCTGACTCTGTAAACTGGAGATGAAGAGTACCCACCTCACACAGTCATTGTCAAGATTCCACACTCAGGTCCGCAGCCAGCACCTGCGCCCGGCTGGGATCCCGTAGGCTCCTTGCAACTACTGCTACCATTTCCTCATCAAGGCAAGCGGCCCTTTCTCAGTTCTCATTGTCTCCAACTGCTTCCACAGCAGGCAGGGAACACTGCTTCCTGACCTCCCCTGGCTTGCAAAAAGCTGAGCCTCTAGGCCCTCTCTGCCAGCCCCCTTCCTTCTCCCGCCTGCAGTGTAGGGGTCGCTCCTTCCAGCACACACTCCAGATTCTTTTCTTTTTAAAGTTGCAAGCCTGGAGTGTCAGGTTTCATCCCATAAAGGCATCTTTCAGATTTTTTTCCCAGTCTTTTTCATTTTATAAAATGAGCATTCCCCTGCATTACGAAATAGGATCTCCCTCATAAATACTACTCGATAATCATCGAGTCACTTAACATGTCACATGTTTCTTCATCTGTAAGATGAGGAGGCTGGAGGGAGAGAGGATCTCTCAGGTTCCTTCCTGCTCAGAAAAATTTCCAAATTCTCTTTAGACGCCAGCTGCCCGCGGGACTTCTCCACGCGGATGTTTGCCATCGCCTCAAACTCCACAGGCCTAGTTGAACACATCACTGACCTCACACATCAGCTTTGCTATTCCTGTTAAAGATAATGTTCGTTCTCCTCATCACTCAAGATTCCGAGCCTGGGTATTGCTTTAATGCTGTCGCATATCTAATCAGTCACCAGGCCCCATCAACATTCTTTCATGTGTCCCCTCCCTGCCCCTCACTTTCCTCCATGCTACCTGCCAACCCTACCCTCTTCCCCCTACAGAGGCAGGTTGTTCCTGAAAGTACACGTCTGGCACATTCCTCTTCTCTTCTCGCCAATCATAATCTCCCAACGGCTACAGGATGAAGTCTAATCTCTGGAACCTGACAACACAGTCCCAGATTGCTCCTAACTCTTTCTCTCCGAAGACATTCTTCCCGAGCCTTCTACTCCCTCAATGGATCTAGTCTTACACAGTTCTCTGCTTTGCTCATACCATTCCTTTGGCCCTGAACATGCTCCCCTCCCCCTTCCCGTGAAGCCCATTCCTCCGTAAGTACAACATTTCTCTCAAAGCCCAGCTTGTTTGCGTTCATGCTTCTTTTTTTTTAAATGTCAACCTTCTCTGTAATATCTTTCTCCAATGACCAACCCAGGATTGATGATTTACCTGTCATGAATTCTTTCAGCATTTTTGTATCGATTACTCATTGGCTTATTGGCTTATACAAAGGTTCTTATATATGTCAACAGTCTTCTTGTGTATTTATCGGCCTCCAGAACTATAATTTCAACTCCTTGAAGACAGGGGTCATAGACCTCATAGCTCCCTGGCACATGGTAGAAGCAAATATGTTAACAATAATAACGATGACTAAATTGAAAAAGCAAACTGCGATCATCTGTCTGCAGAAAATGTATTAGTGATCCTCACACTTTCTCAGGAAAACAAAATAGAAATGGGACGATAAAGGAGGCAACATGAATAGCCTCACCTCCTACTTTTCATGAAGTCTGCCACTTAATTCCTTTTACATTTAATCTGGGCACGTGAGAATTATGTGCAAATACATTTAAAACTGTAAAGTTCCATATAAATGGAAGGTATTTATCATGAACATCGCAGTCACTATGCTTGGAAGGTTTGGGAATTCTTGGCATGATTTCTAAAGGTCCAGAGAAAGTGGAATTAATTAAAACAGTGGTTCTCTACTGGGGACAATTCTGGCAATGTCTGGAGACATCTCTGTCACAAATGAGGAGATGCTGCAGACTTCTAGTGGAGAGAGGTCGGGGCCTGCTGTGATATGTTATACAATGTACAGGATGGCAGTCCACAACCGTTCACAAGAGTCCGCAACAGTTATCTGCCTGCAAATGTCAGCAGTGCCAAGGGGGAGAAGCCCCATGTTAAAGGAAGCTCACCAGGGGACAAGTACCAAATATTTCTACATGGGGCAGGGAGATGAGCCGTATCCCGACACCTGCACCCATTGCTCCAGAATTCCTTTTCTCTTCCAGTTCCTATGTGATCTTTCAAACGTCTGTTATCAATATGTCCAGCCTATGATGTCTAGAAATTAACCTATCCGTATTCAGATGTTTTAAAACGACACTGATTTCTCTAAGACAGAAAATACTGCTAAACCCCAAAAGTTAACAAAGTCAATCTGTAACTTTGGGTATGGGATAAACTGTATATTACATTAAAAAAAATCCCCTTGATGGTTAATGAAATCAGAACAGTGAGTGTATTTGAGCAGTGTGGATACCACAGAACTAAAAATCTTCCTCATCAACTGGAAATTCATAGATTTAAATAACTACTGAAAACAACCTGAAACAGTTAGGCCTTTGAGAAAATTCTTTCCTTGCACATGTATGTTTTTGCTCTAATGATGTTTTTGATCAAGAACTGCTGTTGAACTAAAAACACTGGATGGGATTTTCTTTGTTTTTAAGGCTTAGCTAAGCTATGACAGCTAGCTTCCAGCAAAATACTCAAGAAAGAACAGAAATAATGAGAATTTTAAAGCATCACAAAGGGGTGCATGTAAAGAGGATCATTTATTGGGGCGCCTGGGTGGCACAGCGGTTAAGCATCTGCCTTCGGCTCAGGGCGTGATCCCGGCGTTATGGGATCGAGCCCCACATCAGGCTCCTCTGCTATGAGCCTGCTTCTTCCTCTCCCACTCCCCCTGCTTGTGTTCCCTCTCTCGCTGGCTGTCTCTATCTCTGTCGAATAAATAAATAAAATCTTTAAAAAAAAAAAAAAAAAAAAAAAAAAAAAAAAAAAAAAAAAGAGGATCATTTATTTTTTTAAAAAATTACAAATATACCTTTGCATGAAAATAGAAAAAACATCACAGAACACATTATACTCCAATATCAAATGATGTAATAATCCTTAGACAAGTTTTTCTTCGCTCTAGGCCTGTTTTCTCAGAATTTCTCAAATTCTGATTAACCCATGCCCTCTCAAAAATCTCCTCCAGTTTTAAAACCCTCTGAATTTATGATTCCATCGAGTGTTTCTTTTTTTTTTTTTAAAGATTTTATTTATTTATTTGACAGAGATAGAGACAGCCAGCGATAGAGGGAACACAAGCAAGGGGAGTGGGAGAGTAAGAAGCAGGCTCATAGCAGAGGAGCCTGATGTGGGGCTCGATCCCATAACGCCGGGATCACGCCCTGAGCCGAAGGCAGACGCTTAACCGCTGTGCCACCCAGGCGCCCCACCATCGAGTGTTTCTTAATGGATCACTTTCAAAGATAAGAAACGGGCTTGTGGACAAATCTTCTGAATAGGTGACCTAGGCTAGAAGTCCTCAGTTCTAGACATAGACAGAGGAATCACCTCAGGACTTAAAAAAAAAAAAAAAAACTAACACACAGCAGTTTCTGATTTAAATGGTCTAGGGTGGGATCAAGCATGGATAGTTTAAATGCTCTACAGGATTCAAATGTGCAGCAAGTAGTAAAGTCTAACAGATAAATGTAGACTAAGGGTTGCAAATTCAACCACAGCCCAGGTGCGTGTGACAAACGAGCAAGGCAGACTGGGCATAAGGAACGGGAGAACACATATCCCGCCCAGTTCAGTAGGAATAAGCCTGATCTTTCTATTTAAAAAAAAAAAATGCCAGAAATCCAGATTTTAAGTGAGAATCTGATGTTTAAATAATGTCAACTAATTCCAAACAATTTTAAGAGAAAGTGTAGGTCGCACAAAACATACCCACAGGCTTTATTTGGCTTTCTAGCCACCAGTGTGCAACCTCAACTAAACGAGTTCCACGAATCAAAGATGACTTTTTCCTCTGTGCTCTGTCCTGTCTCTCCTACTCAGAGCCTATTCCTCCTGTTCCTAGGTCAGAGCCTATCCCTTTCCTTTTCCTTTTCCTTTCCATTGTCTCTTTCTTTTCCAATCTTCTTCATCACTCCTAAAAGATGGAAACTGAGATCCACACATTAAATCTTCATGTAGCCCTGGCTGTATCACTGGACAGGATCGGATGCCTGGGAAAACTGAAGTTGTAAATTGTAACCTAAGGCTCTTGGCTCCATGATGTCAACGACTGGTTGGTTTAGTCAAATCAGGGGAAAAGTCAGTCAAGCGCAAAATTCTACATAACTTAGACTTCATCAAACAACATATGGAGGTCTTCATTTAAATTCTGACTTTGTTTTGTTTGCTTTAAAATCTAAGCCACTGGAATTAGAATCATCCTGGGTGTTTTTAAAAATATTCCCAAATCTGGGCTCCACCCCACGCCAACCAAATCTGAGGTCTGGAAACGGAGTCTGGGCACTGGTAGCTTTTAAAAGACCCCAAGTGGGGGGCGCCTGGGTGGCTCAGTTGATTGAGCGTCCAGCTCATATTTTCGTCTCAGGTCATGATCTCAAGGCTCATGGGATCTGGGCTTAGCGGGGAGCCTGCTTGGAATCTCTCCCTCTGTCCCCACCCCCACCCCACTTGCTCCTTCGTGCTCTCATTCTCTCTCTAATAAATAAATAAATCTTTTAAAAAAATGAATAAAAAATAAAAATAAAAGACGCCAAGTGGGCCTAATGTGAAGACAGAGTTGAGAATCACTGATCTAAACTCCTCCCCTAAACCTGTGGATTAACAGCACATTTAACCCAGATGATTATCATCTCAAGTACTTTTAACTCTTTCAAGGGTTTCCTCAGCTCTGTTCCCATTGTATCTTCACAAGTCTGTGAGTTAGGCAGCATGGACACTATTTACTAGCATTAGACAGATGAGAAAATGAGGCATAAAAATGTTAAAAGATTTGCACAAGTGCACCCAGCTAATTATTGGCAAAGACACATTATAACTGCACCTGAGGCGGAGTTCCTTGATTGTAAGCCTCGTTCTTGAAAAGTTTCCCCAAAACACAGGGCCTTCCTGATCGCTGAATCCCTTTACTGTTATTAAGGAACCCTAACACATAGGTGGGCACTAGAAAACCAATGACTATAATGTGATCAAATTTCAGAAGTTAAGTGTAATTGTTTTCAAAAGACGTGGTTTAGGGTCAGTGGTCCAAGGTGTCTTTTTCTGAAGTCTGTGATGCGATTCTGAAAGTGCTTACTTCTACACACAGCCTTCCCCCACCCCCACACCACCTTTCATAGTTTCCATTAAGATATTATTTTCAGAAAAGTATTTTAAATGATGAAATATGCACAGAATATCAGAGGTAAGGGGAACTTTACTGATCAACTTTCCCAACACCTCTGATAGATGAGAAACCTGAAGTCCCTTTTAATTCAATATATAAGGAGTGCTACCATGGTACCAAGCGCTTCACACCCAGCATCTTAACTGAATCTTCAGGATAACTCAGTAAGACAGGCACCGCTACCACCACCATCACCATTATCTTCATTCCCATTCAAGATATGAAAAAACAAAGACGGGTTCTGGGCGGCTTCACTGGTCAAGCAGCCGACTCTTGATTTTGGCTCACGCATGATTTCAGGGTCGCAGCCGACCTTTGATTTTGGCTCACGCATGATTTCAGGGTCGTGAGATCAAGCCCCATGTCCGGTTCCACACTCAGCAGGAAGTCTGCTTGAGGATTCTCTCTCCCTCCCCCTCTGCCCTTCCCCCTCCATCCTTCCCCTCTGCCCCTCTCTCCCAGCTCACCCTCTCAAATAAATAAATAAATAAAATCTTTTAAAAACCGAACAAAAACATTAAGGTTTAGAGACGCTACACAATCTGCCCAATGTCCCTGGGCTGGTAAGTCGGAACCCAGGATTTACTTTTGACTCAAAATCTGTGGCCCATCACCCTGCCTTCTAATACTGCAAGTAACAAAAGCACAAAAAGTAAAAGACAAATCCTTATGAAAATGCTAAGAGATGATCAGTGAACACTGATTTGAAAGGGGAGAAAAAGAGGCATTTGGGCGAGGCCTTCACAAATACACAGGATTACAGTAGGCATTCCAGGCCAGAATCAACACCCATACGGAAGCAGAAAAGTCACAGGGAGAGCACAGGGTGAACTGTGAGAAAGACAGAGAGAGACAAGGCATCAGACCATGAAGAGTCCTGAGTGCCCAGCTAAAAAATGGAGACTTGAATTTTAGGTCACGGGAACCCCCTGAAGGTTTTCAGAAGCAACGCCGCTAAAAAATGAAAACTGAAGTTTAGAAATACAGATCCCATGGAAGTGTGGAGACTGAATTAGGGGAGCAGGGCTTGGTACCCGAGGAAAGGAACTAGAAAGCTGTTCCACCTCATGAATTCCTGCTTCCCCTTCACCATGTGTTGTGCTTGCGTGAAGCACTGGCTTCTTCAGGGCACCTCCACGTCTGTATCCTAACACACGACTTGCACTGCCATGTCTGGGACAGGTGACAGGGACCTGAACTTGGGCAGTGGGAATGGAGATGAGAAGACAGGTTTGAGAGGCATTTGCCAGGGCCTGGTAACTGCTCAGAAGTGGGGAGATGGTAAGAAGGAAAGAGAAGCAGAGTAAAGAAACCTCTCACATCTTCACTTGGGAGAAAGCGCGACGAATAATGAGATTTAGAAAGGAAGGGATGGTCAACAGCAGAATGAAGAAGTGAATGAGATGGCTAAGGTCTCAATCTGAGAGGCATTTATTAAGCCGCAACTCTGTGCTGGCATTAGCGGAACAAGAATGAGTAAGATGGTCTTTTTAACTCAAGTATCACCCAGAGGGAGAAAAATACAACACTAGAATAGCCAGATGCCTGACCTCCTCCTCTCTGGACAAACGTCACCCTCCCACACAGGCCCTGCTACAGGGTCATCACTTCAAGTGCCCTCCCCTATCACATGATCCTGTTTTATTTCTCCCTTATGCAAATACCTGAAATGCACTATATGTGCATTTATTGTCTGTTTCCCCCAGGAGAGGGGAAACTCCACAGAAGCACGAACTTTATCTAGTTACATATAGTAAGTCCTCAGTAGGAAATATTTATTGAATATTTGGGGGGAGGGGAGGAGGAGTAAATAAACCTCACCAACGTTTTAAGACCTCAAACCAAACCAGGCAAGTTTCCTACATACCTAAGGTGACATGCTGAGAACTGAAGCGACTCAGAAGAGTAAAGCGATTTTGAGGTTGGGGCGGAAGCACAATCCAGGATCGGTGCCTCATCCCGCCTGTTTAGCATAGATTTCAGGAGGGGCCCGCCCGGTGTGAGATGTTTCGACAATGAGGCCAGCCAGCCACCTAGCTCAGGTTTTATTTCCGTTGTGCTTCTGACGTCAGAAAAAGCACGAGTTGCTGCACAGTTTCTTTTATCAAGGTGACAAATTACAGCCTTGCTGTTCCCTGCAGTCTGCAAACCATAGCCTTATTCTCTCCTCCCCCTGATATTAAAAAAATTAGCTCCACTGCAGAGATGTCAAATCCCCTTCACATACAAATAAATGCCGTTTCTTAGCGCTAGGGTCTTTTTCACTCTTCACTACGTACATCACCACGGGTTCGTCTGAGCAAGTACGTGATACTGGCGGCAGCAAGGTTTCCACGGGAGAAACAGTGCTGTAAAAAACTGGGTCCGCGCCGTAGAGCGAGACACAAAGGACTCTCGATTGTAGCACCACCTTCCCAAGCCGGAGACAGCCTGTGAAAGGCACCCCGAAACGCGGTGAGGCTGTGACCGCGAAACTCCTTTTGCCGCCATATGCTCTCGTACATCCTCGGATTACAGTTCACCCTAAACCCTGGGGCGGGCGACTCCGCAGGGAAGCGGCGCCCAGCAGCCCCGTAACCTGTGGGGTCCCAGTGGGTGCTGAGGAGCCAGACGCTCAGGGAGGTGGGTTATGGGGAGTGGGGGGCGCCCCAGGGCGCGCACTGGGGCGAAGGAGCGCTTTCCTCCCGGCACCCGCGGCGAGTTCAGAGGCCTTTTGTGGCCACGTTTAGGGACGCGAGCGAGGCCCCGGGGACTGGAGGAGGGAAAGGGAGAGGAGGCAAGGCCAGTCCGCGCCCGGGCCCGGGGCGAGCGGTGGCCTTTTGTTCGCCAGCTCCCGCGGAATCCAGCTCTCAGAACAGCACTTCTCTTTCTCCCCTTCTTCATGTTGGAAAGCACCTCTTCAGGGCGGGAAAGGACAGTGAATCACCGCCAGCTTCCCCCCGCATCCTCCTACTCTAGGCTACTGAGAGAGGGGGCAGAGCTCGAGGAAGGGGCTGCAAACGTGCTCCTGTTTACTCGCGCTCGGCGGCTCGGTTCCCTCGCGGCGCCCAGTCCCCCGCAGCCCCAGCCGGCCGCACGCACAACCCCGGGGGCATCACATACTCTCCTCTGGGCCCTGCGGACGCAGGAAATCCCCCCCAAATGTCCAGGATTCGAACACTCCTCGGATATGCAGTAGCGCCCTCCCGTCCGCCGCACTCTCCCTCCAGACCCGCGTGGTCCCTGACCCCAGTATCGTTTAACCAGATCGCGTGCCACACTCTGCCGCTATGAAAACAGACCCAAAAAGTAAGCCACAGCCCACGCAAAGGGGAAATTGGGGCCCTTGCACCCCCTTACGCTGCCGCGTGTGATCGGAAGAACAGAGGATCTGGACTTTTCCTACAAGCAAAATCCGAACGCAGCCGGCAGAACCGCGCGCTCCTTCCTTCCACGCCCGCATGGGTGACTTGTACGTTACCGCCTCCTCCCGCATCCAAAACATCCCTTTCCTCCCTGCCGCCGCTCCCCCGGCTCCCCCTGAAAAAGCAAAATCGCCTTACCCTGGGCAATAAAGGGAAAAGCGGCAAAAGGAGACCGGGTGTCCGCCCTTCCGGGATTCCCCCGGCCCTGTGATGTCCTTTGTGTCAAGGTCTGGCTGCCTCGGCGGGGAAAAGGTGGCCTCCGTCAGCGAGGGCTGGGCGGGGAGGACTGGCGCTCAGTGGCGGATTTCCGAGTTAGGTGAAGGGCGGAGGTTCCCAGCGACCTTCAGGCAGAGCGGCGTGGCCGCCCCAGCCCGCGCTCTCTGGCTCTCCTCCTCCTTTTGCGGCCGATTGCATCAGAATCTCCCCCCACCGCCAACCCCCACCCACACTCTTCTCGCCAGCCTTGCACTTACATCCACACACTCTGGCACGGAGGGTCTCGAATCGCAGTCATTCTCCTACTGGGGGGCGCGTCGCCTTTGCGCATCCATGGCTCGTGATGGTTTAAAGGGGAAAGTCAGGCCATTCCTCCGCGTCCCGCGTCCCGCGCGCCGTCGCCTCCCCTCCCGCGCGCCCGCTCTTTAACCAAAGCTGCTTGTCACTGAGCGGTGCCCGTCACATGGTGTCTATGCTGGCGGCCGCGCCTCGCGACTTCCCTCTTGCCGCTCTCAGAGGATGCAGCGACCGCGGCTGGCGGAGATTGAGCATCGGGGAAGGGGCGAGGGAGGGGTTGCGGGGCGTGCGTGTGCTGGGCGCACTGACTGTGGCACCGGGAGCGGAGGCGGCGCGCAGCCTGGACACCTGCCCCACCCCTTCTTGGGGACCCGGCAGCGGGCCCAGAACCCCGCTGCGGTGGCGGCTGGAGATCCTGATCGCTTAGGGGTGGAAGTGGGAGCGACTAAGAGGGCGCCGGCGGAGGAGAGGGGGGCTGTGCGTTGGCGCCGCATTTCGGGGGACGCCAGAGCGCGGATGGGCCGAGGGAGCCAGGGGAGTTGCATTGTGGGAAGGGTGCAGCGTGAGGATGGCCGCGGGAGTGGCTGGTCCGCGCAGCCCAGCGGACAGCAGGCAGTGTCTGGAGCTGCGGGCGGCGATGGAGCGGTGTGTTGGCTCCGGGGACCGCACCGAGAAGGCCCGGGTTGGTGGGGGAAGGGAGGGGGCGTGTTGCGCAGTGGCTGCGGGAGCGGGGCGCACGGGCACCTTTGGAAACCCTTTGTCCCTACCCCGCAGTGGGAGGCGCCTCGCCTCTTCCGGATCCAGCACACCCGCAGACCTCGCCAGCCTTCCCCGACCTGTGCTGTGGCGCTCCGTTTGGGGGACTGCGTGTGATGCGACCCGATAGACGTGCGGAGCTCGGAGTGCGCACCTGCCTGGGCGCGAAGGGGCGCTCCAGATCCGGGGGCAGCGGGGAGCCAGGGAACAGGATGCAGGGGACTGGGCAGCTGGGCCCGTTTCCCTTTCTTTTGCTTCCTCTTTGTTTCAGGCATAGACCCTTTTAACTGGGCACTTCCTTGCAGGGGAGTTGTGTTTCCTTAAAATGGCGTCAGGAAATCCCACCTGCGCCGCCGCCAATTAGACTGTCATTATAGAGCGAATTTGCGGGGTGGAAACTTGAGCTCTTTAGTGACAGGAACCGTTTAGTCTCCGTGTTCCATCAAAACAGGAAAGGGAAGGTGAATCATAACTCAAAAATTAATCTACCTGAAGCGTTTCAAGCGGGCAGACTGAATGGAGTAGCCATCAATTTTTTTTTTTTTCTTTTAAACCACCGCTGGAAAAGTGAGAGGACAACCAGATTTCAAACCCCGGACAACTAAAATCCTTTTTGCTTTCAAATGGCAGGAAATGGTTTTCATTAGTTCAGCAATGGCTTCCTGAGAACCCTACTTAGAAGGCACCTGCTTGAATAAACTTGAGAAATTGAAAATTCAGTACAAACAGGAGGGGGCGAAATGATGGTGGCTCACCTCGGACAGACCTGCATTCAAATTCTGCCTCTGACACTGTTGCCCTACCTGCTTCACTTCTGTCCCAGTTCTGTGTTCCCAGCTCGCAAAACAGAGGGTTAATTGTACCCACATCATAGTAATATTCTACAGGTCCTCAAAAAGTTGGTTCTTTCCCCCCTTCCTTCCTACAGGAAGCTAATATAGTATGGAGTTAATTAATTTTAAGTAATTTTAAGTAGTGTGCACCTTGCCTGACACAATAATTCTGATAAATAAGGAAAGCAATGTAAGAGACACCTGGGTGGCTCAGTTGGGTACCGGTCTACCTTCAGCTCAGGACACGATCCCAGGGTCCTAGGACCAAGTCCAATATGGGGCTCCTTGTGCAGCAGGGAGTCTGCTGCTCCCTCTGCCTCTCCCCTCCTGCTTGTGCACACTCTTTTTCTAACAAATAAATAAATAAAATCGTAAAAAAAAAAAAAAAAAAAAAAAAAAAAAAAAAAAAAAGGAAAGAAATCCGAACACTCAAGGTAGGTAAACCGAGCGTAGTTCCAAAGGCTGCTAAAATCTTTACCTCATTCGGCGGAATGTATATTCACCAATAGTTGTTTGGAGAACACCTGATCTCAAGCTCATCCTTTGATTAACTTATTTGCTAGTTTCTATGCACCCCAAAGACTGCAGTTACCTAGCAATTTTTGGATTGGACTCAAGAGTGATAAATTGAACTTCTATTCCTTGCCAACTACTGTGCTATGCACTTTACACGTAAATATTATCTCATTTAATGGCTTCAACCACTCAATTAAGTATTATCCTCTCCATATAAACAGGAAAACAGGTTCAAAGTGGCTGAATTGGCCCTGTTCATTGAAGACAGAACACAGTGAAGGGGGAAGCCTGAAAGTGATTCCTATCCAGGTCTCAACTGAAAGTCTATGCTCAAGTCTTAACCATGACGCTACCACCTTTTGCAACTAGACACCCTTGGTCCTCGAGTTGAGAAGGATCTTCAGCCCTCATCTGGATTTTAGTTAACAATCTGGAACTAGGGTGTAAGCATCAACATGGAGGCTGAAAGGGCGGGCTGCTGCTGTGTGGAGAAGGGCGGGGGAAGGAGGGAAGAGGTGGTGTTCAGGATGAGTGCCTGCTCACTGCACTGTGTGGTTTTCTTGTACGTGAAACTTCCTTTCAGTAGCTCAGCACTTAAACCCAATTGTTCTGGTCTCAAACGGAGGCAAAGGGCATTGTGATGACAACTCCCCCATTCACTGTATGCTTGCTGAGACCTCAGCAGCAGGACAAGCACTTTACAGATGGTTTCTTATTTAATCCTCACGACGTTCTTAAGAGGTGCAGACCAGCCTAATCCCCAATTCAGACGTTAAGGAAATTATCCCAAGTTCACACAGGTCTAACTGGCCCATCTAGCCCTAGAATCCTGAAGTGACTCCAAAGCTGATTCTCTGTGTCTGGCTCTAAAATGTTCTCCGATGTGGGAGCAACCCTCTTTGGAGGGTCAGGAGGTGGCACAGGTCCCAGGCCACTCAGCCTTCGGGTGGGAACCACTGCCTTGTTTCCAGAGAGTCCAGGAAGTCCGTTTGCTCTATAATGGGTTTATGAGCTCCAAGGGCATTGTCGATAGTATCTAATGCTCCTTGAATGGAAGGTAGTCAGGACACATTCACGGGTTGTACTGTGGGCTGCCCTATGAAACTGAGAAAATAAAATTTCCGTGTCTGTGCTTAATGTGATACTGGAGAAGGAAACCGTACTGTGAAAGAACTGAGTCACCTGGGGTCACCTGGGAGTTTTCTGGTAGCCCCAAAGGTCCTTTCCGTATGGTTCCAGGAAGGAGGGAGGGCTTTGTGGAGAAAGAGCCCCAAAGAGGATTCAGCCTGAACTGAAGTCACATCTGCTCTCAAACCAGCTTCGTCCTGTCCTCCCCTTGGTCGCGCTCATTCCCCATGTGGGCTGCCCAGGAGGACGGCTGGAAGGGTCCCCACTAGCTGTGCACTTACAGAGACACCATGCTTTCCTCCGTGGGTTTTCAAAACTTTCCAAATACATCTGGCCCCGCTACTAGCAGACTTCTTGCGGATGAATTGTGAGTCATAGGATAAATACTCTCTTCTGAATATGTAGTTTTTCCTTTTAATTTGTAAAGGACTGTTTTCGGACAGTCTGAATTTTAACAATGATGAAAAATAGAAAAGTCAACTGGTAAGGTTAGTTCAGAATAAGTGTCCGTACATTTTCTACTGGTAACAGAAACAGGACAGCCATCTGTGAACAAAACCTACCTTGTTCGAAAATAAGTTATTTATTCTGAAATCAGGTTTTTATTCCTATGTATAGGATCTACTCTGAAAAGAACAGATGGTCTTTAAAATTATTGGTTTTTCCTTTGACTGATGCGATCACATTTCTTTGCCTGATGAACGCTTTTTACCATTCTCGTTCTTTGGATGATCTTATCCAGAGATGACAATATTTTGGCACTAGGATTTAAACAGCCAGGGCAAAAGTAATTCCCCACTCAAGGAGTTCCCAGTCGTCTTGGCCCTCTTTCTGCAGATACACAGCCCTGTGTGAACTAACCCTTCTAGGTACTGTGCGGGACAGAGCCTACTGTCGCTTCTTCCAGCACTGAGATAAACATTCTACCTCACTGGATTTGTTTTTCTCTTTCTTTTTTCAATGATTTTATTTATTTGACAGAGAGAGAAAGAGAGATCACAAGCAGGGAGAGTGGGGGAGAGAGAAGCAGACTCCCCACCAAGCAGGGAGCCTGACATGGGGCTCGATCCCAGGATCCTGGGATCATGACCTGAGCCAAAAGCAGACTGACTGAGCCACCTAGGTGCCCCAACCTCACTGGATTTGTAATTGATGGGTTCTGGCAGGAGGTCAACAATCCCCACTGACTCTAAACTGAATTTAAATTAAAATCCCAGAGTGGGGCTCTTTAAGAGTGTCTATTGTCTCTGATTTTGGCCCAGGTCAGCTTTGTAGGGTCATTTATTTGTTTTATCTTTTAGGGGAGCAGGGAGTAGGGTTCATGAAGTATTGTGACTGTAGGACAAGATAAAGACCCAGGGCTGATGATCAGTCCTGAAGGTTTGATATCTAATTTACCTGACATTTATGCATCATTGTACATGTCAACTGCGAGTGTATTTCCCTAGCTTGTTGCCACATGGGGTAATGATACCCATCTGATGGTCAAATGAGTAGGTGTCTACAGAGTACTTACCACAGTGCTTGGTGGATAAGTGCTCAATAGATAATATCTGTTATTATTTTCACACTTTGCAAAAAAAAAAATCATGGGGCAATGATTTTTCAAAGCCTGAGTTTAGGGGCACAAAATCCGTCCCTGTCCTCACCCTCACTGAATATCAAGCCCACACCTCTGCTTGCATTTCTGCCACTGTGGGAATGGGGAGAGAGATGGTATTAGAGAACAGTTAGCCTTCCATTTCAGCTCTCAGCCTTATCTCTGAAGGAGAGAAAAGGAAGTTTAGGATCTCCCTAATAATGTATTAATTAAAAAGTAGAAGTGTTCCAAAGCAGTATAGCATCTGTATTTACTAATGGTGCCAATGTAAATCAGTGCAACTTTTTGTAAGGTTGCAAATTAGGTGATTGAGTGTGGTCTCTGGGCCAGATTGCCTGACTTCTAATTCTGACGCCACAGCTTACCAGCTCTGTGACCTTGGGCAAGTTACTTAATGTCTCTGTGCCTCAGTGTCCTCATCTTTAGAACAAAAATGAACAATAATACCTCTCTCGTAAGGTTATGTGAAATGTGTATGTTAATAAATGTAAACACTTAAAATAGTTCACAACATATCTTAAGTATTCAATAAATAATGAAAATTATTACTGGAAAGCAGTTTGGCAATAAGTAGAAGGAACTTGGATTTCATTGGTGTCACTTCTGAGAATCAGTACCCTAAAATACACAAAGATGTCACTACTAGCAGAGAGGGCATGGACGTAGGCTTTGGAATTAGGCAAGGAAAGGTCAAAAGCATGTTTCCAAGTATTCATTTTCTCCCCAAGTATTCATTTAAAGCAAGGATGACATAAATTCATAAATGACAGCTTGAAATAAAATGCTCCAGTGGCCAGGCAGAGCTATAAACCCTCCATAAACCCTTAGAGATACTTAGGAAACAGGATACTAACTGTTAACTGTTAGTTAACTGGCTAACTGTTTCCTTTCTCCTGATCCAATGTGATCCTTCCTTCTTTCTTATCAGTTTGGGTGTCCAAAGGCAAGAGACCTGGAGAGAGGATCAGCATCTGAGTTAGAGAAAGGAAAGTGATAAGGAAGTGGTTGAAAGGCATCAGGGAAAGATAAGAAAGACAAGAAAGGGAGAAAATGAATGACAAGATCCGGAGGCAGGAAGATCTGAAACCAGTCAGAAATGCGTGGCATGAGCTATCAGGGTGGGACGAGAGCTGGGTCATCTCAGGGTGCTGGAGGCTCTCCTGGTGATTTTGATGCTACACTCTTACTGGGAGGAAGTGCAGCTTTTGCCTTTTCTGATGAAAAGATAGCTTGGAAAAGGAGGGGCTGTTTGTTGTTTTTACTTTATGTTATTTTATTTTCTACTGCTGGCAGTACTTAGGGGGAAGAGTCCTATTCATGACTTGAGTAGAGTAACACGCTTTACTAAAATAAGTTTCTATTCTAAATGATTGTTCTTAAAATAGGAAATACCCAGAAATATCCCCTTTGAAGGACTCTTTATTCGGTTTTATTTTAGGCATACGAAGCTACTTCATAATCACAAAGGGGGTAATTTTAACAAGAGATGTAAAACTGATGGTCTTCTGTTGTATGTATTTATAGTTATTTATACACGCACAAATAAAATGCTCAACGTTTTCGATTCAAATGCAACACGTCCAAGATTGAACTCATCGTTTCTTTCCCCAATCCAAAGGGTCCTCTTCTCCTATAGACTTCATCTTGGGAAACAGCACCACCAGGGGCACAACCACTCGAGTTAGGAAAAGGGGAGTATCTTGGCTGACTCCTTCACTCTTCACATCGAATTAATTAATTCTTTGAATTGACATTTACTAAGTGCCAGGCATTTTGCTGGCCTTTCGTGGAGCTTGGAGATAGAGTGGGAGGCCAATATTCCTCAGGTGATCTTGGCAGTAGATGTGAAAATTACAGATGGAGAGGAGTGCTCGGAGGAAAAGAACTCAGAGCGTGACTGTGAGAGGAACAGAGGAACATGCACTGGCCTGGGAGTCAGGAAGGCTCCCCTGAGGACGGGAGCCTTGTTTGGATTCTGTCCTCTTTATACTAAGGGTTTTGATAGGGAGGCAGTAATGGACGTGATCCAGCATGCATTTTCAAAGAAATCATCGACTGTCCCATTGCTCTGCTGCCTAAATACCTCTAGCATCTGTTCCTTTTTCTCCAGCTTCATGGCTATCACTAGCATGAACCTCCATCAACTCACGCCTGGCCAAGTTCAATCCAAAGGACGTTGATTACATACTTAATCATTAAAAACGTCTGATTATACTTACTCAACATAATACGTACAGGTAAGTATTTGTCAATAACATATATGTATTACTGTCCCATTTATTACATACATTAAAAGCATTTCCCCAAATTTTTAACAATTAAATAGGATTTTACATTTTATATTTATCTGTTAACAGTATTTTATTCTACTACTAAAATATATTGCTAATTGTTATTAAAATGTTAACATTTTAATGAGGTAAATTTGATTCAGTATACTTTATTTTTTAAATTGTGCTTAATGTTCTGTGATACAGCAATTCACAAGTCTGGTTCCAGATTTGATTTATTTTGACGCTGAATTTAATGGCTGTCAGAGCTGGCAAAGAAACCTCAAAGACATATGTGGGCCCAATGGAGGAGGGACTGTTAGCTTCACTTACCAAGTCAAGCCATTCATTTCTTAATCCTATCCACTAATTTACAAAGATTTATTTTATTCATTGTTCACCTACAAATGTACGCTTAGATGAGGGGTGTCATTAATGACTATGACTAAGAGAGCCCATAAACCTTACTTGATAATTCTGAATTTGTTTTAATGGACTTCTTATCACTTTGACTAGATGGGCATTGCTTTGCCTTGCAGTGTAGCCCTGACTAGGAGTGAAAGTGTCAGCTCTACTTTTTCTTATTTCCTTATGCTTGTATTATTATTATTTTTTAATCTGAAAGTTCTTTGGATGAATCTTTTAAATCTACTTGTCCATTTCTGGAGGACAAGTTAAAATATAACTTGTAAATGTAATGAACCAAGCACTCAGAAAAGAAATACATCACAATATGCCAAAAGGGGACGAATTAACAAGGGCACCATTGTCACCTCCCTGGGCCCCTTCCTCAAGATACCCTGAGTGCTGCAAGTGACAGAAGGCCATCTAACGTGTGAGCTGAGGAAAGGTCACCAATGATCTATATATTAATCTAAACAGGAGTTCCAGTATTTTCTTCCTGAGGTCCACTTTGTTATTCCACGTCAGCCTTTTCTGAGAGCCTCGTAACAACTCACTCTACCTGCTCTTGACCACCTAATCTCTCCACTGCGGTTTAGAAGTCATTGCCACTCCTGAAATCCCAACTAGCTTATATGCTTCCTTACATTGAAATTATTTATTCAAAGACCACCTTCCCACTTGTCTACAAGCTTCATAAAGGCAGATGACATGTTTTCACCTGTTTCCAAGTACCTCAGACATAATAGAAGCTCAATAAATATTTGTTCAGCTAATGAATGTATGAATGAGTAAATAGAATATAGTTAAGTAGCTCTAATGCTTTCGTATTTAATTTAAATGTCAGGTCCTTAAAAGGACAAGGAATATAACAAAAATATAAAATATTTATCAAACGTACATTTAGCCAAGTTTTGAAAGTTTAGGAGCCTGTATACATGTATCAAATGAATAGCAAATGAACAGCAATTTTGGGGCTCTCGTGAATAAATTACAATTTTAAAACACCAAGGGTGTCTATTGAATGTCATTCTTAAAAGGAAAAAAAGAACCCCAGCCTATGTTTGAAAGTAATATATTTAGCTTAACGGTTTTCTAGCTTATGGGAATTATCTGGAAAATTCAGAGCCCCAACCACTTCCTTAACAATAAGTACAGTTTTTACTTCCAGAATGATCTGGATAAGTGCCAGCATTCTCCATGGCACTTTCCCTGTATGAAATTAACATTTGTAAATGGAGTCTGATTAAATTTTGTGCTTAAAAAAAAGTTACAATTTGTTCTATTGTTCCTCTTTGCTCTTCATATAAAAATGAGAATTTAGACATAATTTTATAGTTAAGATATGAACCATTTAGCAATGTCAATTTAACGATGAATATGATAGTTCTTTGTCTATATTCAAATTGTTATTGTTAACTCACTGATTTCAGTTTTGAAAAGGAACAGAAGTATAGGAAAACTGTCATGCTGCTGGCGTTCGTATAATCATTCATTCATTCACTCATTCATTCATGTGTTCAAGGAATGTGTTTGAAGTTAATTCCTTTTAAAGGCAGCATTCTTTATCTGGTTCTCTCATCTCCTTTGAAAATTTGCTCCTCCATTTATTTCTTTACTACTGTATTTTCATTCCCCCCTCTACTGAAAAAAAGGATTCAAACTGCTCATCCTTAAAAAATAAAGGAAGGACAGAAGGGGGAGGAAACAGGAGAGGAAAGGAAGACCAGGAAAAGGGGAGGAAATTTCCCCTGTTTTTACATCTCTCTCCAGATGCAGCTCTTCTCTTTCTTCTATTTAAGAACAAGCTTCCCCAAAGAATAGTTAACAATATTTTCCAGTTTTTTACCTCCCGTTCATTCTTTAAATACACACACATCCACACACACAAAATTGCAGAATTAATTTATTTTCGCTGTAGAAAAGTTGGAAAATGCAGTAAAAATCTAAGGAAAACCAAACTCATCCATAAGTTTATAGACCATTAGATAAGCACTACTGACATTTAGTTCATTTTGTGTATGTGCCCATCTTTTTTTACATTCAGAATCATGTCCAGTTTTGCATTTTCATGCAACATTAAATTATGATCATTTTATTATATCATTAACAGTTCTTCAAAAACATAAATTTTAATGACTACAAAATATCCCATCATATGGCTTTGCATTCTCATTAACTTCAGATTTTCATTTTATTATATATGTGTACAATACTTTCCCCATCTCTGATTATTTCCATAAGATAAACTTCTAGAAGTAGAATCAAAGGGTTTAATGTAGCAATATTTTAAAATACTTGATAGAAAAATATTCTCTTTCTAGAAAGAGAATATGCATTAAAACATTAATAGCACAAATTGCATGGTGCACTGGGTGTTATATGCAACTAATGAAGCATTGAACTTTACATCGAAATCCAGGGATGTACTGTATGGTGACTAACATAATATAATAAAAAATCATTAAAAAGTAAAACAAAAAACAAAAAAAAACATTAATAGTATGTGAAAGTGCTGCTGACATTGCATCTTTAGCAGTCTTGACTATTATAATTTTGCTCATTTTTATTAATCTATTAAGTGAAAAAGAATTTCTGGATTTAATTTGCATTTCTTTTCTTACTGATTTTATTGAACTTTTAAAATGTGTGCTTATTAGACCTTTTATTTGTTCTATGAATTATATATCATATGCTTTACTTGATCTAATATTTTAGTGTTTTTAAATCCATTTGTGCAAATGTTTTGTATTTTAAAAGTCAAAATTGTAGCTAATTATACATTTTTCAACTTTTTGTTTGCTTTTTATTTTTATGTTCAGAAGTTTACAATTTTTGGAGTGCCTGGGTGGATCAGTTGTTAAGTGTCTGCCTTTGGCTCAGGGCGTGATCCCAGAGTCCTGGGATCGAGCCCCACATCAGGCTCCTCTGATGGGAGCCTGCTTCTTCCTCTCCCACTCCCTCTGCCTGTGTTCCCTCTCTCGCTGGCTGTCTCTCTCTGTCAAATAAATAAATAAAATCTTAAAAAAAAATAGTTTACAATTTTCATGTAAATGAACTGTTGAATTTTTTTCTTATATCTACAAATTTTTTTCTTGTACAGATACAATATTCATTGGAATTTGGCCTTACTTCTTATGACTTGGGTTTTTTCCATTTAATTCTTTCATCCACCTAGGAGTAAGAGTTAAGAATCTAAATTGATTTGTTCCAAATCACTAACCAATTATTCCAGTACCAGTTGTGAAAATTCCTTCTCTTTACCCCTCAGCTGTGGTGCCTCCTTTATCAGATGTTATTACATTTTAAAAGGTTTTACTCCTGATCTAACTATTCTGTCTGCTGATTTGCTCATTCTTCTATCATCTATACTTATTTAGTAGACCTTTGTTATGTGCTTTAATATCAACTAGGGCACAAGCCTTTTCATATTTTTCTTAGCTATTTTTATCTGTTTATTATTCTGTGTGAATTCTAGGATCATTACTAAGTCAATAAGACAAAAATCCTAGGTTTGGGCTTTTATTTTGCCCATCAGTCAATGTAAACATACACATAAACATTTACAATAAAAACACATAAAAATCTAAGAGTTCTCTTAAAAAGAAAAGTGTAGGCTCTCTTTCTATAATTTTGAACCTATAGGGGTGCCCGGCTAGCTCAGTTGGTACAGCATGTGGTTCTTGATCTTGGGGTCATAAGTTCGAACCCCACATTGCAAGTAGAGATTACTTAAAAAAACAAAAGAAACACACTTAAAAAAGCATAAAATTTTACTAATATATAAATGAAGTACTGAATGCATTGGGAAATATATTGTACAGTTGGAAGGTAATAATTTTTCCTAAATTAATTTATAGAAAATTAATTTTGCACATATCCTTATTTTTATTATTTTTAAAGATTTTATTAAATAATCTCTACACCAGCATGGGGCTTGAACTCACAATCTTGGGATCAAGAGTGACATGCTCTACCAACTAAGCCAGACAGGCGCCTCCATAAATCCTTATTTTTATTTGTTTGTTTGTTTATTTATTTATTTATTTATTTATTTTGAGAGAGAGAGAGAGAGAGAGAGAGCTAGCAAGAGATGGGGCGCAAGAGAGTGCCAGCAGGGAGGGGGAGGGGTAGAGAGAAGGTCTGGGGGCGGGGAGAGAGAGAGAGAATCTTAAGCAGGCTCCATGCCCAGCTGGGCCCCATCTCACCACCCATGAGATCTTGACCTGAGCCAAAAATCAAGAGTCCGGAGCTTAGCCGAATGAGTCGCCCAGGCACCCCGACCCATGAATTCTTTTTTAAAAAAGTAAAATCAGGGGTACCTGGGGGGCTCAGTCACTTAAGCATCAGACCCTTGGTTTCTCTTCGGGTCATGACCTCAGGCGTCCTGAGATGGAGCCCCCCCCCACTCCCCCCCCAGCTCAGTGGCGAGTCTGCTTGAAGATTCTCTCCCTCTGCCCTCCCCCCCCAAATAAACAAATAAATAAATCTTTAAAAAAAGATAAGGCACTCATTTTTAGGTAAATTACATTTCTGTATTAGGAAAGTATAAGTAACCTTATGCGCTTCAGTGTTTTGGGATTTTGGGTTTGGTTTTTGGTTTTGTTTTTGCTGCAAATAGCTTTATTGTTTCCCCTCGGTGGCACGGTTGGGAGGGGGCTCCTGGGGGGCTGCAAAGCTGCCCGGCGGCCCACCGCAGAGGCTGGGGCACGAGCCCGCGGGCGC
>NC_048233.1:36883853-36926291 GCF_002007445.2 Ailuropoda melanoleuca
GGGTGGCTGAGGAGAGGGTGGTGACGTCTGTGACCGGAAGAGAGGTGGGAGGGTGGTCGAGGCTGGAAGAAGGGGCGTCGTGGGTGTGTGGCGTCCCCACACTGCTGGCGTGAGACAGATCCGGGGGCGCCGGGGGCACCGCCTTTAAATGCGCTTACTTTTTAACCATCCACAGTATATTTCTTGATATTCTGTAGGTTAAAATGAAAGACACCACTCGTGTTTGCTAGATCGAGCTAAAGAGTATCTTGGTCCGAGTTACCAAAAATGTTTAATAATCAACCAATTAGGTATCTGTCGAGGTTTTGGATTCTCTGGGGAAGAGTCTGAGACTGAAATTAATGTGCGGGAAGTTTACCACCTTGGGATGACACTTGAGGAAGGGAAGGAAGCAGCACTAGGGAACAGAGACGTTGGACTATGGTAAGGTCTCAGCGAAAGCCTCAGACAATGCCTCAGGGCGCTCCGAGGCTGACTCTCTGGTCAGGATTGTCTTGAGTTAGGGTGAGGGGCGGGGTAGTTTTACCCTCACGTTGACCATTGGATGCCGGCTTCAGCGGGAGCTGAGTGTGGCCTTGGGCGAATCAGCTTTCTGTAGCGGAGATACTTCTGTAAGAGAGCAAATGAATGAGGGCTTCTACGGGCTTCTAAAGCGGGACATGGACGGAGTCCCACAGTGTCCTCTGTAGTACACACTTCAAGTAGGCCTTACAATTTCCACAACATGTATCAGTGTGTACTCAATAACTTTTAAATGAGAAAGTAGAAAATTCTTAAGAGAATTGTTTTAAAAGACACATAGCCTAGTGTACTTCATGTCATGAACAGGAAGAAATACAAAGGAAGGATTCTAGGGTTCTCACTGTTCTGTCTTATCTGACCCTTGGGCATGAAAAACTAGGATGCAAGAATTCGATCCTCGTTTCCTTTGCTTTCTATTCCCTTCTTCAGTGAAGCAGCAAAATAGAATGAAGCCAGGAAGAATAGCAAGGGATCAAAATTCACCATACATTCCTGAACAGGCAGGGAGGGGGTGGAACTTGGTCAAGATTTCATAGACAGCAATTAAGCTGAATTCAAACTCAGATCTGTCTGCTCTCAATGCCTGTGTGTCTTTCTCTGTATGCTGTAAATATGAGGGATAGAACCAGACAAAACAATCAGAAATTATTCCTCCATTCTAGCATAACTGAGTTTTTAAAAGATTTTACTTATTTATTTATTTATTTGGGAGAAAGAGAGAGAGCACGTGCACAGTCGCACACGCCCAGGAGCAGGGGAAGGGGCAGAGCAAGAGGGAGAGGAAGAGAATCTTAAGGAGGCTCAATGCCCAGTGTGTCAGGGCCTGTCGCTACGGTGGGGCTCAATTTCACAACCCTGTTATCATGAGGTGAACTGGAATCGAGAGTGAGATGCTTCACTGACTGAGCCACCCAGGCGCCCATAGCATAACTCCGTCTTATCATTCATTGGTTTAATAAATATTTATGGGGTGCTTCTCAGGCACTTTACTATTTGTTGGGATAAAAAAGAGATGGATGAGATACAGTTGTCGTCATGAAGATCTACCGAGCTTAGCAGTCCTGTTAATTATTAGGGTGTTTGCTTCGCTATTTTGCTCCTATGCCAGTGGCAAAGTAACTGAAATAGTTATCCAATTTATTCCTTTGATAGCTTGCCTGAGTTACCTAAATGCATGTGGAGTGGGCATCAGAAAGACATTAAAAGCATAAGGTACGCCCTGAAGTAGTTTTGGAGATGAAGGTGGATATGCTGGCATGGGGAGTGGAGAGAGAGGCAACCCATTTTTGCAGAGGCAAAGTAAAAGAATACCCTATCATGGGAGATGCGAGTTAAGAGGGTTATTCCTGAATCGTTTGTTGACTTTGATGAAGAACCTAAAATAGTAAGTTAGATGCCATTCACCCTTTCTTTTGGCACAAGGTCCTGCTCGTAGGCATGGGCTTTGCTACTAAATACACCCAAATTCTAGACTTGTCCACATGCAAGATGCACATGTAGGCAAGCGACTTAACCATCTCAGTCTTGAGTATCTTCACATGTAAGATAGGGACGATAGCAGCGCCGAGCTCATGGGATTGTTGTGCGCAGTACATGAGCTACAAGCTTAAATAGGGCCTGATGCTTACTGCTTACTACTTATTAGCCCTTGTTAAGAATTGGTACTCTTGGGACGCCTGGGTGGCTCAGTCGGTTAAGCATCTGCTTTCAGCTTAGGTCATGATCCCGGGGTCCTGGGATCGAGTCCCACATCGGGCTCGTTGCTCTGTGGGGAGCCTGCTTCTCCTGCCTGCCGCTCTTCTCCCTCTGCTGCCACTCCCCTGCTTGTGCGCAGGCACTCTTTCTGTCAAATAAATAAAATCTTAAAAAAAAAAAAAGAATTGGTACTCTTTACTTGAACACTTATTTAACTCTGTTTATTGTCAGTATATGGGAGACAGTAGAGCCTGATGGTTAAGAAAATGGTCTCCAGAACCAGACAGCCAGAGTTCAAACCAAGGTTCTTCCTTGGACTGGCTGCATGACTTTGGGCAAGTTCCTCAATTTCTTGTCTGCAAAGTGGGGTTTATACAGTTCCTACTTGTAGTGGTGTTGTGAAGATCGAGTGAGTAAGTGTCTGTAAAGCCTCTAGGATAGTACCAGGTAGAAAGAGCCATGCAGGGGCGCTTCTGCCTTCGGCTCAGGTCATGATCTTGGAGTCCTGGGATCCAGCCCCACTTTGGGCTCCCTGCTCAGCGGAGAGTCTGCATCTCCCTCTCCTGCAGCCCCTCCCCCTGCTCATGCTCTCCCTCCCTCTCTCAAATAAATAATAAAATCTTAAAAAAAAAAAGAGCCATGTAAATATTAGCTCTCATTGTCATCACCATCACCATCATCAGTGCTTGGCTTGTGAAAAACATGCGCTTCTCCACATCAGTCGGTGTTGCAAAACACGCAGCCCTCAGACATACACCAACACACCGGAATGCACACACATGCACGCGCGCCCCAGCTACGAATAGTCCAGGCTGCTACACACCATTCTCTGGGGAGACTAGCGGTGCCCTTACTCCTCTGCCGAATTTCCCTGGGAAAGGGAGCTGACTTCTGGAACAGAATGTAAGGGCAAGATAAGACAGGAGGAATGAGCAGCCTGTGGCACTTCCAACCCCCTGGGCAAAGGGCAACCCTGGTGCCCTTGTCACCTCCCTTAGCAGCCTCCTTTCCTTCCTTCTGCCATCCCACTCTTCTGCCCCCCCAGGGCCTCTCCTATGTCTGGTCCCCGGTTTCAGTGACTTTAGCAATGAGCCCTTGCGGAAGTATGAACTCTAATTAAGGTATTTGCCGAGAGCTTCAGGTATGCAGCCTCCCAGAGGGCCTTTTTATTTTTTCACAGGAGGAAGGGGCGATAGCTGCTTTGTTGCTTCCCCGCTTGGAAAGCCCGCAGCAGGTGGGCCAGTGGGGCCTCTGGCTCTGGCTCTACCTGCTGTTCCTCTGCAAGTGCGGGGTTTGCCAGCCGTGACCCACGTCAGTCTTCCGCTCTCATAACCTGTGCCAGCGCGGGGGTTCCTGCACCAGGTGCAGAGAGGTATCATCGGGTTATCTAGTCGCTCTCTGTGACTTTTCTTCCACAAGAAACAGTCACACTTCTAGCTGGAGAAGAGAAAGGAGCCATTAAAAAGAGGAAGGAGAAAGAAGTTTGGGTGGGGGCTTCGACAGGTTCCCTGAAGCAGCCAGACCTCCACGAGTATGCCAGCAGCCACCCCGGTGGCAGCTAGATGAGTGACTAGACAGATCTTGGAAGCATCATGGAAACACAGCATTCCGAGCCCGGGCTCCGGCATTTCCTTTATAACATCCCCAATGAGTGAATAAGTCCAGCCACTTGGGGTTATTTGTTTTGTTTTCAGGTTACTCGGTTTCTCCTGGCTCTGCCCTTGGCCACCCCACCCTCCTCTTCCCTCTGCCACATGACAGACCCTAGATACTCCAGAGCAACCTCTCCTGTATTCTCTCTGTAGCCACCATTTCGCCCAGGCCAATCCTACCCCAATCTGTCTTGTCTTGTCTTCCTCAACATGAGTATTTCGGTTCCTTTGATCACTCCCTATATGAGTGTTGACAATACGTTCTGCAATCAAAATTTTCAAATCTATGATCTCCGCTCACTTGGCTAGTCCAGTGTCAGACCACACGTTCTAAACATTGTTTGGGGAAGATGTTGCTCTTTGCCACTAGGCTATTCCTCCAAATTCTCTAATTCTGACTCCTGATCTTGCTCTCTTCCTCTCCCTTCAACCCATTACAACTTCCTAAATACTTGGCATGGGTCCCTGTGAAAGTTGCCGATCCCTGAAGGACCCTAAGCATTATTCTAAGGTGCTGGTGGATGTGGAATTCAGGAGTGACCAGGATGTATGAGGAGGGGTACAAGTAACAAATCTCAGATGGTGGAGGGGAGCACAGAATTAGGGTCTGAAGTTCATAGAACAGAAGAAAACATATATCCAGTCAAATTTACACTTGAAATCCCTTTAAACTTTGGGTCTTTCTGCTCCTTGATAATTATTTGTCTTCTGTCGATTATTTTTGTTTCTTTGTCTCTTTATTAGTTCTTCAATTAATTCTTCAATTTCTTCGTTGAGAATAGCTACCCAGCCCTTGCTATACAAGCATCAACAGTGCTGCCGTCATGCGAGTTTGTTAGAAGTGTAGGACTTCACGTTGCACCTCAGACCTACAGAATCAGTCTGCATTTTAGCCAGATCCCTAAGTGATTACCTTGCACACTGAAGTCTGAGAAGTGCTATACTGAACCATCATAGCCTCCTGCCAGTACACTATGCTTCTTTGTCAGTAGCTGGAAAATCTTAAAATAATGATGCTCTGTCCCAAAATTCCACCAACATACACCATTCATTTTATCCTTGACTACACGCATTGATTTTTTTTAAAGGCATGTATAGTTAAATTCAGGGACATTCAAAATATGGGTTATGTATTCCAAGAAGTACAGGATAGAGGACTACACTCTAATTCTAGGAAAAGATGGAAATTTAAATCTTTGTCTTTTGGTAAAAATGGTGATGTGGAAAGAAAGGGGCACGAGTAGAATCAAAAGCAACCTCAGGACTGGAGCTGTTTTCAGGAATAAACTTGGGATGGCCATATTTGCTTGCAATGAGAATGAGTCAGCAGGCACGACCCAATACCCATGATGGGGTAAAAAGCTGAAGCAATGTGGGGGCAGTTGGTAGACTATCTTGTAGACGTTTGAGCAGAGAAATAATGTAACTAAAAAGGATTTGGGAATTTTTAAAGAGACTCTAAAGGATGGACTGGAACTTTTCTAAGCCTCAGTTTTCCCATCTGTAAAATGGAATGTAATTTCTAGCGTGCAGATTTTTGTAAGGAAGAAAAATAAACTATGTAAAGAGCTTAGACAGGGTTGGCACATGGGAAGCACTCCATTGGCACAGAGGTCGTTATAATTATGCAAAAGGGGGGTGTGGGAATGAGAGACTGAAAGTGGAGAAAATATGTAGGAAGCTCTTCCAGTAGTAGTAATAATAGAGGCAGTGATGAGGTACTCACGGTGTGCTGGGCACCATTCTGAAAGGGCTTTACAGAAAGTGGCACATTTACTGCTCACCCTGGTCCCATGAGGTGGATACTGTTATCCCATTTGTCAGATTAGAAACTGAGGGACTGGGAGGATACGTGACTCACTTAAGTTCCCACGGACAGAATGCACGGTGTGACTTCACACCTGACACCCTTGAGCACTGTGCTGTTCCATTACTGGTGTCTCTGTGAAGACAAGGAGGAGGGGTGTGATGGGAGAAATAGAAAAGAAAGGGAGGAGCAAACAAACACACATCAGTGAGGAGAGATGGCAGTGGGTGAGCAAACAGCCCTGGATGAGTAGACAAAGTCCAAAATAACTCTAGTTGGGAAGCGGAGTTGGGAGGGAAACAGCACCGGGGCCAGAGATGGAGGCTTGCTTTGTTTTTGGCTTACTGTCCTTGAAGTGTTTAAGGTTTGATTAAAATCCCTTGGATCATTTTGGAGCTATAATATGTTATTTAAAAAAAAAAAAAAGCATTGCTCTTGCTTTTTGAACAAAGAACACTCAGCCCTGGTCGTTCACCTGAAGCCTGTGTGTTCAGTGATTAGTTTTGTACACAGGTGAGAATTTCCCTCAAGTAGCACGTATTTAAAGAGCATAAGTGGCTTTTTTTCACACCCCATTTAATTTACACTGGTTTTACCTTCCTGCACAGATGGCCTGCTTTTCCTCTTCCTGTGCTTAATTCTCACTGAAGCCAGAGAATGCTAAATGCCCGTGAGGATTCAGTGGAGTTAGGGAATACAGGAAGAGGAGTCAGATGGTGCTAATATTACAACAAAACTGCAGGGTATGATTTTAGGCAGAAGGCATTAAAAGCATCTTTTGCAGCATAGGAAAATGGGAAGACACAAGTAATGTCAAATAAAAGAGAAAACTAAATAGCATATGCAGTAGGATTCGTAAATGGGGACATTAAACAGCGTTTATAAATGTAAACATGTCACATATTTTTTAAAGGCCAGGAATTTATTTTCAAAAATAAATAATTACGGAGCGGTAATTTTGGTTGAAAAGACGGAGGGTGATTTTATTTTCTTCTTCAAGTTCATTTTCATTTTTCCATGCTGAGTATGCATTCATTTTATAATCAGAAGGATCCCACACTTTTAAAAAAGAAAAGTGACCTTTAGAATCTCTGTTTTCTCTGGTAGGTGTTTAAATCTGAATGAAAGCTGCAGTTTCTGCTGAGTTTTTTGCCCGGTGGGGGCAGTATTCGTCCCTGAGATTTCTGCAGTTGCCATATAGTTGGTATGTTTGGGAGAGCCTGAAGTGCAGGAAAGGGGGGGGGGCTCCTCTCTTTCACCAGCTGTTAATTGATTAGCAACACTAAGTAGAATTGTTCTTCCTATTAAGTGGAAGAGTCAGCCTAGAGGAACAGAAAGAGGGGGTGGTGGTGAAGGAAGAACCTTCAGGAGAGCTTCCTCTTCAGCATTTTTCAGGGATGATTACTCCAGGGACCCAGCCAGCTGCAGCCTGCAGCTGTGTTTCCAGCTGTGCCGAGTGGGGCTGGATGATGTGTTTGCCAAGTGCCCCAGTGGCCCTTTTCTGGGGCATGTAGACCAGCCAGCCAGTAGATATGGTGGAGCTGGGGCTGCACTGAAACTTTAGGGAGTGGGCTTTCTGGCAACTTTCAGAAAGTTGAAGTTGTACCTTTCAGGGGTCAGAAAGATCAAGTGAGCCAATACCCATAAAATTGAAACCTACAAAGCACTATCTTGATGTGTTTGTATGAGATTACAATTATTTCTCTCCTTAAACTCTGAAACTTGAAAGCTTAACCACTATTACTTTCATAAATGGAGTAGACATTTTTTTATTACTTAGCCTATTTTAAAATTCTGAGAACAATATTATAATGACCATAAAGAATGCTTTAGAACATGAAAAGGATTGATCATGTAAGAATCCAATTATTAAAAAAATAATCCAATTATTTTCATTTTGGGGGCCTTAGAGTGTTTATGCTTATAAGAATAATGAAACTATATTATGGAAAATTTGGGGAAAAATATCATCCCCCCTTATCACTACCCTAAGACAACTGTCATCAATTCTGTATATTCTCTTCCAAGTTCTTTTCTAGAGGCAACACCTTTATTTATTTATTTTTTTAAGATTTTATTTATTTGTTTGACAGAGAGACAGCCAGCGAGAGAGGGAACACAGGCAGGGGGAGTGGGAGAGGAAGAAGCAGGCTCCCAGCAGAGGAGCCCAATGTGGGGCTCGATCCCAGGACCCCGGGATCACACCCTGAGCCGAAGGCAGACACTTAATGACTGAGCCACCCAGGCGCCCCTAGAAGCAACATCTTTAAACTTGAAATTGTAGTGGATATAATACTTCAGTAATCTGATATTTGAATTCTTTTTGCTTTTCTGTTTAATACCATACTGAATAGGAGACGGTTTAGAGTAATGCATAAAAATCCATACTCTGCAGTCGGTAGGAGCTCCTTTAAGGAACTTTCTTTCTGTTAGGTAGAAAGAGAAGTCAGCATGGAGAGATAATTGAAAGAAAGCAGTGGGGGATAAAAGAACTTGAAAAGAGCCTTAAACAGGGGTAATACCTACTTTACAGAATTATTGTGAGACTGAAATGAAGTCATATCCACAATATAGCTACTACATGGCCTGAGACACAGTAAGCATTCAGTGAATGGTAGCTATTGTACCATGCATATATTGTTATATAGACTTTATAATTACTTTAACGCCAATATCAATATTTTAATTTCACTATAGAATTTCAGCAGATACATATACTATATCTTTATTGGTGACCATTAATTTTCTTACAACTTTTCAGCATAATAAATAATGCAGGACATGGCTTTTCTCACATTTTAGATTATCTCCTGAGATTATATATAATTTAATAGAATTACTGTGTCAATGAACATTTTTATGGTTCTTGATATATTTTCCTACATTGATTTTCAAACATGTTCCAATTTATAATGCCATCATCAATATTTAAAAGCAATAGTTTTACTGTACCATTGCCAGGATTGAATATTAAAGTTAATTTGTATGTGTGTGTTTGTGTGTGTGTGTGTGTGTACATGCTCACATGCTTGCATGCATATGCACACATTGTGTGTTTGTGTATGCTTACTCATGTGGTGAAAAGCGAATGATGATGTAAGAGTATTTTTGCTAAGCCAGAACAAAGCCTCTGATAGGCTGGCATGTGGAAGTAGGAAGCACTGCTCTCTAGAGGTACTTTGTAGAATCTGTGTGAACTAACTTCCTAACGGAATTAGAAAGTTCCAGAAATATGACTCCCGCAGGATGTGCAGGACAGATGCCTAACTGTATCTCCCAATTTGCACTGGTTCAGGAACTCAGGAGGAATGAATTAGAATTCAGCTTACAACAAATGGGGCTCAGATGTAGAAGGTTTTAATGGTAAAAGAGAGAATCTCCAAAAAAGAAAGAAAGATATATTAAATTTCAGGAAAATGCAGTTGAGGCTTTGAGGAAAAAGTCTCTTTGAGTAAAGATTTATTCTGACAAGAGTGGCTTAGGCTCAACAGCAGGATCTGACTGCTAAAAGGAGCTGGCATGCTTCTGAACTTTTAGAAAGAGAAGATGGTAATAAAGGAAAAGAAAAAATATCACCTAGGATACATCTTTGTTGTGGCAACTTTCTCTGAAATGCTGGTCAGGAAAAGCAGGTGTCTCCAACTAGCTGGTGAGAAAAGCCCTTGAGTGGGTGGGAGAGGCAGCGACGGCGGCTGGGGGAGGGGGAGGTGCGTGTGCAGCAGGGCAGTAACCATCAGTGGAGCAGGGATGGCTGAAACACCAAGCACTGAGGTAAGGGCAGCAATGCTTTGGCACCACTGATGATATGTAAGACTGAGGGCCTGCCTGTAGCTGCTTGCTGTCCTCTTTCTGAACTGTTGCTTCTGATCTACTTTGGGCTTGGAAACCAGATACCCAATCTTGTCAGAGTTGTGGGTAAAATAACAAAAAGTTTCTGGGATGATGGTGGAATAGGAAGTGTCAGAAATCTGTTTCCCTACCTAGACAAAAATTATACTGGCAGAACCTGTCTGATGTAACTATTTTGGAACTGTGGAATCTGTTGAAGGCTTGCAACTTCCAGAGGAAGGTTTGGATGGTAAACTGCAGTTAATTTTGGTCAATTCCAGCTCTTAGCACAGTATCAGCTACCCAGCCCTCACCCCCTAGATCCACGACAGGCAGCCATGCATGCATTCCAGAAGAATTTTGTATTGCTGCTTGTAGCAGCCCTGTCCTCCAAACACTGGGGATCTGCACTCCAATTACTGATTACTGCTCTGATCACAGAGATGCAGATGAAGAAGGGGGTGGCCATTGTTGTTGCACCTCTCCCCATTGTTGCAAACCCCTCCTGCTATGGCTGACATGACTTCCAGAGAACTTAAAGGGCCAATGACCTTTTTTCCCTTCATTTTTCTTTTTCCCCTTGTGAGCCAGACATTAAAAACCAAGATATTCAAAAACAAAACAAAGCAAAAAGACCCCAAGGCTTTCAAAGCAACTGCAGGGGTGCCTGGCTGGCTCAGTCAGTACAGTACATGACTCTTGATCTCATGGTTGTGAGTTCAAGCCTCATATTGGGCATAGAGTTTATTCAGGGAAAAAAAAAAATCAACTGCATATATGGGGACATTGGAAAATCACTGCACATGCCCAGGGAAGAGCATATGCACAGAAAAAAACCTGAGAAGACCTTAATTTTACTCCTCAGGTTGATCTCTGGCACAGAGATAGCTCCCAACAATCAAGACAGAAACAAAAACAATAAATAAAAACAAAACAAAACCCAGAAGACCCTGGGCAAAGGGGAGAATCTGATTTTCAGAATTACTACATTATTAGATTCAACTGTTAAGTTTTCAATAACAACAACAACAAAAAAAAATCACAAGGCTACAAAGGAACGGGAAAGTAAGGTCCATTCAAGGGAAAAACATTAAGCCAAAGAAAAAATTGTCTTTGAAAAAAGACCCAATGGCAGATCTTCCAAAGCCTTTAAAACAACTGTCTTAAATATACTCAAAGAACTAAATGAAGATGTGGAAAAAGTCATGAAAACAAAATAAATGAAATAAAATGAAATGAAAATATAAATAAAATGAAATAAAATGAAAATATCAATAAAGAGAGAGAAAACAAAAAAAAAACCCACAAAAAACCACAAAAAGAAATTCTGAAGCTGAAACTTACAATAGTAGAAATGAAAAATTCACTAGAGGGATTCCAATACAAACTTGAGTAGGCAGAAGAAAGAATCAGTGAACTTGAAGATAACACAATGGAAATTATCAAGTCTGAGGAACACAAAGAGAAAAAGATTGAAGAAAAGTGAACACAAAGAGTCTAAGGGACCTGTGGAACACCATCAAACAGATCAAATACATATTGTGGGAGTCCCAGAAGGAGAGGAGAGAAAGAGGCAGAGAGAATATTTGAAGAAATACTAGCTAATAAAACTCCCTAAATTTGATGAAGACATGAGTATAACCATCTAAAAAGCTCAATGACTTTGAGGTAGGATGAACCCAAAAGTAGGATGAACCCAAGTAGGATGAACCCAAGGACACTCACACTAAGACACACTGTAATCAAACTATCAACACACAAAAACAGAACGAGAATCTTGAAAGCAGTAAGAAAGAAGCGACTCATCACATACAAGGGATCCTCAATAGGATTATAAGCAGATTTCTCATCAGAAACTTTGGAGGCCAGAAGGCAATGGGCTGATATATTCAAAGTGCTAAAAGAACAAAGCTGCTAACCAAGAATCCTGTCTATATCCAGCAAAACTATTTGTCACAATTAAGGGGAGAAATTAAGTCATTGCCAGATAAACAAAATCTGAGGAAGTTTGTTACCATTAGACCTGCCTTACTAGAAATGCCAAGTGAGTCCTGTAGGTTGAAATGAAAAGACAGTAGACAGTAACTCAAAGCTGTATGAAGAAATAAAAAGCCCAATAAAGAAAAATACAAGGACAATCATAAAATCTAGTATTTTTATAACAGTGGTTTGTATCTTCATTTTTAATTTTCTGCATGATTTAAGAGACTGATAGGTTTAAAAAAAACAATTATTTGTCTAAATGCTAGTATTATTGCAACTTTGGTTTATAACTTCACATTTTGTTTTTTACGTAATTTAAGAAACTAACACATTTTTTAAAATTATCAGTTTATGTTTTTAGACATGCAGTATATAAAGATGTCATTTTATGACCTCAATAACTGAAAGGGGTCGGGGCAGAAATGCAGAGGAGCAGTTTTTGTATTTTATTGACAATAAGCTATGATAAATCCACATTAGCATGTTATAACTTTAGGATGTTAAATATAATCCCCATGGTAACCACAAAAAAAAATAAAACCCAATTCAAAAATGGACAAAGGACCTGAATAAACACTTCTCCAAAGAAGATATACACATGGCCAACGAATACACATGGCCAATGAGCACTTCAAAAGATGCTCAGCATCACTTAGGGAAATGCAAATTGAAACTACAATGAGATACCACCTCCACCCATGAAGATGGTTACAAAACAAACAAACAAACAAACCAGAAATTAACAAGTGTTAGCTAGGGTGTAGACAAATTGGAACCCTTGTGCACTGTTGGTAGGACTATAAGATGGAGCAGCTGCTGTGGAAAACCATATGGCAATTCCTCAAAAAATTAAAAAGAGAATTTCAGTTTGATCCATGAAATCCTGTTTATGGGTATATACCCCAACATTTGAAGGCAGGGTCTTGGAGAGATATTTGTTCACCCATGTTCACATCAGTATTATTCACGGTAGCTAAAATGTGGAAGCAAACTGAGTATCCATTGGCAGATGAATGGATAAGCAGAATGTGGGATATACATACACTGGAATATTATTCAGCCTTAAATAGGAAGGAAATTCTGACATGGATGAACCTTGAGGACTGTTACGCTAAGTGAAGTAAGCCAGTCCCAGAAAGACAAATACTGTGTGATTCCACTTACATGAGGCACTTAGAGTAGTCAGATCATAGAAACAGAAAGTAAAATGGCGGTTTCCAGGGGCTGAGAGGAGGACAGAAAAGGGAGTTACTGTCTAATGGGTGTAGAGTATCAGTTTTGCAAGATGAAAAGAGTTCTGGAAATGGGTGGTGCTGATGATAGCACAACAATATGAACGTACTTAGGGCCACTAAGCTGTCCACTTAAAAATGGTTAAGATGGTACATTTTACACTATGTATATTTTAGCACAGTAAGAAGTCTCTGAGAGAGAACTTGAGGAATTATCCTATAAGCAATGTGTGTGTATTTTAGTATATGAGATTTATAAACTCCGTTTTGACTACTTATTCTTTCCTGATTCTGTGCTTTGTTTTCGCAAAGGACTTTGTCTAAGAGCCGAGTTCTAAATAGGTGAAGTCTTTTGGCAAATTTTGCACAGGTTTCTTTGCCCTCATCCAGCTTCTTAATATATAAAGGCACTATAATGGAGTGGATTTAAATTTACGCTCTGGAGTCAGAAAAAGTTGAAAGATCTGGGTTTGAATGTGAGTTCGACAAGTAACTACCTATGTGATCTTGGGAAAAAGTTATGCAACCTCTCCAAGTCTAAGTTTATTCATTCATGAAATGGAGATAATAAGTTACCTGTAGGGTCCCTTGTGAGGATTAAGGAGAAAATGCATATGTAATGATACAATGCATGATGCCTGACGCCAGTGAGAGGCAGGGTGTGTTAACATTATACTGAGAAGAAGCTCCAGCAGGAGGGCGGGATTCTCTCTTGCTCCTTCTGCTTGGTGATGAGTGACCATTCAGCATAATAAAGCCAGTTTACTTTACAATGTGGAGGCAGCATTAACACCGAGAGCATTGCTTTATTATTAGGTGATGTCAACAACATGCGGATTTGTAGTGGATTTTCTAAAAGAAAGAATGAGTTTTCAGTTAAATTTAGAAAATAGACAAGCAGAAAAAAAACTTATTTCACTTGCGTTTACCTTTAATCACAAGTTGGGCCTGAGTGAGCATATGCCTTCTTAGAACACGGGTAAAATAAAGTTTTTCGAGACCTAGTAGCATGCATTGGTTTTCCCGAAAAGACCTAGAGATCAGATATTCAAAAGAGATACCTTTTAAGTAACATTAATATTTAAATTTGAAAGTCTTTTTTCTTTTTATATGCCTTTTGGCTGAAGTCTTTACATGTGTGCATGCACACACATGTATTCATAGGTGTGTGTGTGTGTGTGTATTCTTAGTTTGCCTACTTATATTTTTTTCCACAGGAAAAAAAGAAACATGCAGTTGCCAGATAACCTTGGTGAATGTACCCCTTCATTTTCAGTCAGGAAATGGGTGTTTGGAGGTTCCAGGTCACCTTCCCTTTTACCTTCCTTACCTCAACTCTCTTCTTTACTCAGGCTTAAAGGGAATGTGAGGGCATAACTGATGATAAAGTGTCTTTCTCACAGAAGGCATGCAGAAGAAAAAAGCACATGTCAATAAGCTATGCAAATGTATACTGGGATTGGAAACATATGTCCAAAGACTTGTATGTGAATGCTCATAACAGCATCATTCATAATAGCCAAAAAGTTGACACAACCCAAATGTCAATCCCTTGATGAATAGACAGAATGTGGTGTATTTAAACAATAGAATATGTCTGTATATATATAAATAGATACATATTTGTATTTAGTTTATTCAACTCTGTTGTGTTCACTGAGTTGTGTACTTTAAAAGGGTAAATTTTATAGTATGTGGATTAAATCTCAATAAAGCTCTTTATTTTTTTATTTTATTTTTTTAATGCTATACATTTCTATCTTATTTTCTTTATTTATTGTTTTAAGTAGGCTCCACACCCAGCATGGAGCTTGAACTTACAACCCTAAGATCAAGACCTGAGCTGAAGTCAAGAGTTGGAGCTTAACCAACTGAGCCACCCAGGCTCACCCATTTTTAAAGCTGTCCAAAAAAAAGGAAAACAAAGGCATGACTAGGTTCTCACAGGCCTGTTGTTTTTATCACATCTGTATATAACTTCACCATAGCAGAGTTATAGCATTTTCATAAATAACCTGAAGGTTATTTACATGAAGCCAATTTATTCTGAAAAAAAAATTCAGAATTTTCCAGGAAAAGCAGGCAACATTAATGGTAAATTTGCTCCAATCCACTTGGAGGATTATGGAAATATTCATACTCTCTATTCACATTCATCAGTTGAAGCTTCTGAGGCAATGTTTGTTTTCTGAATGTTTCCTGCTTCCTGGAGAGGTGGAAGAATTCTTCTTATTAAGAGTAATGCCAAAACAGCATTACACATTTGACGTGAGGAATTAAAGAGGATGATTAATGATGTTCTAGGCGAAGCTTTTGCATTCTACCTCTGTTCTCTACTAGTATGTGTGAGTCTTGTTTTCCTATGCCCCGTTTATTTAAGCAATGAATTTCTTCCAGAAATGGAAAACCCAGTAGGCAATGAATGATAAAGTCCCTTCTAAAAACAAAGTTGAGTTTTTGATTACTTTTCCATTGGGTCTTCTTTAAGGATTAAAATGAACAATGTCATCAATATGCTAAAGTAAGGAATTAACATTGAAATAATATTACAGGCTTTAAATTACGCTGTTTTTAATTTTACAGGAATGACAACTGATATTTTGGGCCTAGGGATCGTTCCTTAATTATCAATACAAAAGTTCCTACACAGAAAAAAAAGTATATCATATAATTAGATTCAGAGCTTATTTGGATCATACATTTAATTATGCTTTTTGAAGAAAATAAATTCTAATCTATTAAACAGATTAGAAATAACAGCACAAATCCTCTTAGCCTGCCAACCAGTTTTATTGTCAGTTAGTATCAGAAATTATCTATAATAGTCAGTGAACCAATCCACTGCTGGCTCCTTTAAGAACATAGTCTCTAAAATAAAGCAAAAATAAATTAAATGAGAAATAGAGACAGAATGAATCATTTGCAACCTCCTTAAAGTCAAATGAGATGATTCTTCCCAGGGCCCAAAGAGCTTTCTTTTCAGCTGATGTTACTCAAGAATTCCACATCCAGCAATGCCTGAGGGCTATCGTGGAAGTGCAACGATACCCAGATTTCCAGGGACAGCTTCCTGGACTAGAGACATCTGAACCCAGAACTGCCCCCCAACGAGTCTTTGTGACATGTTTTTAAACTTCTGAAGTCACTTCTGGTGGCCCTACTCTTGATATGACCCATCCGGTGACGAGGCATCCATGACAACTGGTCAGGAACCAGGGACCACTACACTCGCTTCTGATACCTTGGGACTCAGGACATTAGACTTAATTTTTCACCAGTGCCGCTCTTATCTCACACATTTGCCCAAGTTTATCTCCACTTTGTTTCCTCAACCCATTTTTGCTTGTTAGTGTCCGTTTGCCCCACTCCAGCCTCAGCCCATTATCTGTTCTTTTCCACTCTGTGCTGCTAGAGGTTGACCTTCACTGAAGCAGCTCCTGGGTTTTTGGCTTTTTGGAGTCCAGTTGGGTTTGGCCAATGGGAGGCACCAGAAGTCAGATTGGAGGGTGCAGGTAGAGAGGTTGGGATATTTATTCTTTTTTTTTTTTTTTTGTAGATTTTATTTATTCATTTGAGAGAGAGAGACAGACAGAGCTCAAGCAGGGGAAGAGGCAGAGGGAGAGGGAGAAGCAAACCCCTGCTGAGCTGGGAGCCCGATGTGGTACTCCATCCCAGGACCTGGAGATCATGACCTGAGCCGAAGGCAGACACTCAACGACTGAGCCACCCAGGAGCCCCGGGATATTTATTCTTATGGTCTTTCTCCCCAACTCCCATGCCTTGCCTCCTTGTGATCCTGGCAGCAGCTTCATCCCTCTTCAGCCATAGACCTCTCTTCCACATCTCCAGCTCTCAGTGGACTCTACATTTCCCTCCCTCTGCCTTCTTAGACCAAGTGGTGATAATGGTTTCCTGCTAGTGCTTGTCCCAGATGCTTCATCTTCCCTTATTAATTCCTTTAATCCTGCCCCCTTCTGTTTCTTTTTGGGACAGTGGATGATACCTGTCCCTTTCCCTGAGTATCTCCCTGATTTCTGACTCTGAGGCTTCTTGATGAAACTCCTGCTAACCACTTCTGAACACTTTCCTTATTCTCTAGGAATAACCACATTGATGATGGGGAGTGGAGAAAGGATCGCATACTTACAATTCCTTTCCTTCTGTCTTATTCTCCAAATATTATTGAGAGATGGTAGCTACCTGTGACATAGTACAGGGCTTTCCTCTGTCTAGAGTATTAGTCTTAGAGGGACAGAGACAGAAAGGGGCTCAGTGGGCAGTCTGGCTGTGCACCAATGGCATTTTTAGAGACAGCCTGGGACCCAGGTCACCCTGAACCATTTAGGACTTCAGCTATTGTTATTTCTAAACCCCATAGCTTTTGAGTGAGGGTTTGTGCTATACAGACCAGCTGGCTTCATTTTTCCAGGAAAGGAACAATCTTCAGAAAACTAAGATAGTTTTTAGGGTCAAGGCAGGGTCTGACAAGAACCTCCAATTATTTCATTATATAAAATACAGATCTTCCACTGCCAAAAGTTTATAATGAGTTGAATGTCTTCTCTTAGCCCAATCAGCTCCAAACCACTAAAAACAAACCCTTTATTAGGCAAAATCAGATGTATTGACCCATTGCTATGGGGGAGACCACACACTAGAGAAACTGCAGGGCATCTCACCAAGCAAAGGGAAAGAAAGAGTTAGGACTGATAGAATTCTGGAAGAGTTTAGGTAAAAAATTAAATAAATTAGTGTTTTGATAGGTTCCAAGTAAAGCAAGGCTGGGTAGAGTGGTTAACATCACATCTGGACTGCAAAGTAGACCCAGGGCCTTGTTTCCTTGGGGGAAAACAAACAAACAAACAAGATAGATGTGGAATGCTGTGTGCTCAGACCCCTTATCTGAAGCCCTGCACCTGGGCTGTAAATCCAGATTGCTTCTCTGTGTCCAAGGAATTTACCCCCTGGGCAAGTGGGTGGTTTCATTCTTACGGACATCATTTCAAACAATTTAAATCAAAGTATTTCAAATTTTGATAGTCTCTGATTTTAGACAATAGTTTCCCAGCGACTGAGGAAGCAGTAATCACTTAAAGGAGGGGGGTGTGATGACAGTTTACAGCTGCAGGGTGTCCTTGGGGGAAATATTGTTTCCTGTTAACTCTGCAGATGGCTTTATCTATGTCTTTTATTCCGATTTGATGAATGGCGGGACGGAATTGTACCATCCGAGCTATTTTTACCTTCTCATTGCCTCGATGAACTGCATTGGACATGTAGCGTATGCAAGAAATAAACTTTTGTAAGATTAAGCTGCTGGCATTCTGAGGTTTTAGTTTAGTTTAGTTTAGTTTAGTTTTACCAGAGCATAACCTAGCCTATTGTGGATGTCATAGACATTTCTATTTAAATTGCATTTCCTTAAAATGAGGTATTGGCTTAGGGGCTGGTAGCAGGTGGTAGAAAACTATTACTGGAAGATGAAAGGATGTATATCCGTATTCCGCAGGAGCAAAACATTTGGTACAGTTGTCATCTGAAGTAATTTGTGTGGCACATCGAATTTCTAATAATTTATGGTTTAAGAAGAAGAAGTTGGAAAATAGGGTGTTCATAGCCTGTGTTGCTTGCTGATGATGAAGTTTGGCACGGTATTAGAAGAAACAGATAAGCTTAGGAAAGAACCGGCCAGTTTGCATGCAGGAAAGGGAATAGGGTGTCCACAAATTTGGAAATTTATAGGGTTGCAAAAGGCAACCATTTCTGAACCTCAGACAGTAAAAAGCAGCACTGAGAAATGCTTGGTTAAGTGGTGCCTGCGTGGCTCAGTCAGTTAAGCATTTGCCTTCAGATCAGGTCATGATCCCAGGGGCCCAGGATTGAGTCCTGCCTTGGGCTGCTGGCTCAGCAGGGAGTCTGCTTGTCCCTCTGCCTCTGTCCCTCCCCCTGCTTATGCTCCCTTCTCCCTCTCTCCGTCTCTTTCTTGCTCTCAAATAAATAAATAAATAAATAAAATCTTTTTTAAAAAAGGGGGAGAAAATTGTTTGGTTAACAAAGTCTGATTAAAACTCAAACCTGTAGCAAAGATCAAATCAAGTTACAGCGATTGGACGTATTGTTAAAATCTCTGTATTGGTTAGGATGGCACTTGCTATATCTTCTCAGTTGGACACACTAGCTCAGGGTAAATGTGGCTTTCCCACCAAAGATAGGCCCAAAGTAATTGCAATTGAGAGAAAGAGAGAAAAAAAGAGAAGGGGGAGGGGGAGGAGCAATAAAGCAAAGAAATGTAGAAAATTCAAGAAGTATGACTAAAGAGAAATGAAAACATATGTCTGTTCAAAAACTTGTACACAAGTGTTTATAGCGGTATTATTCATAATAGCCAAAATGTGGAAACAACCACAAGGTGTATCATTTGATGGATAAATCAAATGCATTATATTCATACAATGGAATATTATCAGTAAGAAGAAATTAAGTACAGATATATGTTACAACATGGATGGACCTTAAAAATGTTATGCTAAGGGAAAGAAGCCAGACACAGTAATCAATGGTCTGCTTCTCTGTTATCCTCCCCAGTGTGAGTTCTTTAAGGACACTGTGTATCTTTGTATTCCCCGCTCCTGCAAACAGTAAGTAATCAATAAAGGGTGATGACAGCAACTATAACTTATTGAAGGTATATCAGATCTTGGTGCTAGGGTAAAGGCGTTACCCACAATATTTCATTCGATCCTGATAAGTCATGTGTAGGTCTGTTTCACACAAATATTGGTTGAATGAGTCTCCGCCGAGTCCTCTGGGCGTCTGGGATCTTTGTGTTTTCAGCATGTGAGTTAATACAGTGTGAGCCTTCCCAGAAACACTGCCTTCCCCAAGATTTCTGCACATTTCTGAGAGCTTGGCTTTTTTTCACAGTCTCTTCTTGCTTTTATTTGTCTATTCCTCCTGAGTTCCTGATCTCACTCGGATCTTTTCTCCTGCCTGTGTCATCTCTCAGCTTTATATCACATGGAACATGGGCCTTTGCTTGAACGTCACCACACTCATTAGCATGAGGTAGTCAGGGGTAGCAGAGTGTTCCCAAAGTCCTGAGAAAAACAAAGTAGTGTGTTGCATTGCGGCACGGCATGCACTCTAAAATTGAACGTAATGCCAAATATCTCTGAAAGAATACACAAGAAACTGCTAATTGTAGATGCCTAAGGAGAAGGGAACCAGAGGGTTGGGGGCTCAGGAGTGAAAGATGGGCTTTTCATACCGCAGGCTTATGTCATCTTTTCAAGAACCCCCCCCCAAATGCAATTTATAAAATTGTTTTTTAAATTATTACTTTGCTCTTAAAAGTCCCTTGGCCATTCTCATCCTCAAAACATGACCTCCGGCTGCTGCTTCTACTAGCTCAGCCTTCTCCTTCCGCCCTTCTCCCTTTACTCTCAACCCTTATTCTACACTTTCCAGCTCTGTTTTGGTTCTTCATTAATTGTACCCTTTTTTCCAGTTTTCCAGATGAGGCCCAGAAGGAGAAAGAAGGGGGAATTTTATCTTTCATGTCCAAAGAGGCCATCTGTATTTTCTTTGAATCATGCATCAAGGAAAGGAAGCTGCAGTCCATTCTTATGTTAAGTCACACCTACTGAGATGGCTATAATTTTTTTCAAAATGAAAAGAACAAGTGTTGCTGAAGATTAGAGAAATGGGAACCCTTGAGCATTGCTTGTCGGAATGTAAAATGGTGCAGCCACTGTGGAAAACAGTTTGGCAGCTTCTCAGAAGGTTAAATATAGAACTATCACATAACCCAGCAACTCCACTCCTAGGTATGTAACCAAAAGAATTGAAAGCAGGGACTCGAACAGGTATTTGTATGCCCGTGTTCCTAACACAATAGCCAAAAAGGTGGAAACAACCAGGGTCCATCCGCACATGAATGGAAAAGCACCATGTAGTAAATTCGTACAATAGAATATTATTTAACCATAAAAAGTAAAGACATTTTGTTATATGCCACAACATAGATGGACCTAGAAACATTATGCTTAGCGAAATGAAGCAGATACAGAGGGACAAATATTATATGGTTCCACCTATATGTGATACCTAGAATTCACGACCTTATAAAAACAGAAAGTAGGATACAGGTTACTAGGGACTGAGGGGAGGGGCTAGGGAGAGTTGTTGTTTAATGGGTACAGAGTTTTTCTTGGGGATAATGAAAAAGTTTTGGGTGCGGAGAGTGGTGATGGTCACACAACATTGTGCATGTGTTTAGTGCCACTGAACCGCACACTTATGAATAGTTAAAATGATATATATTAGGTTATACAAATTTTACCATAATAACCCTCCCTCTGAATACCATGCTTTCTCTACCTACTATGTACTATTTCCCCTGTAACGGAGATGCAAACTCAGGCTTAGGAAAATAACAATCTCAAAGTCACACATCTAGTTAATGTAGGATTGGAATTCAAATCCAGGCATGCATTCAAGCCTTCTCTTAATTGTATACTACACTAAATCATTTGCTTATTTACCACTTAATGATAGCACTTCTAATATTAAATTGTAATTAACTGTTGGTCTGTTCCCCTTTTGACTGTGAACTTTTTAAAGGAAAGAAAAACTTTCTCCACCTTTGAATGCTTAATGATTATCTCAGGGGCTAACACATGGAGTCTTCTGGAAGCTGAAGGCATTGCTAAGGGTTAGGCCAAGACCCAGCTAAGGGCTTGGTCTGAAGTGGGGCTGTAATGGATCCCATCAAGTAACTCAGCAAATATTAATGTAGCACTTATTCCACGTACTGTTAGATGTTGGGGTACAGGGACAAGGAATACAGTCTCCCACTTTGGAAAACTTCAGTCTAGTGGGCCAGGTGTGGACAGTGAGACGGTTTTAGAGAACCATCAGAGACATGCTCAGAGAGTGCCTTAGGTACAATGGAGGAGGTGGCGCTTGGTCTGAGTCTTGATGAAAAGAGGAGGAGAAGATCAGGGAATGGTGTTCCAGGCAGGAGACAAAGCATAAAGGAAGACATGGAGTGTATAAGGGTGTGGTGGGTTCTGGAAATAATTCTTTGTGGTTGGGATACGGAGGGAGATGTGCCGTGATACAAAGCTGGGGAGGTGGAAGAAGTCTCAGTTTGAAGGACCACAAAGATTTGGGACTTCATGCTGATGGATGGTTTTCAAAAGAGAACCAACATGATCACATTTGTTCTGTGGAAAAAGTCTGAATGCAATGTGGGGAATAGATTGGAGAGGGGCAAGGCTGGAGTCCCAGGGTGGATTCCAGAAATGCCAGTGGCTTGAAACCATCTGAGAAGGGTTACAAGCCAAGGGTTATAGGAAGGGCCCTGTCACTCAAGGGATGTAGCACAGTTGCCAGAAACAGGGACGGACAGCCAAGCCTGATAGTCTAAGGAAGCTCCCGTCAGAGAATGCAGAGGTCAAAGATGGCGTCCAGGAGCATCTGGGCAGAGTCAGAAAGCAGAAAGTGGATGCCAGCATGGGGCATGGGTTCCAAAACTGGGATCTCAGGGAACCTGACAAGCCTTCAGCATCCCAGAGGAAATGTCAAAGCAGCAAGGCATGTCCCCTTTTTATGAGAGGCCGGATGAGAAGGAGCCAAGCATTTGGAGCCTGAGCTCTGTTCTGGGGTACGTCTCTCTGCCCAGCCCCCTCTACTTACTCTGTGCACAGTGTGATCTTTTTCTTCTCTCATTGAACTACATTGAGATTTTGAGTGATCATTAATTCAGCGATTATTCAGCACCCCAGATGAACTTGTCACTTTGCTAGAGCCCTTGGGACACAGAGACCAAATATTGGGAGTGGGATGGAGACACGCGTCCTCCTTGTAGCCGGGGCGGAGGGGTACGATGAGCTCAGGCTGCTGTGGATTGTGTAGGCACCTCGTCGTATCGAGCAAGCTCAAGAAAGGGTAAATAGAGAAAAACCCAATATTTATTGATTACATATTAGTTTAAAACATGAAATTTCCAGTTTGCGTGGGTGAACGTTGAGAAAAAATGGGCAATATCATGTGGTTCAGACTGTGTCAAAGTCGCCTTGTGGGCCTCAGAAGTACGCAATCGACTTCTCAGTCACATTCGCCATTGGCCCAAGTAGGCCCCCTTTGGTCTGTCAGTTTTCCCACCCTCCCCCACCAACACCAGAGAACTAGAGCCCTGACCAGCTTACATCTACCCGCGCACTCTCCCTCCTCCCCCGCCTTTTCAAAATCCTCCCGCAACAACCACTGTTTTGCCTGTTGTGTGTGTCACTCCCTTGCTTCTTTCTCTAATGGTTGTATCCAGCATGTACGTATGCTAATCAAGAGACTTTTTAGTCGTCGTTGTTTTGAACTTTATGAAAAGAACATAATGCTCTAAGTATGTGATATTCTGAGACTTGCTTTTTTCTTCAAGGTATTAGGAAGATGAACTGCAGTTCATTCATTTTCAGTGCTTATAGTATTCCATTGCGTGATATACAGTGAAAGGCACTTTCTGGGTTACTTTACTCCATCTCCAAAACAGCCTCCCAAATGGGCAGTTAATATTCATCCTTATTTGAGAGCAAGTTAATTAATGGCAAGACATCAAGACTGAGGCTCGAGTCTCAACTCCATCACTTTCTGGGCAAGTTACTTAACCTTGTAAGGTTGAGGCTTGACCTACAACCCTCAGTTTCTTCTTCAGCAAGACTTGGATTTAAAAAAAAAGCTCCTCCTCAGGGAACTGTAGTGATTATCCTCGGTGTGACCTGGCAGGTGGTAAGCTCAAAATTATGTGGGTTATGTTAGATTTTATTACAGAAGTGAGCCAACTGGGGCATAAGCAAGTTAAGGAACTTGCCAGAGATCAGATAACTAGTAATGGCAAACCAGAACTTGAACCTGTCTTTGCACAACACAATGACAAGGTCATGCTTTTCCCCAAGACCTTTTTAATGTATTATGGTATGTGTGTACATGCGTGTGTGCAGGTGTGTGTGTAAGAAGAAAGGTGCTTGTTTAAAATGCAATTCACTAGGCTTTCTCTCACAAGCAAGAAGGAGTTTCTCTTGCTTCATTGCCTTCAATACAGGCTGTAAGTACTAAACATTTCTTTTTGGAACAGTTTATGAGAGAAGAATGTTTTCAAATTTATGAGGCTCTCATGCATTTTGAGAAGAGATTTTCATATTCCACATATTTCCTTCTTTGGATCTTTCTATTTAGGGAACAGTTTAAAAATACAATCCTTCTATCTGGAGCGAAAGGGTTGTGAACTCCGAGTTCCAAATCTCTTGAGACTTTCAGTTACTTTCAAGGAGAAATACAAAGAAAATGAAAGGAAATAAAAAAGAAATATAACTTATTTTTGACTTGGAAGACAGCACGATTCCATGATAGGCTGCAGTAGATTGGAGGCACTGGAAGAAAATTCATCATTTACCAAAACTTAAGGGGTGCTTCTCCCCTCAAGAAAAATAAACTGTTGCTTACTGGAATTGCATCCTTAAAATAGGCATCTTCAATATATTTGGTTTCTTTTACTGCCTGTTGACCAGATGCCTCACTTAAAAAAAATTTTATCAATGTGTGATTTTGCCACATTTCCAGTAAGATTGTGTATAACTTTGGAAGTTTAAAGCTGTACATTGAGGACCTGGGAATAATTCCAGAAACCCCTGAGAAACAGATGATTCATGGGATTAGTTTGTGATCACTTGTCCTTTTAAAACCAAAGACCTTCAGAACTAGATCTAACCAGAGTTCAATTTTTTTTAAAGATTTCTTCCCCTACCTAGTTGAAAAGACTATGGCTTCTTTTGGCAAACTGAAGGCACTTCTTGGCAATGGCATCATTGTTGACTAGGGGGCAGGAAATAGATTATTCAGTAGTTGTATCGATTCTCTACTTTGATTTCTTTACCGGCTCCACCTTAGGGATAGATACCTGGAAGGACCTGAGTATTTCCTCGGCCACATATTCATAGTCAAGGAGACTTGACCTCTATGTGACCCTAGTGTCATGCTGGAGGTCATTGGGTTGTTCTGAGGTCAAGATAAGTGGGTTATAGATAGGATGCTAGGGCACCACCACCTTGTCAATAAGGAGAGAAAGAGACTGTTTGAACATGTGACTCAGTAGCTGAGTTTCAGGCTGGCAGGATTCTTGGTATCTTGGGGTCTTGTTCTCCTGGAAGGATTTAGAGCCATGTTTCAAACCGTGTTCCAGAGGGCTCTACATTAAGGTAGCACCTCATGGGCCATTGTGGAGAGATGAATCGGGTGGAAGGAGTTGGGAGCTAGAGCTCTTAGGCTGTAGACCTCACCCCTCACCATTTCAGCCAGCACAGCTCTGCTTTCATCTCATTTATAGATTGGACTCTACATCAGATATTTTTAATATAATCGGATAAGAAAGTTGAACTTACCAGAACTCCTTTCAGGGAAAATAAGTAAAGAAGAATACGAAGATAAGTCCCACAAATTTGTGTTCAGTAAAATGCCATCTCAGGAAAGTAAGTCCTGATGACTTAAAAACTTTTATCTGAGAAAGATAGACAGGTTTGAAGACAGAGTAGAATTACTCATAGGAATTGAAGACAGGCTGCCTATGTTGTAGGAAGAAGGGCAGACAGAGAGAATCTCTAGTTCACAGCACAGCTAAAGGGATTTGGGAGAAGAAATTGTCAAATGGGATTTTACAAAGTGGCACACAGTGGGACGTACAATGTAAAAAAAATGTCTTTGCTGTCTAACCCTCTCAACACCCCAAACGATATTTAGTGAAATTTGCTCAGTAAGGCTTCGAGGGTTTCATCGTGAATACATTCTTCCTGGAGAAGGCAAGAGATACTGAGATTTGCAAACTGATGGTATAGAGAAAAAACAGATACCATACACATGTTTCATTTGGCGATTCACCAGAAGGGCTCCCAAGACTCAAAAGCAGATAATACTACTTGGATTTATTACAGATTACAGCAAGGGATATAGAGCAAAAGGAAGAGGAAAAATATATGCAACAGCAGAATCCAGAGAGGTCCGGCTCGGGTTCCAAGAGTTGCCTTGTCCGAGGCCACACAGGAATGAGTGCTCTTTCTCTAGCAGTAACTACAAGGTTGTATGTGGAACGTCGCTGCTCAGGGAAGCCAAAATGAGTCCCAGGGTCCAAGGCTTTTATGGGGTACTGGTTACGTAGGCACATTCTGCTTGGCAACCGGTCTTGGCAACCAGAACTCAGGACCCCAACAATGAAGCCAGGTGCACATCATTAATCTTGGCGTCTGTGTAGAGCAACCTGAAAAGCCAGTACGGCATGGGCCGTTGCTTCGGGTGTATGTAACAAAACCATCAATCACGAACACAAAAAAAAACAATCTGAGGCCCACATTCCCAGGAGTTGGCCAAGGAACATTCATGGTTCCCTTGAAGACATAAGTAGTGAGCAACCAGAATAACCAGACTTGCTGCGTGAATTTTCCCCCTCACTATACCTGGAGCACAACGAAATCTGGCTAGCATTTGAAACGGATTTCACTACCACAAAATCACTTATATGGAGTAGAGGTTAAAGATGGCTTCTGCCACCTGGAGGCAGATCACAGGCTAGGCAAGACCTCCTTCTTGTCAGAGGCTTCTGGTGGAAGATGAATAAACTCTCTAAGTCAGAGTGTTTAATTTCATGGTTATTTATTTTTACACATTTATTTTACAAGCATTTAGTAAATTTTAACTTAAAAGTTTGAGCCTCAGCTCAGCTATGCTATGAGAAATACAGGGCATATTTATTCATTCAACAATTATTTTGAGTATTTAATGTGCTATTTGCTAGACTGTTGTGATGGGGGATAAATTAATCAAAAGTTGTCTGCTCTTATGAAGCTTACAACTCATGTGGGGGAAATCAGAAAAAAATGTAATTACTTGGGGCAAAGTCAAAAGAAGACAGACGTTCTACCCATTAGTCTAGAAAAAGGAAATCTAGAGAAAAATGAGTTTATCGCTATCACAAGGCTGTTTTATCAGACATGTTTCTGTGTGCCTTCCTAACTAGGGTGACCAGCCATCCCAGTTTGCATAGATTGAGGGGTTCCCCCAGGAGGCAGTACTTGCAGTGCTTAAGCTGTGATAGTTGGTGACCCTATTTCCAGCCCATGACCATGTCACTCCTCCTCAAAACTATTCTCCCCATCACAGGGCTGGGTCTTGGCAGCCATGTTTTTGTGCTCTGTGACCCTGCCCACGGGACTGTATTGGAGATCAGGACCCATTATCAGACAATGCTTATCTTAAGAAGTTGGCTGAAGAAATTGCTCAGAATCAAACTGCAGAGCTCTATAGTGAGCTCCCATAGGTTTCTGTCATAAGGTCTCTCACTGCCAAATCCAGCATTTGATCTTTGGGAAGCCTGTTTATCTTTTAGTTCTCTGAGGTGCCTAATCTCCTGCTCTCTTTTTCTCTGCCACCATTTTTGCTTAAGCTAGTTTAAATGGATTTTCTTTACTGTTACCAGAAACTTAACTAAGCCAATTGTCCAGGAAAGAGTATTTCCAAGTCAGGACAGACTACTCTGGTTCTTCAGTTAGAAACATTCCTAGAATATTCCTCAGGTTTACTGGAAATATCTTTTGATATTTCCCTGGTTATGGAACTGTATTTTCATCCCTCAAGTAGACCTACCCATCAAATATATTTATTTCAGATTAATTGGCATTCTGCTTCATTTCGGTATCATTTCTTTAGAGTGGCTAATTCAAAGTGTATGGATTCTGTTAAAACTGGAGTCTGACACATAATCCTACCCTCTTTCCCATGGGCATGTTAATTGCATGCAGTAGACAGTCAATTAAAACTTCTCAGACCAGTAACTGACAACCCCTCTAAGCCTTTTGTTCTTCAACTCAGGTGTGTCGCAAATTCTGCTGTACTTTCTAACCACAAATAACTCTTTCCCACTTGACCATTGCAACTGGATTATTCTCTGGCAGAAAATTTCATTTGCCTTTGCATCCACTCCCAAGCACACCTGCTGCTCTGAGATGTCTTCCTGTTTCAGCTCCTGGATATCTCACTGTACTGGCCCTAAGCTTCCAGGGCTCTCAGTAGGCTGTATCTGAACTACCCCGTATCTTAGCAAGCCCCCTCGTATCTAGCGTCGTTCAGATAAACCTGTTTGTCTAGGATTTTTCTGCAGCCACAGTGCTTCCTCTTTTTCCTTGGTGCACCTAAGCTGAATTCCTGTCTTCCTAGACTTTTTCCAGTGCCTCTTGCTTTCACCTGTGCCTCAGCATCACCTGGGTAGGATGGGGGGTGGGCAGGGGAATAAAACTGCCTTCCAGACCTATGGAATCAGACCATAGGCACATGATCCAGAAAGTTCCATTTTTAAAAAGCTCCCAGATGACGCTGATACACTACTGGCCGACCCACAGCAGGCCCAACCCTGGGTCCTTGAGGTGCCTTTTAGCATTTTTCATATTCCTCACTTTTGTAAACTTTAGAAACAGAAAAGCTTTTCTGACCATGCTCTTCTTTAGAATCTTTACCATTATATGGAGCCTACTAAGCTCTGATGTATAATGCGTCAGACACCCCTTATCTGGTTACCTCAAAGAAAACACTGCTACTCAGGATTAAGCATGTATTTATTTTAGTTCAGTTAAAACAGACATACATTGTTTCATTGAAACGGTGTAGCACTCTTTGCCAACAAGTCCTAGTGGACCCGTTGGCCTCTAACAGTACAGTGGGGGTATTTACACTATATACAGAAAGCTAACAAACCCAGATTCTCAAAGATCTTTCATTACACTAGATCATCATTACACTAGATCACATTTTGAAACGACTGCATTTTGAAAATTAGACCTTATTTAAAATTTAAATAAGAGTTCTGAATTTGCACCAAGTTTTCATGAAAAAATGTGATGTTCATCCAGTCCGTTTATTGCAAATACAATTTAAACAATACTTTAAATTTTTAGTGTTTACATAATTACTCAATTTGTTTATATTGAAATCTCTGTACAGGTATTTTTGGGACAATTCTTATAGATACATGTGAATTCATCAAAATGCAGTTAAGAAACTTACAGGAATATATACACTTGAACCCAAGACCCAAACCTGACATTATATACATTATATATTACAAATACATATGGACAGACAATGTATGTACAGATTATAAATATTGAAAAATAGGTTAGCTTTAATGGATTAATGCTGTTCTATAAATAACATTACAGTTATAACTGAAACATCCACGGAAGACAGTAATGCAAAATGAGGTGACAAGACAGTGGTTTTAATACTGAAGACTGCTCATTAATGGGAATTCACTGTTTTAGGAACCTCAAGGCAGATAAGATAGCTCCAAGAAAATCATGCAATGGAATTTACCCTAGGCAGTTCATTTTGAACCTCAAACAGCTGAAAGAGGATTGAAGGAGCCTCCTCACGTCAATTTGCTATGAGAAGAAAATTCTTTTTTCCATTCCTTCCTGGTTGCCACGGTAGTTTCTCCCACATGAACGGATGTAAAATGTAGAAAACAACTCTACTTGGTATTCCCTGGTAGGTCTCAGATACAAAATCAGCAATTCTTCCAGGAACTCAAGCAGAAGTGCCAATTCTTGGTCTGAACTAGAGGTGAGGTTCTGGATTTGAAGGGAGTGCCAAAGCCCAATTAAATGAAAGCAGTGCTGTAGAATCCATCTTTTCACTGCCTTTCTGGATGGTCCCCAATCACGTTATCTTTGTAGAAACACAAACGGACCATTGGTTTCACCCAATGTAGCACTACAAGATGTCTTCCAGTTCCACAAGGGTCTTCACAGACATATCTTGTCTGTAATTTAGTCACATATAATACAAGAATGTGTAACAAAAACCATGTCTGCCACGTTTCTGGCCCCTGCCTGAAACTAAAAATGCTTAGTTTAAGAGGACCAACTGATGATTCCATTATTTGCTTCCCTCAACCACTAATGGAATTATGTATATTAGATTTTAGACATTATGCCTGATGAGCAAAGTACCACATTATTTAATATATTCACCATACATCATAACGTACAATAAATGTGCTCTTAAAGCCAAGTAATTTTTTCATTTCTAACTGGCATTGAAATGGAAGGGTGAACATGCAGCTGGACCAACTACTTACACTCAGGTTGCACTGTTTTCCCTAGCTAACCATTTGTTGGATGTAAACAAATAATTCTGTGTTGTACAAGAATGAGATGACAATCCAGTGCAAATGAGTTTTAAAAACTTACTGCATGAGAAACCCAGTGGCCTGTATGAAGAGAACTTATACCAAACATCGGTGTAACCTGTGAGTTAGACCTCTACTGTAGACAAAACATTAACACAACTAAGCCATACATTATCAAGTAATTCACACTTCCAGTAGCAGATGAGCATTTGGAAAGTTGTACTCTCTGGATAGAATAGTTTTGGCCTATAGCCATCAAATGCCCGTTTTCCACTGCTGGAAGCAATGTCCAAAAAAAGGGCTGGCCCAAAAAATCCAGAGCTGTCAATACAACTCTGGAGACACACGCAACTGAATAAACCCTGTTTTACCCAATTGCACTATTTGGTACCTCAAAATTAGTTATTTGACTTCCCACAGAAATATCTGCTTTGTATCTTCCATTCTAATAGATTGAAGCTGTAAGTATTTCAGTCTGAATGAAGCAAATTATTTGGGGCCAGAGAAAAGTGGCGAACAAGTTCATCTGATTTGGTATAGCAATATAATCAATCAATTATTCTTCAGTGGTGAAGTCTGAATGGAAAAAACTATGCTCCTATTCATGGTACAATTTTTCGTTACATCATTTTCTCTAAAAACTTTTTTGGGTTAAAAAAAAGTATTTGGCTTATTATGCCTACAAAAAGGCAAATCATTTCACAATACTAATATTTGTTTTTAAATACCAATGATTTTTTCTTATGGAATTTGTTGACAGTTGTTTTTGGATAAAGTTAAAAAGAAAGCAATTTTTTTTTTAAAGTAAAATAGTGCTTCTGAGGTCTTAAAATATTTTTGGTACAAAAAAATAATAGTGTTTTTCTCAATGGTTATTTCAATACTTTGCTGTAAATTAATAAGAATTGTTTCTCACATCGAATGGTTCCATTAGGCACATTCAAGTAAAATCATAAAATATCCAAGTTAAACAATGACATAGCCAAACATGTGGCTTGATAAAAGTTAAGAGTTCGTCCATTCTCTGGAATGGAATAAAAATTGTCACTTCCATTAACCCGAGACTCGTGGTTTGGTTGTTAATATCCATTTCTATCATACAGAATAGTTTCTTTAAAAAGAAAAAAAAAAAGTTCACTTATTCTGCACTCAGAAGAACCAGCGAGGAATCTGCACTTCAAAAGGAAGTGAAACTGAAAACATTAGGTGAAATTTCATAGTAAGTTGAGAGTTGACTCAACACTGGCATCAAGTGGACTAGCGGAGTTTTAGCGGCGCCCGTTAATGGCCACCTCCCTGGGCATTGTGTACCCAATCCAACACAATCAAGGCCATGCTTCCGGTCATCACCACGATGCCACTTAACAGGAAGAACACAGCCTGCAATGAGCACAAAGAGAAAGGGATTAGCAAGCAAAAAACCGTATCTGCAAAACATTCCCTTTCTACTTTTAAAAATGGACTTTTATCACTGAAGTTATGTTGAGTGTTTTACAGAGCTACAGTTTTACCTGCTGAAGATATTTAAACTGTCTTAAGTTTCCCAGGGCTTACCTACAGTACAAAATAACTCAGCTTTTGAAATCTTCCAAAATCTTGCTTTTTCATTCCTTTGTCTCAAATGAAAAGGTAAATAATTTTGTTTGCTGGATAAACTACTTCATGTAATAAATAGAACAGACCAGTTTTTTGGGGTTTTCTTGTTTTTTGCATTTCATAAATTTCAAAAATTTAAGTCACAAAATCAAACCAAAGTCATCCTAAATGCAGCCTGAGTCAAAGCCAGAGGTTTTTCTAAGAAGCGTTAAGTTTACTCCTAATTCTATCCCCTTCAATTACTGCTACTATGTACTTTGGATAAAACAAGATGATAGTTGTTTGTTTAGAAATAATTCTAGTGCTTTCATCAGACTAGAACTATAGCGGAATAAGGACTAAAAAGCAGTCTTTTTCTTAAATAACCTCACCACCAGGATCTTCTGTAGTTAACTTATCATATTCTTTTTAAAATCAGTTATTACCCTTTAAAGTACATTTTATTACTTTAAAGTACAGTGACAGCCCTCCCGAGCTTTGCTTTGAAGACGGTTAGTTTGAAGGTCCAATTAACTGTTGAAGCGGGCAGTCTGACAAATACCAGTTCAACTAATGTTGAAAGTTGAGTCAGTATCTCCGCACTGTACACGCACTCTTTATCTCTATTCCCATCTCTAAAACATCTCAACCGCTTTCTTGCAATTAACTTAGGCCTGTATTCGAAGGCAAACTTTCACCTTTCCTGTCCCAACGTTCCACCTGTGAAGTACATCACTGAATATTCACTAGACACTTAGAAGAAATGAACTAAGGGACTAAAATCAGGTGAGGAAATTCTAGTTTTAGAAGAGGATCATTACTGTTTCTGCAAGTCAGAATAGCTCACTCACCCCAATCTTTTGTACAGATTTCATAGGTTCTTTCTTCACCAACTTGATATAGAAGGCAGATGGCAGAATAAAAATCAACATAGCAGCTGCAGATGCCCCTGGAAAAGAACACACACCATTTCTTGAGAGTTCAGTGAATCACCACCTGTCATTCCTTTTTTAAACTTTAAAATCCCTGATATGGGAAAGAACTTTGACACTTTCTAAAACTTACCAATGAAACCAAAGATATCTCTAATTGTTGGGACAAAGATGACGAGCAGATTGGTAAATGCCAAGATAGACACTGTAATGAGACTGTGGCGCCACCAACTGAAATCTTTTGCTGCACACAACAGGTGAGTTACAGAACTCCGGATCTACAGAAACAAGGAGAGAGATGAAAATTCCAGCTTTACATTAATGGAGGAAAAAAAAAATCCCCAAATAATAGGAAATATATCTTAAAAAAGAAAAAAAGGAACTTCCTAAATACTCAAATTGTGCCCCTTGCCCTATTGCTGTTTCCGTAACCCCCGAACATTGAAAGATCATTTTAGATCTTCAGTTATGGAAAAAAATTACCCAGGATGTTTTGAAAATCTACAAAGTACTTTTTAAAAGCCCTTCAAAACCACCATCAACTTGGTATTGCTCTAGCAGTGTTTCCCTTCTCATAAAAGAGGAAAATCTCCCAAGTCTTCACATGTTTAAAAACTCAATCCTGGTGAGCGGAAGGAGGGCAGGTGATTACTTACTGGGAAGATGACTACTGGTACCGTCAGGGTGACAGCCACTAGCACAGCCAAACGAACAGTGAGAAGAAGAATATCAGTTCCCACGATGGTAGAGTAGGTATGAAGCAATTCTGACTCAACGTGTTCTATGGGGAAAGACAAAGAAAAAAAAAGCTTCAAGTGAGCGGTTTCCTCTAGAGATTAGGTGGGAAATCTAACAGCAAATTTGCACCGAAGTTATTAGCGACTCACAAAACGACCATAAGAGGCTAATAAGATTAATTCGGAATTAGGGTTAATGCAATTAAAATAACATTGAAGGAAAATTTTCCTAAATACCAAGTAGAGATTTAGCCACATGACCCCCATCAAAAACAACAGGAGCTAAATAGCTAAATCCCATGGTCTGGCTTACAGTTTGTGTTGTAGAATTTGAAGGTGACTGAAGAGGAGATAGCATGAACTGAGATGCAAGCACATCATGTAAAAATGCCGTCAAATGATTAATGATGTGAACTTGGGTTTGAGAAATTACTAATTAAAAAGACTACGGGAAATTCTACGCTCTAAATTCAGTTTCTCATCCCGAGACGAAATAACAACAAAACAGATCAAATTTAAGTGACAGATTATACACGTACAGGTTATCAATTTTATTTCACGAAGTGTTTTTTTCTGAAAGCTGGACGTTACTTACCGTAAAATGTCAGGTATCCAAAGAGGGCAGCAAGCAGGTACATGAGAAACATGGAGAAAAATGAAATCTTGGACACATTCATCATTCTTCTACGGCTGCGGCTATGTAAATTCAAAAAAACCCACAAATATATACTTGAGCAGTAGTTATAAGCAATAATCTAATATTTTTCTAACTTTCCCAATAAATTTAAATAAAAATAGGTAAAGCACTCACCCTTTGAGTTCTTCGTAAATGGGAAGGATAGCAGGATGACAGACAAATGAAAAGGTCAAAATTGGCACAGCGTAGACAGTCTGTAAAAAATGTAAAAATTTACTTAATCATGTAACACACTTGGGTCATCACAGCTCTGCAGTTTATATGTTATAGTAACCAATTTTAGAATCAAACCCTAAAGTTCCCCTTCTGATCTTTCACCAAGTGTGATCAACATCCTAACTTCAGAATGTGTCAATTATTAAATCACAGAATTATTTCATTTCAGTTCTCCATTTTAAGATACAAGCTACTGCTTTCTTTTCAGTCTTCCATAACTCAGTAATTCGCTACTCATGTTTTCTGAAGAGTAGCTATTATCCCTCCTCCCTTTACCTTGGAGTTATTTTTAAATTTCCAGTGGGTAGTATCCCTCTCTTCTTGCCTAAAATCTTAAGAAAATAAAATTTATATTTAGTTACCTGTGAATTGAAGATAAAATAACGTGGTCTGCAAGAATCATCAGTCATGTTAAATACCATCTCAGGTGCAAAAGCCATTGGCTGGGTTAAGGTGCTGTTTATTGTCTCATTAATTATCAAACCAACTTCCACAGGGCAAGGAATCTGAAATTTCTTGCAAATCACCTGAAAACATATTATTATGCATTTGTGAAACTGAATAACGTGATTGGGCTCATAAACAGATCTCTAGCTTTAAAGAAGAGTTATACCTACCACAATCAGGAAGAACATCATACACAGTAAGGAAAGGCCACTGGTATATCCCAAATATCCTGTAAGGGAGGCCAAGATTATTACTTCATTGTAACCAATTTCAGGCAAATTTATTTTCTCAACTAAGTCACTCAATTCTTTAGTGAAAGACTTTAGTATGAATATTAAATTTCTAATTCTTACATACTAAGGTATAGAATTACTTAAAAATACTTGCTAAGAACCAAAACAATAGAAACTTTCATTTTGAATTATTATCATTTACAAAGCAAAAATATTACCAAGTGTCAATGAAATATCCCGGCCCTTCCTGGTAGCCATTCTGCTAGGATTTTGAAAGGCCTACAAGGTGTGTACATGGCAGCTCCCCAAGTTATGTTTTTGGGGCTTTTTAGCTTTTAATTTCAATAAGAGAAAGCCAACTAGCTAGTGAGAGGCTCATTTTAGTTTTCTTTAGAGATGGGTTTACTCACCTAAATTTCTCAGCAGTGACAAAGGAAGAATAAGCACCAGCGACACCAGCAAAACCAAATAGTCACCGTTCAGATACCACAATCTGAATTAAAGAAAAGAAACACGAGGTCAAAACCAATCCTGAAAATTCCCAGGATACTATACACATCTTCTTACTGGACTCATTTCATAAAGAGATACAATAATAACACAAAGAGATAAAAATAACACAAAAAAGGGGTAGGTTTGGAAAAAGCACTGCTTATTCACAAAAAGTCTATAGACAGGAATAAATTTCTAACTCTGTGTGCTAGCTGAATATTCACTCAGGTTAGAAATGGGGTATGAACAGTATAACTTTTGTCCCACTGTTTGCTCTGGGAAGGCTGCCAGCTGATTCATAACATAAAATGCTTCTTAAAGGCTTGATACTAACGCAGGGAACAAAGCAGCATTGTTAAGCCAGTAATCTTATCTTTAAGCATAATTTTTAGAAGAATTGTACACCAACTCGGTCATAGCTTTAGCTTCCAATTTTTAATGCTAGAAACAAGGAAATTTAAAACCAGTTCCTTTTAGACATTAGCAAATGTAATTATTAAATACTTCAACGAGGTAATTTTTTCATACTTAGGTAAAACACATAGGTGAAGACAAAAAACAAAACACAATCCCCCCATACCAGCATTTATTCCAGGTTGTCAAGACTATGTTGTGACACCTTGACCCACCTTGGCTCCAAAATAGTCAAAAGGTCCCTTCTGAACTTAGAGAAAATATTACCCATGTCTCCTAAGAGTTCTAGCGATGTCTTTTCCAGGTAATCAGCCATACCCTCTTTTAAATCACTATTTTCAAATTCTAATTGTCCTGTGAATTCCACTCCTTACTTTAGCAACAAAGATCCCACCGAAACTATGTTGAAAGATCGGCTTATTAAATTTCTAAAGTAAAAGAGATAACCACATTTCTCCACTTTGAGATAATGAGCCGCAAGTAAGTGGGGAAGTAAACTACCCTTCCCCGTTTACTTTAGATAAAAACCTGTTAGTCCACTGGGAGGAATAACTGTGCTACAAGGATAAGGTTTCTACAACATGGCCATACACTTTCTGGTCTTATGCATTTGAACAGATTACGTTCTAAGAATTTCAAATTTATAAAAAATCAGACAGGATTGATTTGTAATGTAATTCAAAGCTTCAACCTGACTTAGGTTAGACTTGTGTTACTCAGCTATAATTTCCTAGAGAGTAAGTATCAAGAGAGAGTTAAGGTCTAGAAAACCTGCTTTCACACACAGGTTAGAGAAATTATTATCCAGAATTACAGCAAGAGCTTCATCCTTGGTCTTTCATTCTTAAGACTTCAAATCAGTCTATGAGGGACTTCTTGGTCAATTTAAACAGGAACACTTACGAAAAGTAATTTATTGGTAATTATTTTGTACTCAACTTTGATAAAATGTATCTAACCATTTTAGACTATAATTTTTCTTATGAGCAACCTTACTTAGCACCTACCCAGTTGTATCTTCAATGTTCATTAATGCCTGGATCACCAAAGGTAACTCATATTTCACTATGAAGAGGTAGCTTGACATAGCTGGAGGAAAACAAAATTATACCATTACAAGTGCAAAATGTGGCATGTGACACCAAAGTAACGTGTCACCACTCTGTGCTACACAAAGAGTAAAAAGTCTACCCAAATCACCTTTTAAAAAATTCTTACCTCCGATATTCTGCATGGTAATTGATCCAGAGGCTGCAAGCTTTCCAACTAATCCAAATGCTTTATGTCCCAACTGTTCATATAATAAAGACCCTAAAATATGAAGAACACAAAAGCATGAAGGAAGGAAGAAAATCCTGACAGGCGTAATTGTTTTAGAAATATCAAGAATGCTACCATACCTCCTTCATTGGCAGTTTTCAGAAGAAGATGAACAGAATACAGGGAAAATATTGACACAAATGTCAAGAGAATTCTGATGAGAGAAGGAAAAGGCACAGGGTTATAAATAAGCACGACTATATCTAAAGACAATTCTTTTGCTTGTTATCAAAACATTAAATATGGAATGTGCCCTCATTTTTCTGTGCTAGACAGAAAGCCCCCAAGAACTGGCGTTTACCATCCTGGCTAGAGTGTCAACATCTCCTCTTAACCTGGTACTAAAAACCTGCATCATGTCTCAGGCGTTAGTTCTAAGGTACTGATTAAGAGCAGGGGTTTACCCACTGCACCAAACGTGTAGGGAGACCCAGGAAAGCTTAACTTAAGGTGTGGAGTGATGAGACTTATAATTTGGTTCTGGCACCTAATATTTATCTGTATTCTTGCCACTTCTCTGCATTTTAATAGCTCCTTTTATCTGTAAAATGATGGTAATGTCTGCCATTAAAAATCCAGCTCGAAAGGCACTTATGAAATCCAACTGAGACAGGGTCAGGAAAGACCTTGATACCTCTTGGACTACATAAAGAGGAGGAATGGGACTAGAAAGGGAGAGAGATACTAACATTAGAAGTGTCAGACACAGCTTTACAAACACTGCACAAGTCAGAAAAATAACCACTGAGACAAGATACTATATTGCATGCCATGGTGTGGAATACAGGCCCACTGTTATGACAAAGTTAAACAATGCCTGTGCTAGAACAAGTAGCCTATCGGTCTGACTGGGGTAGCTCTTTGCTCCAGTAGGTAGAACAGAAAAAGAAAAAAAAAAAAATGGGGGGAACTAAAGGTTCCCTAATGTCACGTAGCTTTCCTTTAAGGATACAAATTCTCTCGCATTCCAGATTTACTTTCCACCCCTCCTGGGCAAGGAAAATATATATGGATTTCTTTCTATTAAAAACAACAACAACAACAACAAGATATCAGGGAAACCCACAGAAAACTCTGCAAATGAGATTACTTTTTTTGATTCTGTACAGGAAAACTGAAGCCGGTACCATGTAAGGTCTGGCAGAGAAATTGAGGTCTGTTAGTTAAAACATAGGTGGTGGCACTGAACTGCCATTCTAATGCCAAAAGCTTTATGGGGCTTAATCAGAAGTGGAAAAATGACCCCATCTGCCTTACCTCTCTAACTGAACAAAGTTGTTAGTTTGATCAAAAACAATGTTCAAAGTATGCTGACAAATTCAGTCCTCCTTTCTTACAATGACATTATAATGAGGGACAAATGGACTTCATAACCTTTGAGGTCACTTTCAAGCCCAAGCCTGAGTCTGCCTAATAAGGTTAGCTGGAGCTGTTTAACCACACTGTGACAGCCACGTGGCTTCTGGCCCACTTACCTCTACATCCTCTAAATATACCTTGTAAAATACTGACGGGATTAAAAACTCACTTTCACACTCCTGATGTTATTTAACCATTTATTAAAAGGGTTAATCAAACACATAGACCTCATTAACGTATTTCAAAGGTGCAAGGGTAACATCAGAACTTTGCTTTCATTTACGAAACAGGTGCCATTTTATCTCGTTAACTATAACCACACTGGCAGCATTTAAAGACTGCCTCCAGTTTTTATAGTAAAAGTAGGAGGGATTTCGGAATATTTAACAATGAGGCCATTCAAGTTCCCCAGTAAACACTCTAGGGTTCCTCCTATGTAAATTCCTTCATCTTACTAAGAGGTCTCAAAAAGCTTCATGCTCATGAAGCAAGCCGCTGGAATCCTAGCTTCCAATGCTCAAAGCCAGGCTTAACTTCAGTACAGAATTTTGCCACAAAGCAGAACTTTGCAAAGGTCTGCTTTTCTTTTCATGAACATTCTATTCTGCTGGAGAATATAACTTGAGTAGATGGCACCAGTCAGCTAACTAAAACACATCTGTCACAACAGGACAATTCCCTGCTCCCTGTAAGGTGTGGTTTCTTCATCTGTGCAATAATCACACTGTCTTCCACAGAAATTGCCTTACCAGGAGCCCACGGGTACTTAAACAGCTACCATACAACTATCACTGAGAATGTACATCCAAATTTACATGTATTTTTGTTTTGTACCTTTTCCCCGCTGGAAATAGGGTTCCTACTTTTCCTATTATATTATCTGAGAATCAGTGACTCCACAACAGTTAAGAACCACTGCTCTAAAGTCTTTTATAGCTCCAAAATCCTGTTCTAGGTATTTATGCTAGAAAGCACAGGAATAAATCATTTAACTGGGCAACTAGGGAAAAGTACATTTAAAAGCAGGTACTTATTAAAATATTTATTTTTTTTTGCTATGGCATGTGGCAACCACACAGACCTAGAAGAAGTAAATATTAGAACAAAAAAAAACCTCAAAAAACAAAAAACAAAAACAAAAAAACCCCAACATATAGGTTTCTTTTCAGTGTCCAGAAAATTAGGACTCACTTTTCTTAGAACAAAGATGTTCCAGGTTAAGCAAATACCACCACACCCTACATATTCTAAAAAGTCTGTTTGCCTTATGCAAAGGTCCTTGGGCTGTCATATCAATTTATGAACTGACTTGGATGTACCATGCTTATTACTATTTGTTGTGTCCCATTTTGCCAGAACAAAATTCCTAGCTACTCTGGATTTATCAATAGTTTTTTTTTTTTTAAATATCCAACCCCTCCCTGTCACAACTTTAACTATTCCCACTGACTTAACGAATTTTGGGTTAATTATTAGTTTTCAGTGTTGTCCTGTTTCTTCCTAATTGGCTTTCTTGATATCATGCAGTTTACATATTAAAATAAGGTGGTTTTTGGATTTCTCATCTTAAATTTCACACAAATGACTTTTAAGTCAACTATTTCAACTGTGAATTCCGTCTCTGGAGCTGAAAGTTTTATGGTTTATCATCATATTAACTGCCCTGCATGGCAGACTCACTACTTACACATACTTACATAAAAAGAGCAATTCCAGTATTAGCCATGGCATAAGAAAGCCCAAGGATTCCACTGCCCACAATCGCATTGCTCAGATTAAATACTGACATTCCAAAGGAAGTAGTACCTGGATGCTACACAGAGGGAAAACGATAACCAAACATATAACAATAATTAAATGGAGAAAACCAGCTTTGGGCAAGTTAGATTGAAATCTAAAAGTAAAACTATTCTTTTACTCCATAAAGCCACAGACACACAAATGTTTATTTTCAACTTACAAAGTCTGTTTCATACTTCTTCTTCCCCGAATTTGATTCAAGTAAAAAGTTCTGGTTTTCAGGATCTACATCTGCATAATGGCTGTGAGGGGAAAAAAGGAATTCTCAGTCGTTGTGAAATATGCAACGGAATCCTTTAACACAAACAGCCCTTTAGTTGTCATACACCTTCCCTGAAATGCCTAAGTGTTAAGTAGGAGTCGACTTTCACAGGAGATACGGTCAATTCGACAATCGGATACTCTTTCAGAGATTACACTCTCTGCAAATGCTACGGTAAATTACAGCAACCGAAGCAGAGTCCTAGGTAAAGAATCCCTGACCCGCACAAGACGTTAAAAAAAAAAAAAAAGGCAACACAACTTCTCCCACCTTTTCAGAGCAGCTTGCTTGGTGGGGTAGGAGTAGTTGAAGTCGCTGTTGGAACTGTAGCTGCTGCTGTCCTCATCCGGGGATATATTGAATCTTCCCATTTCGGCTTTCTTCATGCTGGCACCGGGAGGAATAGAGGGTGCAGCGATGAACACTGGCTCCTTTTGTCCTTGGTGGTGCACCGGCCCGCGCGGCTGCCTGCGAAGAAGGTAGAGGCGGCGCGTCAAGACTGCAGCGCCCGCGCGCCCGCCCGCCGTGGTCACGTGACGCCGCCGGGAGGCGCAGCGCGGCTGATTCATCCCCGGCCAGGCGAGTGGAAAAGTACCAGCCGAGCGCGAGGGGCGGGGGCGCGCAGAGGGGCGGAAAAGTACAGACAGCAGAGCCGCGGAGAACAAAGATGGTCCCACCGCGGCGATGCGCCCGCAGAGGCCCGCGCCCTCCCGACCCCAAGGCCCGTCTCCAGAGGATTTTAGTATTGCCCCCTCTCCATTATCCCAAGTCTGAGGGGAGGGTGCACGGGGACTCCGTTTCAGCTTTCCTCCAGCCTCTCTGGTCGTGCACAGGCATGCAGGGCACACATCCCACCCAGGCATTCGTTAGGTGTGCGTGCAGCCCAGGCTCACAGCTCCCAGTTTCTAGCATTTGCAACGGCAATGCGCGAAATCGGTCTTTTCATGCCCGCAGTCCCCAGATGGGGAAATGCCTCTGCGACAGATAGCGGACTCAAAGGGGGCAGAAAGGGCTGACACGGGTCCTCTCCTGAGAAGGGGAGAACGCCCGTTCCCCGGCGACCAGAGGCGCCAGGGTTTGTTTACACGCGCACGCCCGTGCCCTCGAGCACACTCGTCTACAGGCATTTGGCTCGCGAGCGCTTCGCCCGGCTGGCCCCTCCTATGCCCGGAAAAGAAACTGATGCAATATCGATCGCCGATTATCAAATGTTCCTGGCCCGTCTTCCTCTATCGTGGCCTCTGTACACCAGAAGCCCGAACCCTCCTCCGCTGCCCCCATAGTCCAGGCCCCCTCGATCAATTTTTTTTTTATTAATGCAAATCAGTCACAAGACTTGCCGCAGCGGAGCCACGGGCCGGACGGGCTGGTTCCCCTCCCCCTAATGGGAGGATGCGGCTCCGCTCCCGGCGGCACGCGGCCCCCGCGCCGCGCCCCTCCCCCGCCCGAGGAGGGCGGCGACCCCCGTACGGGCCGGGACCGAAGGCGGGTCCCGCCGACCAGACACGCCAGTCCCCGGAGGAAACAACCCCCGCAGCTGCCTTCCCGCCGCGGCCCCTCCCGGACGCCCCTCCCCCACTCCCGACCGGGCCCCGCGCCCTTCGCACAGACGCCCCCGCGCGCGTTACCTCGGTGGTCTCCGCTCCTGTATCCCGGAAACGTCAAGCAAACGCCTTCAGTGAGTTTTTCTCGGCTAAACAAAAATCGTAAACCAAAAACAAAAACCAACAATAGGCAGGAAAAATAATTTTAATAAAAAAAGGAAATGGCAAGTTGTTGCCGCCCCAATCGTCCGGCGTCCGCCGTCTCGAGGGAAAGGCGCGAGTGTGCGGGAACGCGTGGTCCGGCTAAGTGCGGCGCCGCGGGGATAGCGCTCCGGGACGGCGGCGTCGCGCGGCTCTGGTGCTGCCAGCCGGGCAGCGGGTTATAGCGGCCGCCCAGGAGGACGCGTCAGGGGGCGGGGCCGCGGCCGCCCGGGTGCCTTCTCTTTGTGTATCAACACTACCTGGGC
>NC_048233.1:36926515-36986653 GCF_002007445.2 Ailuropoda melanoleuca
TGCCCCCCGCCCCACTCGGGCGGCCGGCCCCGCCCGCTGGAGCCCCCACCTTCGGACAAAGCCAAACCCCACTCCCTCCTGTCTCCTGGCCAGCCCGGAAAGACCCCCATGCTTCCCTTGGCCAGTTCATTTCAACCTCGATAGGTGCCCAACACATGCGGTTGTCTTTACGGAGCCTTCTCCTTCAATCCCTTCCGTCCGAGTTACCAGCAGTCTTTGCTTTCTCCTCAAGGCTTTTTGGGGACACATCCCGCCCACCCAACCCTTTGCTGCCTGTTATTTTTGTGATTTACTTGGAGTTTTTCTCTTGCAAACTTGGACTAATGCAGCAACGTTGTCTCCATGGTCGGTTTCTGTTCTCGTTCTTTCTTCTCCATCTAGACCGGCTTTCACTCTTCAAAACTAGCCTGATTGAGTCAGTTGGCAGCTGCATTTCGGCCTATCCTTTTTATATGAACGTGGAAAACCCTACTAGGGGAAATGCTACATCCTGACCAGCAAGCCAGACCCCTAAAAGGGGATCCCTGTTGGGCCTCCGGTTGGGGGGACCGGCTCTTTTGAGGAGGTGTAGGAGTCCCCCAGTTTTGCAGACACATTTTACTCATTCCACCACCCCTGACCCAATTTGAGAGCTCTTCTGGCCCTCCTCGCCTTTCTTCCCCTGTATTTACAAAGGCGCTGGCTCCACTGGAATGCTGGTCTGGGAGACTTTTCCCGAGCTAGTTCTTCCCTTCCAGTGGTGATGTGGTCTTGCTGAGCCAGGCAACTAGGGGGCCCCTTCGCTGCGGAATCCTCTGTGCTGCGGAAAGGCACGAGTCCGTCCCTTGCTGGAAACAAAGGCCCCTTAGGAGAAATGCTTGTTGAATGAATGAATAAACAAACGAGTTTGACCTACTGCTCTCTTCCTTTTGGGGACGTGGGAGAGATTGGGCAGGGCTTAGAGGAAAGGGTTGGGTGTGATCACAATTTTTGCTTTCAATGTTTTCCTGAGGAAATCTGTACAGCTGTCTATTTCCGTGGCACGTGAGGCTGCCGGAGTCCTAGGCCTGCACCAGTATTCATGATTGACAAGGGTGGGCCCGATTTCCCCTTTGCACTCCTCTGTTCCCCACCCCTTTTGTTGGTCAGATCAGTCCCACCTAAACAATACTCTTCCTTGCTTTCGTGCCCAACTTTCTCTGACCATCCCTCAAGGCTTAGTCACTGAGCCTCAGGCTGGCCCCCTCTTTTTCACAAACTGTTTTCTAAACCATGTGGTGCTGGACTTTTTAAACCTGTGCTGTCTTATACTCAAAATTGTTCCAGTCTGTTTGTAGTCTGGTCTCCCCAGGGAGATTGTGAACTTCCCCAAGGCAGATTTGGCATTTGACACACAATCAGGGCTGAAAAAACTTACCTTTCTTCCACATTCGTTCCCTAATAACACCAATCATCTCTTGTCAGGAGAGCAATCTTAGCCGTGGGTTAGAGAAGACTCCCTGCAAGTTTCTTTATATCAGGTTTCAACTGATAAAAATCAGAAGGTCTTAAACCACTGTTTCATCCAGGTGAATCCCCTTGCCCAGTCAGTTGTGCTAAGGAAGCCCTCAGGGTTGGTGGTTTTGGTTGGCAAGTCACACCCTCACAGCTGGATCTCTTGTCCTTTGGACTTTTGGGAGGTTTGTATTGCAACACAGACTTAAGAGGACCTGTAAAATTCAGGGCGTGTGTGAGTTTTGAGGGGAGGGCTGCAATCTTGTTCTGACCTCTGTATAAGAACCTGGACGGTAAGTGATGAAAAAGAAAAAAAAGGGGGGGTATTGAAACATCTGTTTTTCTTTTGCCAGTTTTTCAGAGGCCAATCTGAGGTGTATCTGTTAACTCAGGTGGCTTCCAACTGAGACCTAATATGCTTTGGGCTAAAATGCATGGGACACAGGGCCCTTACCCAATTTCTGGGAGTCTGTGCTGCCCAATGCTTGTTGGTTAGAAGTGTTACAATTTTGCTTCACTTCCAAGCTAATGTTTTTCAAACTGCAGAATGGAACCCAGTGGTGGACAGAGATAAATTCAGTGGATTACTATGAGCTTTTTTTCTTGAGTGCAGTAGAACAAAATAGAATAAAAGATACCACTGTGCTATATATAGTAATGCTAAGTACCATTCTATAGAACTTTAATTTTGATCTATACATATGCTTATATTCTGAGTTGTGATGTAAAATGTATTTCTTACTGTGGGTTGGGATCAAAGAATTTTGAAAGCTACTGAAAGCAAACCTAGCCTAAGACAGGAAAATAATCACAAATATCAGTTGTCAACTTTGGATTTCCAGAAATGCAGTCAAGGTAGATTATTAGAAATTTCTAGTGAAGGTAGTTTTCTTCTGTAGAATTATTTGGCCATTATCACCTAATAAAATACAGGGTTTTTTTTCCCCTGGGGGCATAAGGAGTTGACTTTGCCAAATGGTTGTTAAACAATTGGTCTTTAGGATGTTCTTCAAAATTCTATTTATTCAGCATTTTACTTCACCCGAAGTGAGCTTAAATACTAAATGTGCTTCTTTCTATCCTCCATTTCCAACCAAATACTTTTGTTTTCTTCCTTCTTTCTTTTCCTTCCTTCCTTCTTCCTTCCTTCCTTTTTTTTAGTTTGGGCAGGGAGGGTCAGAGGAAGAGGGAGAGAATCTCAAGCAGACTCGCTGTTGAGCAGGCAGCCAGGTAGCGATATGGGGCTCAATCTCAGGACCCTGAGATCATAACCTTGAGATCATGACCTGGGCAGAAATCAAGAGTCAAACGTGTGACTGACTGAGCCACCCAGGCAACCCTAAATAATTCCATTTTCAGGTTGGCTTTCATGGCTTTCTTTGATCTGTCCTAGCCTATATTTCTATCCCTATCCTTTAGTATTCCTTGTGGTAGGCAGCTGCCTGCCATTACTGTATATCTAAACTTTATCTTTCCTTTGAGGCTCAGCTTAAATACCACTTGTTTCATTAATTTTTCTTTATTAGATGCTGCTATTTGAAACTGATCTCATTCTACTTTAAACTTAGTGCTTTGTAAGTATCTTTTTGTGGCACTTCTTTTTGTATTGTCGATGTAACAGATATTATGTTAGTGTCTTTTCAGGGTAGAAACTGACTAATCATACCCAGCCTAGTTGCTTGTAAAAAGAAGGTACTTTCTGAGTAGATGGATGAATTAAATATGTTTTTTTTCTCTATGCTACTTGTCTCTACCTGGATTATATTTATTTATTCGCTTATTTATTGTTTATCTCCCTCACTAGAATGTAAGCTCTGTGAAGGCTGGAATTTAATCTTGTGAAAATTAATAAAGGGAAACCCAAATGTGGATTTGGGATGCTAGACCGGGAGGCTGGTAGGTGGTGCTGGTACCACTCAACGTCAATTATGAAAAGAATTGTCAATTATAGACCCAACAGAAGAATCCTCAACAGGAAAGAATCATCAATTACAGGCCCCAACATGAGAAGATGTACATTGCATCTTCTTTAAGAAATTAACTACTCCTGTAACTCAGTGGATGAGAAACTGTCATCACTTGAACTCTTGCTTCTCTCCAATGGACTTTTGTTCAAAACAACCCCTCCCAACTTCCTCCTTCTTCTCCATAAAATAAGGTTCCCCTCTTTTGTTTGTTGGACTTGCCTATGGTTTTGCCTTGGCTTGCCTGACCTGGATTGTAATTCTCTGCCATTCCCAAACAAACCCATTTTTGCTGGTAAAATAGCTGGCAGTTGTATTTTTAAGGTTAACAATCTGCTTTGATCACTGTTGGCTCCAGCACCTAGAACAGTGCCTGACAATACATTTTTGTGGAGTGAATAAATGAAGGAGTAAAGAGATTTGAGCTTCTCTAGGACCAGGAGGAAACATAATACCTAGTATGTCTAAAGGGCATCTATCTCATCCCTTACTGGCCTTGATTTCCCTAGCAAAACTGTTCCTCTCTCAATTTTTTACAAGTTAGAAAAATAATACTACCATTCATGAGGAAGCGTAGGTCCCAGACCACAGAGTCATCTTGAGCCTTTCTGTTCCTCAGATAGCCAACCCATCAGCAAATCTTGAAGGATCTTCCTCCAAACAAATTCAGAATCCTACCACTTCTTACCATTTCCACTGCTCGGGTCCTAGTCGAAGGGACTGACACCTCTCTCCTAGATCACTGCAAAAGCCACAGTCTAACTCATATCTGGGCTTCCATTCTCTACCCAGCTATCAGAAAGACCTCAGAACAGAAATAAAATCCTTTGCTTAAAGGGGTAAATGATTTCCCTTCCTCTAAGCCCTACAGTGACTGCTCATGGCAACAAGAATAAAGTCCATATCCTCACTCACCGTGGCATTACCTGGTTGTGCCTCATCTCCTACCACTTTTTCTTTTCTCCACATACTAACTACACTGATTTTACTTCTCTCCCTAAAACACTCTAAGTTATTCCCTTTTCAGGGCTCTGCACTTGCTCTTTCTTCCACCTAGAAATCTCCTTGCCTAGATCTTTGTATGGGAATTTCTTATCACTTAGGTCTCAGCTTAAATGTTACTTCCTCAAAAAAACAAAAACAAAAACAAAATCTTCCTTGACCATTCTGACAAAAGTTGTCCCTTGCATGCTATCTCCATTTCACCACTGTCCTATGTTTTTTATTGCATTGATTTCATGGTATGAAAACATATTATTTAATCATTTGTTTATTTGCTTATGACCTCCTCCTTCCCGCCTCTCTGCCGGACCCCTTTGTGGAATAACTCCAAAAGGAAATGTTGTTTTGTTAAATCACTGCACCTTCAGTGCCTAGAACAGAACCCGATATATAGAAAGACTTCTGTGAATTAGTATATTTAACACAGTGCGTAGCAAATAATACACTGAATAAATGTCTGTTGCAATGGCATGATGGTGGAAAAGGACAAGTTCTTCTTAAACCCAGTCCTCTGTAAAGCTACGAGAGTGAGAACTGATCCCAAGACTTGCTTTCTAATGGCTTCATTTCACTTAATTAATATGACCTTTTGCGATGTACACAGCCTGACATTCTTGTCCGGACAGTGTTACTCAAAATTCAAGTATGGACACTGCATTAGGAAGAAACAGTGAAACCCTACCCTTCCCCAACCATAGCTGTCCCTTTATTCCAATGACTTACATATTTCTTAGCATTTGTCTCTCCCAGGTTCCTAAACAAATCCCTCTCTCTGCTCTTCTTTTTTCTCTTCTTATCATTTTGTGTCTTTTATTCTTGACATTATGTTTAGTAGGTGCTCAACAAATGAAGTGTTGTATTTTATCTTTGTAAGACAGCTCTCAAGCCCAAAGCAATAATAGTAACTGTCTGAGCACCCTGGTGACTTTAGCATGTTTTTCTGGTGCTGAAGGATACTCCATGAGGTAGCAATTGCTGTGTAATAAATTATTCCACAACTTCGTGGATGAAACTTCAAAGTTTCAGTCTATGCAGCAGACGTTCAAGAACAGTTCAGTTGCGTGTTTTGGCTTGGAGTCTCCTATGAGGTTGCATCAGCTGACAGCTAGGTCTGTAGTTATCTGATGGCCTGCCTGGCAAACCCCGTTCAGCTTGCCCCGTTCAGTAGGAGAGGAAGACGGAAAGACGTGAATGCCAAGAGGTGAGGATCTTTGGGGGCTATCCTGGAGGCCAGCCACCACAGAGAGGCTGTCAGCAGCAGAAAACATTTTATTGCAAGAAACACAGTATGCCACTAAAAGTGGTTTAAGTAATAAGGACTCATATATACTATCTCATATAATAGGAAGTCCATAGATAGGGCAGTCATAGGGTTAATTCTTGGCCTTGATAATCCCCTCAAAGATTAAGAGCTCACCATCTCTTCACTCTGACATCTTTGGCATGCTGGAGATGTCTCCTGTCATGGTCACATTTTGGCTGCAGTGGTTTCAGGGGTCATACGCAGACAGGGCCACATCCACAAAGAAAGGAATGTCAATACTGTGAATCAATTTTATTATGAGAGAAAACATTTCCTGGAAGTACTACTGTAGAGGTCTCAGGTCCTACTGGCCAGAATTAGGTAACATAGTCATATACAAAAAATACAAGATGCGTATGTTTGGAAGCATTACTGTTCTGTAAGCGCACACCTCATTTCTCAGTCAGAAAAAGAAAATCATGGTGTCCACAGAAGCTCAACTTAAAAAAATATTTAGGTAATTTTACAGATATTTAGTATCAACATATTCAGTTCTGTCAGGACTATAGAACTTTCCAGAATACCAGTACTCTGCTCTTCTCATCTCTTCCCCCAAGTAAAGGGGGAAGGAATGGCTTGAATAATGACCTTTCTGTGGTATTTATCCATTGGCCTTTCCATGTGACCCTGGGATGATCTATTTTGCTAGGTGTGATATATAACAATGAATGTGAACGAAAACAGTGTCAGAAAGATGAAGAATTTATTGGCCATGTTTCTTTCACTGGGTAAACTGACACCTGCTAATTAGCAATAAGTGGCTTGGAAAGTGAAATGTGAAAGCAAAATCACTGACGTGAATTCTCATGTACAGGCTTCCAGGTTATTCAGAACGTGCCAAGTTTTCACTAAATCGCAAATTAAGCTAGAAGACAAGATGTGTATATACTTAGTAAGGAGAAGATTTATGTTTTATCGAATAGTGTCGTATGCTCCATTCTTTTGAAAATTAGAATTTTCAGACTTAAAATTTTCCAAAATAAGGTGATTTAAAATACCTTTATTTTATGCTTAATTGTTAGTGGTCTGTTTTCTTGTCCAAAGAGAAATGACAGAAACTGCACGATGTGTTCTATACTCAAACCACTTAGGCCAGGATGGGCTTACATTCCCGGTTTTCCATCAGTTTCTGGATCTTTCTTGGCCCAAGGCTAAGATACTCAAATAGGGGTTTATTAAAATTAACATACCTGTAATTCTGGCTCTTAGACGGAAAGCGTTTTAATATCTGAGCTTGGTTCTGGAATACTTACTCAGGTAAAACTTCCGGTTTTAGCTGAAATCTTTGGCACCTTGTGTCTGATTAAGATGCCAGCATCCTGTTCCAAGTAACCTTTTTTTTGGGAAGTCTGGCGATAAAGCCACTTCTCAACCCCCGTCCCCATTCAGGGACATCCACCCAGAGGGGCAGTCCAGAACCAACCAGTCGCTGAAACTGTTAAATGTGTTTGTTTTCTTGAGGTGAACCACGCGCATACACACCCCTTTTGAGTGAAATAATGTCATTGTGTAGCCCTGTCACCCCTGGGTGGATGAGGTCAACAAACTCCCCAAAGTTGCTGTCTCAGGAATAAATTTCATTCGTGGTTGGAAAAACGAAGTGAGGAATGTTATGGGATAGGGAAAATAACTTGTTTATTTGCCTGGTGGTTAAGCGGGGGTAAGTAAAATAAAATTGGGCCGTGTGCTTTGTTGGAGCGACGACGCAGTGCGTTAATTGAGGGAAAGACAAGAGGCTGATCGGAACCGTCCTCTCCCTTTGTCTTTCACTCCACCCGAGGTGGGTGGGGGCGTGTCATGCGGATCTGGGGTGGCGGGACTAAGGGGCTTGCGGCGCCCCAGAGGCGAAGGCGGAGGCGCCAGGACGCCGCTCCACGCTTCTCAGGATGCCAGCGGGCTACACACAAGGTCGGGGGCAAGGCCGCGCGGCGGCTCGGAGCCCCAAGGAGGGGCGCGAAGGAAGCGAGGGCTGCCAACCCGAGGGCGAGAGGCGCGGGCGGCGCCAGCCTGGGGGCTGCAGCGGGCGGGGCGTGCGCAGCGCAGCTCCCGAGGGAGAAAGGAACCTCCGCAGTGGCGGGGCCGGGCCGCGGCCGGAAGACGGGGCCGGGGGGGCAGCGAGGAGGGAGGAGACGGCGGGGGGAGGCGGCGGGCGGGGCCTCCGGCGCGCAGCCCCAGTAGGGTCTCCGGGAATTTTCCACTAAGGCGCGGAGCGCCAGAGCCGCCAAGGCGCAGCCCGCCCCTGCGCACCCGGGGCCCACGTGACGGTGATTCACCAGGAGCCGCCTCCCGAGCCCCGGGCGGGGAAGCGGCGGGGAGAGGACGAGGGAGGGGAGGAGGAGGTGGAAGGGGAGAAGGGAGGGGGGCGAGGACGATAGGGAGGGGGAGGAGGAACGTGCTGGGAGAGGGCTGAGGGAGGCGCGCCGGGGAGGAGGAGGAGGGGAGGATGCAGGAGGTGCGGAGGCCCCGCGGCGCTGGGCGGGAGGCAGGGAGGCGGCCCCGCGGACGCCTCCTCCCGTGTGGCGGGGCCCTGCTGGGCGGCTGACGAGTGAGCGCCCGCCATGCTCGCCCCGGGCGAGCGGAGCGCCCGCCTGCGACGGGGAAGCCTAGACAGCCGTCCAACGGCAGGGCTCATCCCGGGGTGCTTTGAGGAAAGCCGCAGAGGGGCGGGGGGCCGGAGGTCCTGCGGGGTTTTCGCGAACGCGCCAGGCTGCGGAGGGATGCCCTGCTTGGGAGATTGCAGTGTGGGAAACGGTCACGCCCTGTTGGCATCTGTCCGTGCCTGTGTACGTGGCTCCTGACGTGGAGAGCCGCTGCGGTGGAAAGCGCGCACCGGAGGGAGGGACGGACAGACGGGAGGACGGAAGGAAGGGTGCGGCCTTGGCCCATCATCCGTGCCCTGGGAGACCCACGGGCACTGGTATTTGTCCGATTAAACCCCCAGACCCACGGGGCGACCCTTGAGGCTTTGGTGAATGTGGGATTTGTGCAGCTGGTTCCAGATGGTTCCCCCGTTAAGACTTTTGGAAATCGGCATTCCAAAGATTTCCTCTTACCCTTGTGCTGTGTTGAGTAGACATTACACAGACACTCCGCCCATATCGCTGCTCTTGTAAGGAAACATTTATTACAGAAGTATTCCAACTGTTTCATCTTTCGTGCCCTTTTAGGTTCTTTCTAGTAATTGTGACCTTTTCCTTTTCCTCAAGTCGTTCCATCAAAGACTTGGAAGCAAATTAAAAAGAAAAAATACTAGCCTGAATTAGAAAGTTAAGATCTTTGTTTACCAACTGCGTTGCCTTCTAAGGCATTGTGGGTTTGCGCTGTTCAGGGTTCCTCACAGCCTCTTCTGGGGCCTTTTTCTCTTCATTTCCACCTCGAGGCAAAAGCCCAGACTAGAAAAGGCTGCTGAACCTGCTGGATGCCATTTCTACACTGGTTTTAACTTTTGCTCCAGAACTATGTATGTTGTCTTCTCATAGGTTTCTGCAATTAGAATTATTGCAACTAAAAAGAGCTAATATTCGCGTACTGCTTGGGATAGGCGCTGTTTAAGTTCTTTATAAATATGTGAATATTTAATTCATCAACTGTGTGAGGTGGGGGCTGTTTCGGTCCCATTATACACCTTAGCTCATTCCTTACAGGTAAGAAAATTGAGGCATGCATAAATTAGATAACTTGCCCAAGGCCGTCCAGTTTGTAAGTGGAGGAACTGGAATTGGAAGCCAGATTGTTAGAGATAAATCCCCTGCTGTGGTCACTATGCTATGGAAATTTCCTATTAACAAACATGATTGTATTGAAATATTACATTTACATTTTGGTGGGATTCCCCCCCCCTTTATTTATTTAGCCTTCCTGAGATTTATTTTGAAGAAATGTCTAAATTTAGTTTGGGTGGAAAATCGCCTGCAATTTAAAAAAGTAACTTATGAAGAAATCATGCATTCCAAGGCAGTATTATTACATTTTTCATACATGGAATATTTGACCTAGGAACTTATTTTCCTCAGGAGAAATATTTGTCTTCAAATACCTTTTGCCTGTGGTAGGTGGTGAGACCTCCAGGAAAATGAGGATGAGGCTAGTCAACTATCAGTGTTGGATAAATATATATTGATTGAAATGTACTCAAGAAGTGAACACACTTGAAATGGTCAATGACATAATGTACCGTGAAAATGAAATTTCCAAAAGAAACATGAGTATTGGATGCATTCAGTAAGATACTATGGGTTCCTTCCTTCCTCTCTCCCTCCCTCCCTCCCGTCCTTCCTTTCTTCTTTCTGGAACCTTCTTTTCTGCCCTCGAAACCTTCCCTGACCCTTCAGGATTGGCTTAGAAGCCTCTTCTATGCTCATGTGCTGTCCAGAGTCTACTGTGGTGGCCCTTATAACTACGCTGTATTTTCATTGCTTGTTCACCTGGCTCTGCCTCCTAGGAGATCCATCAGTTTCCTGAAGGGCACACATTCTGTCCCACTCAACAGTGTGTCCCCAGAGCTCAGCGCCGTTGTTTGTCCTAAAATAGGAACTCAGCAGTACTGGTTAAAAGGGTGAGTTTACGTCAGTCTCGTCTTGTAAGGATGTACTGAACTGGGATTTAACGGAAACTAGCGGACCAATGTACCCATGGGGAACATAGTCTCTGTCCATTCTTGGTCCATACTGAACTCCTCCAACCTCCCTTCTTTCTTACATTTCCATGTTCCCTCCCTCCCTTCCTTCCTTCCTTCTCTTCTCTCTCTCTCTGCCTATCTTTTCCACTAGATATTAACTACCTAAGGCCAGGGATATATATTTTGTTTGAATGTGTATATATGCTGCTGCCCCACTTGTTATTTTGCACATAATAGTTTTTTGAAGTGTATTAAATAAGAACAAAAACAACTGAAGAATTTTGTATCTGGTTACCCAGTTTTACTTCAGTACCTAATTAATGTTCAGAGGTTTAATAACCACAGGTTTAATCCTGATCTCACAATTTGGGATCCTTAGAATGATAGAATTGTAGGACTTTTTATTGCTGAAAGGGGCCCTTATTACTGCTCTGTCCAATGTATATCTACTAGCCACACAAAGCTGTTTAAACTTTAATTTATTAAAATTAAATAAAATTAAAAATCAAGGTCCTCGTAGCATTAGCTGTATGTCAAGTACTCATTAGCTACATGTGACTAATGCTTACCCTATTGGACAGCACTGAAATAGACATTTTCATTATTGTGGAAAGTTCTACTGGACAGAACTGATGTTACAAAAAATAGGTAAAAGAACAGTTTTATTGGCTTAAACATATCACTATTGCTAAAAAGTATTTCGGATTGCTTAGTTGTTCTGCGTGCAGAGAACATCACATTTATATTTCAGATGTCTGTTATTTCGTATAGGATAAAATTTCTCCCTTAACAGTTGTGTTTAAATTAATGCAAATTTAAACATAATCAGAAGGACTCATGGTTCAAAAAGGATTCCTCCATTTCCTTTAAAGTGAATATTCACCCTTCCTGTATGTGCTCGCTTGCTCTCTTGCTCTCTGTCTTTCTGAAATAAGTCTTTTTAAAAAGGGGGGTGGGCGCCTGGGTGGCTCAATTGGCTAAGCAGCCTACTCTTGATTTCGGCTCAGGTCATGATCTCAGGGTTCTGGAATCAAGTGCTGCATTGAGCAGCACACTCAGTGGGGAGTCTGCTTGGGATTCTCTCTCTCTCTGCCCCTCCCCCTACACACACACACACACACACACACACACACACACACACACACACACACACACTCATTCAAATAGTTAAATATATCTTAAAAAAAGAGACTATTCACCCCCAACCGATCCTTTGTGAATCTTTTTTTTTCTGTGTAAAAGTCCTCTAATCAGCCTGAGTCACTGCGCAAGTTTCACATTCATTAGATTCAGCTGTACATTTAAGCTCACAGGATTGAGAAACTAAAATCCTCAGTAATGTTGGTAAAGGACAAATGCCAGATAATTTTGGAATGACCAAATATATGTTTAATGACATCACACATGCAATACAGACAGTTGTCCATTTCCAAACCCTCTATTCAGAAGCAGCCCCAATAGAAAGCATCCTGGCATACCTTTTTACAACTCCTCCTTAGAACAGGTAGCCAAGGTAGCCGTTGTGCAAACGAATTAGTAAATTAAAAAAGACAGGTAAATCTTGGAGTTCTTTGAGAATGTATAGCTTGAGTTACGGAGGCAACGAGAAAGCTATGAAAAACCTTGGGAAATGAGTAGAGTGGAGAAGATTTGCTTAAGTGGTAACCCCCTGACAAAAATAGTCCAGTTCCACCTTTCCCCACCAGGCCCCGCCCCTCCTCTCTCAGCCAGTCCCACTCCCCCAGGGTTTAAAAAAATCCTCCAGTTTCATTTGTACTCCGCTTTAATTTCTGTCCAGAGCTTTGTGATCTTGGGCAAGTTTGCCAGCTTCCCTGAGCCTCAGTTTCCTAAACTCTGAAATAGGAATATTAAAATGCTGAATGTCAAGAATTGAAGAAAAATTTATGTGAACATACTTCATAGTTTAGAAAACATATAAAACAAGACATTATGATTATATATATTAATAAAGCTCAAAGCCATCCCCCCCAGGTTAAATGATTATCAGTCACCCGCATATGATGGGAATCGGGTTCATCAGTGTTTAAACCAGCTGATGGCTTGAAGTTTCTTGGGGAGGGAAGGGTGTCCTGGGAGGAGGAAGAGAGATTTTTAAAAGGAGCTGGAAGGCAATGAACTATAATAGTTCAAACTTTGGGAGGAGCCTGGGGAAATACCACATTTTCAGTTATTCTTTCTCAATTTTTAAAAAGTTTTTATTTATTTACTTGAGAGAGAGCGCGCACAAGCAGGGGGAGAGGGAGAACCAGACTCCCCACTGAGAGCGGAGCCCCGGGCTCAAACCCAGCACCCTGAGATCATGACCCCAGCCGAAGGCCGCCGCCTAACCGACCGAGCCACCTAGGTGCCCTCCAACCAGGTTTTCTTTTAAAGAATGAATGTAATTGCTTGCATTTTCTCTCTACTTCCTTCTCTTTCATTGATTATTCCTAAGGCTAGGGTTTCTCCTTTGCGTTTTAATTCATCTGACATAGCATGTTTTTAAAAATGTAGCGTTGCTTGCTTTGATTTTCCAGGTGTCTTGCTGATGGAGCTTCTGTGAAGGGCAAACTCAAAGTACAACTGGCTGCCCAGCACAGGAGTAGGAAAGCGGTGGTTGTGATGGGGGGACCTGGGCAGCTACAGCCCTGGCTCTGGCACAAGCAATGCCAGTCACAGCTACTTGCTGGCTTAAGGCAGAGGCAGCCGTAGTTAGACCAGACCAGACCAAGCAAAAACAAACAAAAGGGAGAGAGAGCTTGAGAGAGAGAGAGAGACAGAGAGTGAAAACAGGGAAATGGAGGTAGTGAAGAGGAAGGGAAGGACACAAAAGGGAGTGATGGATAACATCAATAGGTCAAAGTACAGTACATGTACCAACTCATTTAAGCCTCGTGACCATCCTATGAGGCAAGCTGTATCATTATTACGCCCACCTGAGAGATGAAGAAATTGAGGCACAGAGATGTTGAGCAATGGTCCGTAATGTCACAGAGCTCCTAAGTGGTACAAGTGGGTTTTGAACTCAGCCAGTCTGGCTCTGGCGTTTGTGACCTTAACCACTGCACTAGAAGTTCTCAAACTTTCTAGTCTTAGGACCGGCCCCCACCCCTTGCACTTTTAAAAATTACTGAGGACTGCAAAATGTTTGTTCAGGTGGGTTATATTTATTAATACATATAACTCAAGATCCGTTTCAGCGAGCACCCCATGTGACCTATATGAAGAAGAAATGATAACTAAAGACTTGTCTGAATGGGATGGAGCAACGTCTGGATTTTCATGCCTATTTTACTCTTCAATAGGTAATTTGGAATTCCTCTGTCTCTCTCTCTCTCTGTCTACACACGCACGTATATACATGTCTGAGGTTCAGTAAAAAACTTGGGGTCTAAGATAGATTCTGAGTTGGAAGGGATTTTAGAGATTTATCTGACTAGTTTTATGAAGGGAAGCAGCTGAGGCTGGGCAGAAAAAGAAAGAACACCGCTGGCTGAATTACTTACTGATTACTGGGAAAACTGCGGGTAGAACCCAGGTCCCCTGTCTTCTCGTTCCACTTCCGAATGTCATGTCATGGGAATTAATAAATCTAATTATGCAGCCATTAGATCAATCTATTTCCACTGAAAACATTGTGAATTGACAGCCATGAAATCTATGGTAAATTCACATGCTTCATCAATGACATTGTGAAAAATTGCTCGTCTCCTCTGAAAATTGCCTCTCCCCAAATGTCTTGGTCTAATATTTTGTTGGGACTCGTTACAACTCCTTGCTTGCTGTCTTTTGTTTCCCAAGCAGTGGTGAAGAGAATATGGGCTTGATGTTGGAAAGAGGGTAGGAATGGGCAAACCAGCTGCTCTGAGACATCTGAGAACACGGGTTGGCCGGTCCCTGTTATCTGCAGGATCTGCTTTTCTTAAGGATGAGCATGTTTTGGTCCATAGATTTCCAAGACAAGCACATTCCTGCCGACATGATCCCTGGACAGGCTGTTCTGGAATTTGAACTTGCTACTGAAAAGGGGTTAAGTCCAGGACACACACACTCATTTCAGCAGGGGGTGAGCCATAGTTGGCTATGTTAGCACCTCATTATACAACAGTTTCAGGATAAAGTGATTCCAGATGTGCTCTCAGCAAGTACCTAGTACTTATGCTTTTAATCCATTAGGCTAAAATCCACCTTTCTGAATTTTGGAGGGAGCAGAAGTTAATTAACTAGTCATTCCTAGTTACTTCATGCAGTTGATTCTAAATTGGCCATAATTTGCCATACGCTTTAAGCTAGCTGATTATAACCATGAGAACATAGATATTTACACATACATGTATCTGTCAGGGATTAGAAGTTTATTTTGAGTACTGGTTTGATGGTCATTAAGTTCCCCTGTCCATCTAAGAAGTAGTCTTCTAGTTTCCTCCTTCTGACTGATGAGGCTGCTTGTGATTCTGAAGACCAGCTGAAGTCCTGGTTAAAGACTCACCCCCTCTTTTGCCTTTTTAAACACAACTGACATTTTTCACTTCATAAACCTTGTAATCTGAGTTTACAAAGAAGAATTGAAGAGAGAAGGTGCTGAATGTGTTCTCTGACAAGTCAGATTATTGTTAAGAATATGGGACTTTTTGCATCACTTGATTCTGGAAAGTGGGGACCTAAGGGTGAGCATTTCACTTTATTTTAAAATATTTCAGATTAGGGGTGCCTGGGTGGCTCAGTCAGTTGAGTGGCTGACCCTTGGTTTCGGCTCAAGTCATGATCTCAGGGTCGTGAGATCGAGCCCCACGTCGGGCTCTGCGCACAGTGCGGAGTCTGCTTGAGACTCTCTCTCCCTCTCCCGCCACCATTCTCCTCCCCCCTCTCTCTAAAATAAATAAGTAAATCTTTAAAAATAATTTCAGATTTGTCTGCAGAATGTATGTGGGGTTTTGTTGTTGTTGTTGTTGAATACAAACTAAACCTGGTCTTTGGTTACTGTAGTGGAGAACGTTGCATTCTAATATGCTCTTTTGATAGGATATTAAACATTTTTAAAAATGTAAGTATTAGATCTGGCTTTCAGGACCACAGCATTTATTTGTCAAAGACTTTAACTGAGGACATTATTCACGGGGTGGAAATATTGGCAAACATATTTTTCAGAGGCGCCTGTTTTGTTGCAGCCAGAGTGGCAACCACAGCAGGCAGTCTAGATAGGAGAGTGGATTCTGGCTCTAGACTGCCTAGCTTGATTCCTGGTTCTGCTTTTGGGTAGCTGTGTGCTTCCGTGTTCACAAATGTAAAGAATGAATAATGACTGGTGAAGATTTAATGAGTCCATGCTTGTAAAGAAAGCACTTAGAACAGTGCCTAATACATATTAAACACCACGCAAGTGTTAGTTTTAACAAATAAAAAATCTCTACCTTTGTCTTTGCCACGTCATAGATGCTGATAGTGAGTGCTAGCGGAAACAGCACATCACAAAAGTTAAAAGAAAAATGATCCTTAGGATTAATCCCCTGTTGTGAAGACAGGTCTTCTAGGTGCTTCCATCCACCTGGGGCTAAAGCTGGAGGACAAGAAGGTGAGGAAAGTATAGCAGACTGTTCTATGCTTAAAGGCTCAGGTTGAGACCTTGCCAGATAATGATTTGTGTATATTACTTCCGATGAAAGTTAAAGACCCTTGGTGTCACCCATCAGTGGGTGATGGATGGATGTAGTCAGTGTGTGGATTGTCAAGTATTTGTAGTTTAATGATATGAAGGGCTTCCTCTGGATGAAATGGAAAATTTGTCGTTTTCCCTAAGTCATTTAGGGAGTCACTGCTGAGTCAGCCAGGCAGGGCCCAGGAGCCTATGTGACAGTTTTGTGACAGTTAGCTTTGTGCTGTTGCAGCCCTTCAGAGGCATGGGGCCTTTGGCTTGGAGCTGGCTCCTCTTCCTGCTGGCTGGCAGAGCCCGTCTGGAGGGTAGAGCCCGAAGAGTGGATTGCAGCCCCCACCTCCTCCTCCTTCCAGGGTCTTCCAGTCCACAGACTGCAAGTTGACTGCCAGCCCGGAAGGCAGGCTTTTGCATATCACTTCCTATGCTTCAGTTGAGAGTCTGTGGTGTTCACTCTCTTCCATCTTAGTGCACTTAAATAGCTGGAGTCGGGGAAGAGATGGTGTCATGGTTTTTGTCATTGAATCCAAGGGACAATTGCTAATCCCACTACTTCGGATAATCCACAAGCATCTTGCTGACTGTCCACAGCTGTTTGTTTTCTTTCTTTCTTTCTTTCTTTCTTTCTTTCTTTCTTTCTTTCTTTCTTTCTTTTCTTTCTTTCTTTCTTTCTTTCTTTCTTTCTTTCTTTCTTTCTTTCTTTCTTTCTTTTCTTTCCCTTTTCTTTTCCTTTTCTTTCTTTCTCTCTTTCCTTCCTTCTCTCTCTCCCTCCCTCCCTCCCTTTCTCTCTCTCTCTCTTTCTTTCTTTCTTAAGATTTTATTTATTTGACAGAGAGAGGCAGCGAGAGAGGGAACACAAGCAGAGGGAGTGGGAGAGGGAGAAGCAGGCTTCCCGCCGAGCAGGGAGCTGGATGCCGGGCTTGATCCCAGAACGCCTAGATCATGACTGGAGCCGAAGGCAGACGCTTAAAGACTGAGCCACACAGGTGCCCCTCCACAGCTGTTTTCTATCAGAGGTTTTCCGTAAGACACTCAATTTAGGGTTAGAGTGCCACTGGACCTTTCAGGACTCTGAAAACAAAGAGAAAGACACACTGGAGTATTAGACCCTTTAAGCCGTAAATCATATTTCTGCAATGCCATTGGTTCTTTTTCTCTACATGTGCTTATGATTTAAGATGATGCATTTTCTTTTATTTCCAATGGTTTGCAAGCTGTAACTGAGAGATTGAAAGCTTGGGAAAGGCCCTGGGTAAACCGGTCAGTCTGTTGACATAGAATCACATCAGGAGTGGCCTCACAAGACTTGTGAGTTTTGGCCTTTCCTGTTTCTCATCAAATATTTCTTTTCAGTATTATCCACAGCCAGATTCCTCATTGGAGACGCAATAGGTTAAAATCCCATTAAAGTTTGGACTTCAACCAAACATAGCAGAAAGTCTTGATTCTTTGACTTTACCTCCCCAGATTCTTTTATTACGGTTTCAGTGGTCCTGAAAGTTGGAAGGTGTGGGTCAAATAGTATCTCTACTATCTCCCCGCAAAGACAGTGCCACCTATAAAAAGTTTTATTGTTTCAATTGTGTTTACTCTCATTCTTAGGGAAACTTGAAATAACTTCTATTGTTCTAATCTTATCCCTTTTCATTTAGAAACCCTTCATTTCCATTTCCATCTCCTGCCTTGGGTTTTTTCCACTCTAAAATGAGTGGGAACTCTGCTTTTTTAGTTCACTCATGGTACAAGCATAGCTTTGGAAACAGGTGTTTTGATGATCAAACTTCTCTCTAATAATAAGTCACATGCATGCAACACGTTACACTTTCTAAAGTACTTTTCGAATGCGTTATCACATTTAATCAACCTGAGCTTTTGAGAAGGCTTTTATGATTTTCTCTGTTTTTACATACCGGAAAACTAAAGCTCAGAGATCTGCATACTGTGCTACCCAAAGGGTATGAAGAGAACTGAGTTTTCACTTTTTATTGACTAAAATGAGAGATTTCTTCCCCCATTTTTCTATCGGATTACCAGTAGTACAATTTTAAGACATCTTGCTTATGTGTAGCACGGTTCATGTCCTGGGAAATATCTACATTGGTAGCTAGCCTGTGAATTTGTCCCAACTGATTTACACAATATTTTCAAATGGTTTAAAATTCTTAGGGTTTTCAACTCAGACTAGATAAAAGGATGATGCACAATTCTTTGGCAAAATTTACAGTAGTTAGCATATCTGCAGCTTCTCAAAGTAATCCGTCAGAGAACCTTGCATTTCTGTTTTGTTGTGCTTATCATGTGTCCCAGCTAATTCGATATTTTCACTGTTTCTAACTTTTTTTTCAGGGTGTGTTGACACTCAGGTTAATTTTCAGCTGCTTTTAAGAATATCCAGGACCTAGGAGCGCCTGGGTGGCTCAGTCGGTTAAGCAGCTGCCTTAGGTTCAGGTCGTGATCTCAGCCTCCTGGGATTGAGCCCCGCATCGGGCTCCCTGCAAGGGAGCCTGCTTCTCCCTCTCCCTCTGCCCCTCCCCCTGCTTGTGCCTCTCACTCTCTCTATCTCTCAAATAAATAAATAAATTCTTAAAAAAAAAAAAAGAATATCCAGGGCCTAGCATATGATAGGCACAAAGTGCATTTCAAATGAATAATTGAATTGTTCTTCATAGGGGCATAGGGCAATTTGTAAGTTAGTATCCCTAAAATGCAAATAGTTAACATTTATTGTTTTAAAAAAAATTTTTTTAAGTTTATTTTTTAGTAATCTCTGCACCCAATGTGGGGCTCAAACTCACAACCCCAAGATTAAGAGTCGCATGCTCTTCCGACCGAACCAACCAGGCATCCCATGTTATGCTTATTGCTCTAAACTAGAAGATTTTAACATAGTCTGAAGTGTTGTAGGAAGGATCAAGGACTTTGAAATCTGAGCATCTCTGGGCTTGACTCTTCACTCTATAACTTACTGCTGATTGCTGCACCTTCCTTAGATAACTTCTCTGGTCTTCAATCTCCTCACCTGTGAGTTTGCAATTATATTATCCACCTTGCAAGAGTGTTGTAGAGATAACCTGGAAAGACATATGCAAAGTATTTGGCATTCTGCTTGGTGCATAAAATGTGCTCGAAGATCATGCCCAGCATTTGATAAGACAGAGATGGCTGTGGGAGCTGTAAGTTTATTTTACATTATTTTAATTTTAGAAAGATATTTCTGAGTGCTGTTATGTAGTAAATATGTGAGAGGAATGTAAAGATCCATATAACATTATCTTCGCTTTGCAAGATTCCTACCTTTGCTCTTGAGGCAGGGACAAGCCTGGAGTTTCTGAATGTACAAAGACTAATTTAAACCCTGTCCTAGAAGTGTGATTAATGCTGAGGACTCGGAGGGGCAGGCAGCATGGAGGTGCTAGGGGAATAGTGTTGATGAAGTGGGGCATTTTTTCATTCTCACCTCCCATACTGGCCATAAGCTGGTGCTAGGGCTTCCTCCTTCTTCAGGAATCGTGGAAACTCCTGCCAGCTAGTGACACTGATCTGGAGAAGACAATGAGCCACTGACTGCTGATGGTAGCGTCATACAAAGTAGAGTGAGATGGCCAAGTCTCTTTCTGGGGAAAGACCCCAAGTCTGTTGGTATCCATAATCAACCAAAGTCATTCAGCAATCATTGTGATTTGGGGGTATGGCATTTTTAGAATTTGTCTATGCAACTTCATTAGCACTGATCAGGTTGTATATTATGTGAGTAACCTTTGTATGTACAAATCAGTTGCATAATCTGTAGCATAAAATACTCATGATGACAGTAGAGGCTGAGCAAAATTTTCTAGATTTTATATGGAAGAGCAAAGAGCCCAAAATAGTTTAGATAATTTTGAAGAAGAACAAGGTGCAGAGTTCTACTTTAATAGCTATTAAGACTTATTATGAAGCTATAATAACCAAGGCAGAATAGTAATGACAAAGTTTAGAAACAGATCTACACATAGATGAAAACATGATATAAATGAGAGGTCAGATTGGGGAAAATTTTGAAGGTTCAGTAATGGATTTTGGTACAATAGGGAAAAAAAAGAGAATTAGATTCCTATATCACACCATACACACAAATCAATTATAGATAGCTTAAAGACATAAATGTGAAAAAGCATAATTTTTAAACATCTAAAGAAAACATTTTATGAACTTGGAATAGGTAGGATTCCTTTAACAATGTACAAAAGCCATAAAGAAAAACATGGACGAATAAACTTGACAAGGTTAAAATTAGAAACTTCGGTAATTAAAAGACACTTAAACAAGTGAAAGACTAGTGAACAAATAAGAAAGAGATTTAAATATATAAAAGCATTCATGCACAGAATATATAAAGGATCCCTATAAATCAATAAACGAAAGGCAATCCACAGAAAAATGGGTAAAGGATATGAACAGGCAGTGCACAGAAGAGAAAATTCAAATAGCCAATAGTCATGAGAACATGGTGGTCAGGGCAATGCAAAGTTTAAACTGTCAGAAGATAGGATTTTGCATCCACCAGAGACCAAGTGTCGGTGAGGATGTAGAGCAAACAGAAATCTTATGCATCGCTCATGGGAGAATTTCACTGGCGCTTCCACTTTGCAGAACAATTTGACAAAATCTGGGACTGTGGATGAGCCTGCCCTCCTACCTGCCCCTCCCTGCTGGGGTTAATCTCTAGACAAACAGCTCCGGCCCCAGTCCTAGTGCAAAGCAGAGGCTCAGGAAATAGATCTTTAAAAAAGGAAAGAAGGGAGGGAGGGAGGAAGAAAGAATATTTGTGTCATTGGCTTCATTTCTGCTTTGTTCTGAGTGTTGTGGGACTGTTTCTTCCTTGCCAGTGTGATCATAAACCACCTTACAGGTTTGTCAAATGCCTGCAACTTTGAGAATCTCAGAAGATTAACCTCTGCATCTCCCAGACTGTAGGGAGATAACAATGTTCACGACCGATGAATTAAATACATTCCATAAATGTATTTTCTTACAGAATTCACAGTGGTATAAATGCTAAGCTCTAATTGCTTATTTAAAATGAATCTATCTAATGTATAAAATGAAATGTACCAGGATGTTACTGGTAGCATCAAATATTAGTTATTACTGGATCCTTACAGTTCTAATGGCAAAGAAAGATGAGACCTGATGCCCTGAAAAGATAAAATGTCCTTTTCAAGCATATGAATAATCAAAAAATATTCCACTGGTTTATGAAGAAATGGGTGTTCTCTTTAAATAGTAAATATTCATATGCACTAAGCCAATCCTTTTATAACTATATTCCTAAGTGCACAGAAAACATGGCAGCTCTTCCCATAGCTGGAAGAATGTGTGGTTACCCTGGCAACAGCATCTTGGTTCCTGCTTCCAAGTACCACCTGGTGATTTCAAGTCTAACAGCTGTGCAGCATCTACATTTCCATTGAGGAAATAAAATGCATTCATGCATCATCTCATGGAGCATTTAAAAAGAAACAAGCTTGCAAATTTGGGGAAGGAGGGAAAGAAATAGCACAACGTATTAGCAGGGCCACTTGCAGTTTAAAAGCCCTAACTGCAGTATTGGAAGCTTGCTCAAAGCAGCCAAGACCACCGTATTAGGGCTGTAGGATCCTGAGGCAGGTTTTCCATCAGGACACTAACAATCACACAGGCCCAGTAGCCCAAGCACATTTTCTTACCCCTTACCCAAAATATGTACTTTTTTTTTTTTTTTTTAGATTTATTCATCTATTGGAGAGAGAGAGAATGCAGGGAAGGGCAGAGGGAGTGGGAGAGAGAAATTCTAGCAGACTCCTTGCTAAGTTCAGAGCCTGACTTAGGGCTCAGTCTCACGACCCTGAGATCAGGACCTGAGCCGAAACTAAGAGTTGGCCACTCAACCGACTGAGCCACCAAAATATGGGGGGCCCCAAAATATGTACTTTTAAGTAGAATTGGCACTCTCTGCCCTAACAGGCACTTAAACAAAATGCCTGGGTGCCCATCGCTGTGAGAAGTAGAGGCAGGGGCGCCTGGAGGGTGCAGTTGCTTGAGCGTCAGTCTCCGGATTTTGGCTGACGTCCTGGTCCCAGCATGGTGGATGGAGCCCTGCTTTGGGCTCCGTGCTCAGCATGGAGTCTACTTGAGATGCTCTCTCCCTCTCCCTGCCCCTCCCACTTATCCTCTCTCTTTCACTCTAAGTAATTAAAGAAATCTTTTTAAAAAGTAGAGGAAAATCAAGAAAACAGTGTTCTCAGTTTCACGTTTGTTTCTCGATATTCCCAATTTTACCCAAAGTATTGGCATCCTCCTGAGATCTAGTCGTATTAAAAAAGCCACATCCTACAGTGCTTTCCAACGAAATAAGTTTTGTGGGAATTTCTGGATCAGGTGGTTGTGTGCTAGAGGGAAAGAAGAACATTGCTAGGCTGCTGGGGCACAGCAAGCTAGGGAATAATTTCCTGTTCTCTCAAAAAAAAAAAAAAGACTATAAACAATTTAAGATATGTGTTTAATTTTTTCCTTTCCCTTTTTTGATAATTATGATTCTACACATGTTACAGAAAATTTAGAAATAAAAAAAGTATGTAGGAACAACAAGAAAAATCACTGAAGATACTAACCTTGTTAATAATTTCTTTGTCTTTTTAATGCATTTTTCCCTCCTGTTCTGCATTTTAGAAGGGCAACTCAAGTGATCCATCGACACAACAATTAATTTTCTGCAGTACCTATTATGATTATTGCTTCAAAGGAATGCTTTAATTCTGATGTGGCATTTTGAGTTTCCTTGCATTTTTCTCTTACACTAGTGGCTTCATTCTCTTTTCTCCTTTCATCTTTGTCTATTCGTTCTTGAATTTCCTTCCCCTTATATTATAGAGATCGTATCTTCATACACCTCTGTTTAGGACACCAAACAGGACATCAACTTTTTCTCTGGTACCGCAGAATCTTTTCAAAGGCATCACGCTGCTTTTGTCGTGCTTCACGCCCTCACAGGGGGAAATTTACCCAACCCAACATAAACAGGGTGCACAGGACATCCCCAGTACTGTCCACCTCTATGCTGACTTCTCCTCTCTGAACTAAGTGCTGAAGGCTGGCTATGTACACAGCCTCTGTTCGGTTTCCAGGACTTAGGATTCCTTCACCCAAGCACTCCACAAATACCTGAATTCCTACTATGTGCAGACACTGTTGTAGGTGCCGGGGCTAGGGCGGTGAACAAAACAAGCTTATATAAAATAAGTAAACCTATACTTACGTAAGGTAGATTATAATATTAAACTTCAAGTAAGGGAGGTAGGAGGTAAGGGAGGCAGTTATTTTATCTAGGGAGTCAGGGCAAGACTTGCAGACTGAAAGGGTGATATTTGAGCTGATGGAATTCAGGAAATGAGTTCTTGGGTTATCTGGAAGAATGTTCCCAGAAGAGTAGTCAAAGAGGGCCTTTTGAACCATTCTAAAGCTTTTTGGTTTCTGTTCCACGTGAGAGGGATCCCCATTCTAGGGTTCTGAGCAGAATAAAGTCCCAGAAGCCAAGTGAACCAAGAGTGAGCAAGTGTGTCCAGTGTTGGACAGGGTGAGCGAGGGGAGGCTGGGAACTGACCGTTGCGGGTAGCACCATGGGGGTCACTGGTGACTTCAAGCGATCTACTCCAATGAAGTAATGAGGGGGAGAGCTGTTTGAAATGGATTCCAGAAGGCGTGGGAGGAGCTGGACAGGAGGCTGACTACTAGACTACTCTGTGAGGAGTTTTACTCTTACAAGGAAGAGAGATGGAATGGTAGCTGGAGGAGGATGTGGGACCAGCAAAACTTAAAAACATTTCTCAATGGGAGAAGTTATCACAGCACGCTTGTGTGCTAGGGACAATCCGAGAGAGAACAACTCGATGACGTGGGGGCAGGTGGACAATCACTGGAGCGATCGATGTCTTGGGTGAGAAGGGAAGGGCTCCAGAGGGAGTGGCAGGAGCGCGAACATGCCCATGGCTGCAGGAGGGAGGCTGGGCTGTGGACACAGAGGGACCTATGTGGGTGGGAGGACAGACATCCACTCAGGATGGCTCAGCAGGACTTCACTGGCAGCGTATTTGACAGACTAAGGTGCCATCTGCCGCGCGTCTGGTGAACGGTGGGCACCAGCGCACTCCATGAAAGGCCAACCTCTCCCTCTCCTCTCGGCGGCACACCTGCAGGCACTGTTCCCAGAGCTGTCCTTAGCCTCCCCGCTTCGTGTTGGTAAAGCAAGCACTGCATTTGTGTTCACTGTTCAGTTTAAAAAACTTGGGCTCTGGGGGTGCCTGGGTGGCTCAGTCGGTTAAGCCTCTGACTCTTAATTTCAGTTCAGATCGTGGTCTCAGGGTCATGAGAAGGACCCCAGCGTGGAGCTCCACGCTGGTCATGGAGCCTGCTTAGGATTCTCTCTCTTTCTGTCTCCCTCCGCCCCTTTCCACCCATGCACGCGTGTGCTCTCTCTCTCTCTCTCTAAAAACAAATCAACAAACACCAAACTTGGGCTCGTCGGACCAGTTTAGCCAATAGCATAAGATCACACCTTGATAAACAATAGAGCAGGGAATTGAATCCAGGCGTTTTGACTGTTTCTGTGTTCTTCCACACTGTTATCAGGGTGGACCCCGGGGAAACAGGAAGGGATATTTTACTCCCCAAGATTGAGAGGCAATGTTTTTTTCCTGCTCTTGTCCACAGAGGAGCCCACCACAGGGATGACTGTGTGAAGGCACAATCCATTCAGGGGCACAGGGGTATCTTCACCAGGTGGAATGCATGTCCAGATGCATGCAACGTAGAGATGGCCTTGCACCTCCCTCACTTGAGCTGAGCCTTAAAGTACAGCTGAGGCTGTACTCACCGCAGCCTTTGACGGGCTGCATTTGGGCTGCGCCTTCCTACCTGTTCATCCTCTAACCACCTTTCGGTTAACATTCCACTGTTTCTTTTGCTCTTTAGGTCTAGGGAGAAGCAGAGTTTTGTGCTCATTCAATTGCCCTGAACCAGAGGATAATAGATTTTTTACTTGGAAGGAATCATTCCAAGACCTCTAGTTCAATCCTCTCCATATGCAACACATTTTCTTTATCTGCTGTGCTGGTATCTCAGGCACCACCTAATATCTACTTCTAGAACTTTCTACCCTCAACACGAGAAAACACACGCACGCACGCACGCACACATCTGCTTTGTTTTCTTTTGGAAGAAGCTTGAAGAGAAAAGATGTGTGAGTTCAGGTTGGTCCCCGCTATTTCAAGGGCTGTCATTGCAATCATTATGTGGGGCCTTAGAGGTAGGGCTTTACATTGTATCTGGCAGTTACCCCATGTACTATGCATTTCCCTCAAAATCTGCTACTTTGTGTTAGGTGAGCTGTAATTTCCAAGTGGCAGGTGTTTTCTATTACACATACATAATGTGTAGTAAGTCTTTGTAAACTATCGTGCCATGTCATGGTTAATCAGTTCAAACTCATAGTTATAAGGAAGTGTTATTATTTAAAAAGTTCAGGGATATAGATGAATGAAAAGGTTGTTTCAAGAACTAAAATTTAACACATGTAACCAAGGAGTATATTCAGATGGTACTTAAACATGCCTTAAAAATGAGTTTAGGTTGAAAAGTGTTTCGAAAAAAATAATAAAGTTTAGAGCATATATATATGTATAAAATTTGTTATTTAATCTATGTAAATATATTATTACATTACATATAAAATATAATAATATAATATATATGTAATATTTTCAGACGCGCCTATGGCTCAGAAGCATACCCACTTGAAAACATCTTGGAATAAAAGATGTTTCATTCTGTCCCCTTGCTGAAAGTTTTGCAGGTCTTCTCCCATTGATTCGCTGCCTTTTGGAATCTCTTGCCCCGAAAGCACCCTTCCTTTGTGGGAAAGTTCAGGCCTGAGAATTGTGGAGGAGAATCAATCATTCCGAAGAGAATGAGATGATAGCTTTACTAACATCTCCATATATGTTGATCATGTGTGTGGGGTGGGGTGAAGGTGGAGGGTTCGGCAAACCTAGAATTAGTCATATGAATTATGTGCTTGTTTGGACACTGGGCCAGTCCGGCCCCAATCAGTGCCAGTAAATCCTGCAGACAGCTCCAACACCACCACTCTGTTTCTATCCCACTCATATAAAATTCCATGCCAAGGTACAAACCACAATCCTCCCTTTCTCGGTTTTTCATGCAAAAACTATTTTAGAATAAATTTAAATGTCAAACCTTCAAGATCTCTAACAGAGGGGACTTTAGCTTACTCCATTCCCACCATGGCTCACATTTTTAAAAAAATTCTGTTGAGAGTACTAAACTTTCAGAGGTCTATATTTTCCATTGATTTAAGTTCCAGAGAGAAACAAAATTGCTACATCGGAGCGATAGGATAAACAGTGAGAAAAGCATAAGTCTCAACAGCAGCACTTAGGTCCTAGGGCCCTGCGAGTGAATAACATGGCAAGCGCTGCTTTGTGCAGTATGTAAACAAGCACAGTCCCTACACCATTTACAATATTCAGCACTGACCTGAGCAGACGTGGACGCAGAAGGCCAGTCCAGGCAGACATTTATGAACGTACATAAGCACACATTGCAGGAAGCACTCGGTGCTTTTCTCCCCCCTCAACTATTTTATTATACACACATTTCAGGTTCAATACACATTCCGTGTTCATAGTCTGAGCAATAGAAAACACATTTTTAATCAGCCCGAGACAGCAGGAGAAACTTCCTGCAGGAGTTCTAGGAGGTTTATTCTTCATTTGACAGATGTTTATTGATAATAGAAGGCAGGAAGTTAGATGACATGTCTCTAGCTTCAAAGAGCTTAAAATATGGTTGAGATCTTTAGGGGAATTTGGTCATCAGGGAATTGAAGAGAACTTTTGTATAGTTATGTGAGACAGGTATAAAACCATAAAGAGGAAAGAGAAGGTCAGAGTTTTGATTTCAGAATTACAAACTGAAAAAGAATGTCCAGGCAATCTGGAAAAGTCTTGGGGTAGAAGCAGTCGAACCAAGAACAATAGTATGCATTATCTAATCCAGAGTTTCCCAGATAACGGAATGGGACTGCAGGGCACTGATGAGAATCTGATGAAAGTTATGGGCTGTGAAATAGCCGTCTACCCTCAAACTTGTACACAAAACAAGAGATTTGGAGTCTGAGTCCGTGGGCTTTACATTTTAAATCTAATACAGTTACCTTTACCATGGATAATGAGTTGTCACCATCTCCTCACATTCGTGTCTCCTCCAGTAGAATGTAAGTATTTGTAGGACAGGATTGCATTGCTTTATCGTTCATTCAAACCCCTCTTCCTTTAGCATTGCGTTGTTGTGCGGAAGGTACTGAAAGTGTCGACTGCCTGCCTGTCTCAATGTTTAGGTGTTAGGTTAATACAACATCTTCCAAATGTCAGTCATTGGAGTAACTTCCTCAATTTTTGCTTGCCGTGGCTGTTTACCACCTTTGTTATTATCTAGTACCGATAGCTGTAAAATAATGAATTTTGATGATAAATAATGTCACATTTCAGGATGAGCATAGCATTTTCATTCTATTTGTTTTCAGGCTAGTTTACACCAGCCAGAATTGCAGTTTACTTCTGGTGTATCTTTCACACCCATCTGACGTTTGGGGATCTTTCTCTGGAACTAATACAGAGGCTTCCGTATGCAGCAGTATTTGGCTAGAAGTGAATAATAGTACTTTGTTCTTTTTTCTAATTATGTTTAGTTTTATGAAAAAAAGCGATACTAATTTCCTATCTGTGGAAGTGACAAAAAATTTTCTTTTAACATATGCTTAAGTTAAACAAAGTGTATTTAAGGAAAAGCAGTAAATCAGTTATCTATCGCTGTTTAACAAGCTACCCCAAACATAGTGGCTTAAGCAATGATGGTTTATTAGGATTCTATGGGTTAGCTAGGCTCACGTGGGCAATTTTTCTCCTCCATGTGATGTCTGCTGGCGTCATTCCTTCATCTTGACAACTTGGATGGTGCTGGAAGGTCCAAGATGCCTTCCCTCCTGTCTGCCAGCCCAGCTGGAGTGGGTGGAATGGCTGAAACTGGCTGAGCCTCTCTCTCTCCACGTGGCCTCTCATCACTTAGTAGCCCGGCGGGGCTTTTTTACAGCACGGATGGATCTCCGGAGATTAAAGAAGAAAGCTGCAACGTCTCTTAAGGCCTGGACCTAGAAGTCAAAAAACATTACTCCTGCTACATTTCATTGGTTAAAGCAAGTGGCAGGACAAGTCTAGACCCAAAGGGCGGAGAAATAGAATTTACATCCTTTTGGGAGGTTAGTGGCACACCTGTTCAGAGATGGAAAGAATCTTTGGCGATAATTTTGCAAATAACCTAGCACAAGTGATAAGCAAGAGGGCAAATTGTAGCAGATATGGCAAAAATTGTGAGTGTTATTCAGATGACTGTATTTGGAAATGCTATATTAATCTAATACCTACATAGTGCACTAGATAGTCCATTACCTTTTTTAGTACCGTGTGCAAGCCAAATGCAGTGCTACACACAAAGGGATTGAAGGAAGAAGATAAAACATGGTACAAATGTGTCCTAGAATGGCATACACTCTAGTGAGGAAGACAGGTGTGTAAGTAAAGAGTTAGAACAAAATAACCATGAGGCTTGTTATAGTAAAGGGTTTAAAATATAGAGTCCTGACATTTTACATAGAAGTTTAAAAGCTTGTGGATTTTGGGGGGGCTTATGACCTTTATCAGATTCTCAAGAAAGTGTGAGACCCTAAAACGACCTAGAAAGCACTCACTGAATCAAGAGACATACGGGTGTGATGTTCAGGGATGACAGCTGCCAACCGCAGTGGTGAGGGAAAGGCGTCACAGAGGCAGTGACACTTTCGGGTGGGAAGGAGCCATGACCGAAGAGAAAAAGCTGGCTTGAGTTGGAAGCCACTTAGATGGGCGAGGGGATGGATGAGATGCACAAAGGGAAAGCAGGAGGAAAATGGTGAAAGAGGATAGGAATGTGGGGAGTTGGAGAAAGAAGAGAGAGAAGTTAATTCTAGGATGACCGAATTTTCTAGCTGGGGAGAATGGTAGATGGTAGAACATAAATGAGGAAGAGTAGATTTTCTGGGAACTCTTCGCAGAATTCAGCTTTTTCCAAGTTGTAATTGAGGCGCCCACATGCTAAACCCATAAATAATTGGAAACAGATCTGGAACTTTCCTACCTTGTGCCAGGCATCTTTATAGGAATTGGGTATAAAACAGTGAGTATCCTAAGAGAGGTGATGCCCATGTTCCCATGGAGTTCATATTCTAGGAGGGCTGGGGTCTGGGGGAAGATGGGCACAGAGACAATTAGGATGTAAAAAGTTCATACAAATTGTATCTAATGTTAAGTGCCAAAAATAAAATAAATCTAATTAATGAAATAGAGAGGGTTGGGGCAGCTACTTTATCTAGGGTAATATGGTAATTGAAGTCAGCTTTTTGGAATATAACCCAAAGCTAGCTGGGAGGCCCTTCTAACTTAATAAGGTAGGGAAATGATACTAACAGATTAACTTTTGCAATGTGAGTTGGTCTCACCCAGAGACCAGATCGTTGTGAGGGACTCCTCCCCAGCCACCTCCACCCACAGACATCTGAATCTTCCCTGTGTAGCCATGGAACCATGGGGAGTAGATAAGGAGTGTAACTAGAAACCCGCTCTGATGGTCAGGATACCAGAGAAGTGGAGACCACAGGGAGAGAACTCTAGGGGAAAGGAAGAGTATGCATAGAAGAGTGGCAATGGGGGGCTACTCACTGGCTGTTGCTGGGGTACCATCTGGGTTTTGGATGTGTTGCTTTGAGGTAGTGGTAGGACATTATCCTCTCTCACCATCCACAGGCAGTTGTCTGAACCCTGGGTTGAGAATAGAGTTGCCTCTGGATCAGTCCACCACCGGGAGACATTGTCTTCTGATCATTTTACTCCATCCACACCCAGGTGAGGATATATTTAATTTTGAAAGAAAATTTCATAGTATAATATTATTCTTTTATGATTACTATTTTCGGTTACTCATTTCTGAACGCATCTCCCCTCTTCCAGTGAAGAATGTGTACAATGGCTAAGTAAATAAGACCACGTCTACTTTGGCTGGTGCCAGAATTCCTCTAGATTTAAAGTGAAACAAGAATAAATTAGATTAAGACGTGTGTTGAAATTATAGGATCTCATAAAATGAAATTTTCAGTGATCAGAACATATGATTTTAGAGCTTATAAAAATTTCAAATATTGGATGAACAAAAAAGAATTTAAGTGATTGGATCTATTATTATCTTAAGCCTAAGGTAAAATATTTTCAAACCCCAGCCTTTGAGGGGCACCTGGGTGGCGCAGTCGTTAAGCGACTGCCTTCGGCTCAGGGCGTGATCCCGGCGTTATGGGATCGAGCCCCACATCAGGCTCCTCCGCTAGGAGCCTGCTTCTTCCTCTCCCACTCCCCCTGCTTGTGTTCCCTCTCTCGCTGGCTGTCTCTATCTCTGCCAAATAAATAAATAAAATCTTAAAAAAAGAACAAAACCCCAGCCTTTGAGTGTTACTAGAAATTTGGGGCAGAAGAAGCAAGTAATGTGCCATTCTGTTTGCCACAGCTCTAGACTTCATTCTGAGAGAAGAGGTTTGGGTTTGGGAATGATTTTAGACCACTATTTTTCTGCCATTTCCTGTTATCACCCTGATTCAATCCCATAAACTGAGGCATTATTCAAAATACAAAATTGTAGTCAGGGAACAATTGATCCTTCAAACACAGACAGTGTATAGGATGAAAATCCTAAAAAAGTACCCATGACAGAAAAGCTGGGGAAAATTTGGGCTTGGTGTCAAGGAGCTGCTGTCTTCCTTCATCCTATTGTTTGTGACCTTGACTATTTCCATCATGATGTAACCCCCTGGAATCAAATCACTGACATGTTTACAATTCTCTAGTCACGTTTGGTAGTTATTAATACTAGAGAAGTGGCAAGGACACTTTCAACAGACAGGGCCTCCTGTCAAGAGAAAAAGAAAACCTTTCGGTAAAGGTCCCAGAGCACTGGCAGTAGGCTTTGTTCTAAGTCAGACTCTTAAGGGGGGGGTGTCTGAACTATTCACCCTCCACCTAATCTAAAAGAGGGAAAGATAACAGCACTGGGATCCCTTGTGTTGGTGACAGAGAATACTCCATTACTCCCGCTACTCACTGCTACTCCTACTGGTAAGAATACTAGAAGCCAGAGCAATGACTTGGTACTTACTATGTCCTAGGGACTGTTCTAAGCACATTCCCTGCATTAACCAACTTAATCGTCACAGCAGCAGTAGACATCATTACTACCTGCCTTTTACAGATGGGGAAACTGAGGCCCAGAGAGGTTCCCACAGCTGAGAACTGGAGGAGCTGGGATAAGAGTGGGTGCTGACAGGTGAATAAGACTGAGAGCAAAAGTGAGGAACAGATGATTTTTCTGTAAGGTGAGAAAGGTCACCTGGAAAAAAGCTGTTCCATCTTTGAAGTCCCTGCTAGCACTGAGGAGAGGGAGTGATGTTGACTTCCCAGCCCTGGGCTCCGCCCGGCCATGAACAGAGCTGAGGACCAGGACAGAGGGTGTGGGGCTGCTGCTGAGACCCTTCTTGTCTACAGCCATGCACCCCAGAATCTTACAATGAACTGGAAGGACGGCTGAGGAGACACTCCCCTGGAGCCCTGAAGTTTCATAAGCACTTAATGCTGGGTTACAAGGACACTCTTCTGGTTTTGTTTTTTGTTTTTGTTTTTGTTTTGGTCTAAGTAAGCAGACTTTTTCAGTTAACCGAATAGGCATCTGGAGCCCATTTTATTTATGTCTTTTTTTTTTTTTTTTTAACCTCCCGTCCCTGACAGACAGGAACGGCAAGGATAAAGGCTAGGATAAAAGGGAGGAGATCCTACCAGATTTTATGGAGACCTATGTGAACAGGAAGGAGACCTTCAGGCAGAATTTATTTATAGCACTATGGGGTGTACGGATTTGTGTTTATGGGTATGAGCATTCAGAAACTGTGACGTTTACATTCCTTTAATGTTCTTAGAAGGTGCCCGGGAGGATTCATTATTTTAGTTTTCATATCGATGCTGTTGGGAAAAGCTAGACAATTTAGAGCCTCCTGTTTCTTCACAGAAATTCTTACTGGCACCTCTTCGTGTGCTGCTGACTTGGGCAGTCCCCGGTGCCCATGCTTTGGACGTGGACTAATCACTATCACCTGGCCCTTTGTTGTGGATGGAGGTTCCACTCAGGCGTGTTGGACAGAAGGCACCCTCCCTTGCTGCCATGTTTTACCCTAGCCCCTCATTAATCTGTTCAAGAAATCACTTCTCTTTCTACCCCTAATTATGCCTCCGGGTACTTTACGGTAAGTGCGACATTTTTCTCTTGACAGTCAGTATTGTAGTATAAAACTGTCCTTGTCACTCTTTATTGCTTTTAATAACTATGAAATCTCTTATGAGATGTCTGGAGCTTCATCGACATATGTTGATGGCACTATTCTATCAGTCCTGAAACGGTCAAGGTCACAGACAATGTGCCAGAGGAAGGAAGACAGTGAATACACCATTATAAATAGATATGTGCCTTGAAAATGACCCTTTCAGACATGGGGACATTAGTTGGCAATAGGAAGGAAGTGATGAAATGCAATAATGTTATTTTACTTAGGGAAGTCTCTAGGTGTATGCCAAATGCTTGCTGTGTTTAATCTGACCGGCATGTTACGCGTCAGAGCTTTAAACATTTATCATAGTTGTTTTATGATAATGAAAAGAGAATTAAAAGATAAGGATGGAGCAAGTACAGTTTGGATAGTCAAAAGTTAGCATATGATACAGTATTTTAACTTAGGAAATTTGAGTGAAACGTGTAAGAACAGTGTACATTACATTTTGTCTTTCTGAGCTTTTTAAAAACATAAGCACTGGGGACCATGTTAGGTAGTAAGTTGAAACAGTAGTACTGAATCCCATTTCCTTGCCGCTTGATCTCTCATTCACCCGCAGTAGATATATCATAACAATGACACATCTAACAGGTATATTGGTATTGTTTCTTGGTGCTCAAAAATGTCCCCAGGGCATCCGTTTGGAGAGGTTGATGATTTGTGTTTAATAGACTTCGGAACTCTCAGCATCTGGAAAGAGAGAAAAGCAACAAAAACAGTATCACCGTCTACAGCAATAGCCCCCAAAATAATGACAAGAGCATTAACTGGCGTCCGTGTACATGAATGTTAACCCTTCAACACCCTGTTTAGACAGGCATTATCACAACAGTACAAGGGGTCAAGGGTGCAGGCCGTGAGGTGAAACCTTGGGGAAGTTAATGAACCCCTCTCAGAACTGCAATTTCTTCATCTGTAAAGGAGGAAGTATTATTATTACTTATAATGATGATTAATACTGCCTCAAAGTTTTTCTCGGAGGAGTACATGAGGAATGCACGCAAGCACTCAGCACAGCACCTGTTTTATGATCGCCAGTTAGCAACAGCAGCGTTGTCACTGTCCCCATTTTTCCCATGAGGAAGAGCGAGCACAGAGATTCAACAGGCTGGCAAATGGGAGGCAGGAGTTGAACAAGGGGGCACTGCTGGTCACCCAAATCCCTGCTGGTCACCGACAGCCCCCCCCCCCCATTACGGAATGGCGCCTTTTGGGAAAGTGCGGGAGTGCGATGTAGCCTTTGGCCAGGAATCTAACTCTAACTTCGGGAAGACGGGAGAGGACGTGGGGAACAGCAGTTATTTATAGTTAGGGCCTCTGGGGCCTCGGATGCTGCCTCTCACTGGCGCCCTTCTCCCTCCTGCATTCCTGTCTTCTCCCAGTGGTGTTGCCCTTTCCACGTCTCCTGTTGCCCAACACTAGAAAATGTGTATTATGTTACTCACTCAGGCCCACTCTCTGTGAACTCCCTTAATTCCCTGGATAATGAAAAGAAGGGAAGGGGAATAACCTACCAGTGGGATATCCCAAGGCGCAGACCTAGGTGCTTTGCTTGTCTGCACCTTGCTACTCAATTTAAGCAACTTTTATTTGTAGCATCTTACAGCAAAATAAATACTAATCCTGTTTAAGAATCACTACAGGTGGGGACGTAACATTACAAGAAGTTACCCTGGTCTTGTATCTATGTAGTTCCTTTTCTGGTATAGCATAAGCATTTGTACTGTGCAAGGCCTCACCCCTTGCAAAAATTTGGGAGGAGAGGTGCTTTTTGACGTTGAAGATTTCTTTGTATGACATCCAACAAATCTTCGTTTTGTGCTTTTGTCTGTTAAAGTGTTTTTAGAAAAATTTTTTTTCTGCAGTATAATCTGGTAAGGATTGGTGAAATCACTGTCCGTTAGTATCTAATCACTTTCCCCTCTGTGTTTTCATCTCTGCAATTCTCTTTTGTGTTAGACTTGGTTGTTTGTATGTTTGTTTTCCTCTGTTGGGACACAGCCTCTTGCAGACAAGGACGAGGCTTTCTTCTCTCCCCTTGCACCTGGTACAGAGCGTTGCCCAGTAAACATCGGAGCACATGGAGCTAGTGGATCGCTGTGTACTAATTTGGTCTAAACCTTCTTGCTGGCCACTAAGCTGACAAATGAGTGAAAAGGAGAAGGGAGCTCGTAGTCTCGACTCCAAGAGACAAATAATTTTAGCAAGTCAGGTGCCTTTGGCAGTCACTAATTGACACCAGCATAGGGTGGGGAAGAGTCAAAAGGAAGACAAAAAGAGAGAGAGAGCAAAGACCATTTTTCTAGATAAGTCTCCTGAGTCAAGGGAAACAAACGTAAAAATAAATTATTGGGACTATATCAAAATAAAAAGCTCCTGCACAGCGAAGGAAACAGTCAAAAAAACTAAGAGGCAACCTATGGAATGGGAGAAGATATTTGCAAATGAGGTAAAGGGCTAGTATCCAACATCTATAAAAAACTTATCAAACTCAACACCCAAAAAACAAAGAATCCAGTCAAGAAATGGGCAGAAGACATGAACAGACAATTCCCCAAAGAAGACATACACATGGCCAACAGATACATGAAAAGACGCTCAACATCATCAGCATCAGAGAAATACAAATCAAAACCACAATGAGATATCACCTCACACATGTCAGAATGGCTAAAATTAACAACACAAGAAACGACAGGTGTTGGGAGGATGTGGAGAAAAGGGTCCTCCTGCACCGTTGGTGGGAATGCAAGCTGGTGCAGCCGCTCTGGGAAACAGTATGGAGGCTCCTCAAAAAGTTAAAAATAGAGGAACCTTATGATCCAGCAGTTGCACAACTGGGTGTTTACTCAAAGATACAAAAACACTATTGTGAAAAGATGTATGCACACCTATGTTTATAGCAGCATTGTTTAAAATAGCCAAATTATGGAAGCAGCCCAACGGATAACGAAGATGTGGGGTGTGCGCGTGTGTGTGTGTTGTGTGTGTATGTCTATATATATACATATATATATATACATATATATATGGAATATTATTCAGCCATAAAAAAGAATGAAATCTTACCATTTGCAACAACATGGATGGATCTAGAGAGTATAATGCTAAGCAAAATAAATCAGTCAGCAGAAAACAAACCATATGACTTCGCTCACATGTGGAATTTAAGAAACAAAACAAATGAACAAAAGAAAAAAATAGACAAACAAAAAACTAGACTCTTAACTATAGAGAACAAACTGATGCTTACCAGAGGGGAGGTGGATGGGGGGATGGGTGAACTAGGTGAAGGGGATTAAGAGTACGCTTATCATGAGCACTGGGTGATGGTTGTATGCCTGAAACTAAACTAAGACTGTATGTTAACTATACCAGAATTAAAACAAAATTTTAAAAAAAGGAGGAGAAGGCAGGTAGATGCAGAAAAAAGGACCTGAAGATACAAAAGAGGCTAGGCTAGGGAAGATATTTTATATCACCAATTATTTGTCTCAGTTCGTAACCCCGTCTTGAGCCACTGTGCTTTGGGATTACAAACATCTTTATTTATTTGTTTGCTTGTTTACTGAAGATTATATTTATTTAAGAGAGAGAACATTAATGGGTGGGGGCAGAGGGAGAGGGAGAAGCAGGCTCCCTGCTGAGCAGAGAACCTGATGTGGGGCTTCGTCCCAGTACACTGAGATCATGACCTGAGCTGAAGGCTGATGCTTAACCAACTGAGCCACCCAGGCGATCCTTCATTCATTTTTTTTTTTTTAAAGCTTAATCAAGAAATTAGGTTTTACTGGACTCTCAAATCAGAAAGAAGTCAGGGCTGAAACTATTCGGCAGTGGAAAGTGGGTCACTATTTTCCTTCCTTTAGCCAGGCCAAGAGTTCTGGTATTAGCAGGGAGCTGGAGATGGTAAATCTGAATATCTGATCTCCTGGGCCTAGAGCACCTGACAGGGGTGATTCGGAGAGGAAGCGCAGGAGGTAGGATCGCTGTGTAATTAGGGGCAGGTGATGCAACAGGTGCGGGAATTATACATGTTTTGTCCAGAGCTAGGCGGAGTAGACCTCCTGCATTGGTAGACCCACATCCCCTCGGAATTTCAGGGGGTTGGTCTTGACCTGATCACTGCTTGGGAAGAAATGGCCTTCTATTTTCTGTTTCCATAAACCCCTTTTCCTCTTTTATTCTCCTCTGATGTCTTCTTAGACTAATAGAAAAAAAAAGGAGGAGAACGGGAAATAAGGGAGTACTTGGTTATAAAAAGAATAAGCAATTTCCTAAAGCCAGGTTACATAGTGTCAGCCTTAGGTTCTTCCAGAAAAAGTCCTCAGACCTACTTTTGCCATTCCTGACAATCTTAGCAATACTGTTATTTACAGTTAATTTTGTTTTTTAACCAATCATCATGACTTTCATAAAGGGGCTACCTTGTGTCTCTTAAGCTTACTATAAACAAAATATATTTCGGAGAGTTCTACAGAATTTAAATGTCAACTGGCTGAGGGCCGTGTGTTTCCTTTCTAGAGACATCTCTGAAGAGAAAAGAATGTATAGGAGAAGGAAAAATAACAGACAATGAGTACAGTTAAGAGGGAGGGAAGCTTTTTTGGGGGGGCGCCTGGGTGGTGGAATTGGTTGAGCATCTGACTCTTGATTTTAGCTCAGGTCATGATCTCAGGGCCACGAGATGGAGCCCTGCATTGGACTGTGGGCCCAGTGGGGAGTCCGCTTGGGATTCTCTCTTCCTCTCCCTCTGCCCCTCCCCTGTGTCCTCCCCCTCTCTAAAAAAAAAAAAAAAAAAAAAAGTGAAACACTGATCACTGGATCACTGGATAGATTTGATTCTTGTTGTAGGAGAGAATAAAGGATCTCCTTCTTATTCCCAAAGATGAATACGAGTCCGTTGGCTTGCTCTATGTACGCATGGTGATAGTCAGCTTGGGTCCACTGCCAGCATTTTGGAGTCACTCCATTCCCGGCTGTGGGGACTCTGAACAATGCAGCATTCCCCTCCTGTTCCCAGTGTGTTCCATCTGTCATTTAGTTTCTGTCGTTTAGTTTCCAATTTGCTTGAAATAGTTTTATTTACTCTCAAGTAGGATGGTGCCGTGTTGCCAATGACAGGCTCTGCAGCTCCGTCACCACCGAAAATGCTGTCAGCACAGTATTAGGGAATAAAGAGCTAACAGGTGGAGGTCAGCTAGAGCCAGCCGTGTGCACAGATGGCAGTGCAAAACCTTCCCTTTATGCCACTTCAGGCCTGCTTTGTATTTCCATATTCTTGCTAAGGTGGCCCAAACGACCAGAAGCCTTGCTTCTTTTATCCACACTCATAGGAGAGGCAACCCTAGAAGTTCATTTTAATGATCTGGTTTCAGGATTTTTTTCATCTTCTCATGAAATCTGTTACCTACTCCGCCAAAGGAAAACATAGTAGGTACTAGAGATCGGCAAACTGGTCCAGAGGCTCAGTTCAGTTCAGTTCATGTTTATTGCCTTTCCTTATTGTGCTTCAACACGGGGGTGATAAGGATGAGAAGAATGTAGTTCCTGACTTCACCAAGCTCACAGGTGAGCCAAGAGAGACGAAGGCGAAGGAAGCTTGGGCTCAGGTTGAGACCTGGTCTCTGCTTCATAATACTTTTGGAAGAAATGAATCAAAGTGCTAGATTTCTTGAACAGCACTGATAATCTGTTTTGGCAAGAAGGATGGAGATGGAAAGTCAAATGGAGAAGTAGGAGGGGAGGGGAAATTTGGTGGTGGTGTTGTGTTAGAAGAGAGGGAAGGGAATTTTTCCCTTCAATTTTTAAATTTTTAAAAAAATTCTTATTTTAAGGATTATTTATTTATGTATTTGAGGGAGAGAAAGAGACAGAGCGCACACACCAGCTGGGGGAGGGGCAGAGGGAGAAGCAGTCTCTCTGCTGAGCAGGGAGCCCTGACTTGGGGCTCCATTCCAGGACCCTGAGATCATGACCGGAACCTAATGCAGATGCTTAACCAAATGAACCACTCAGGCGTCCCTATTTTATTTTATTTTTAAGGAAATTATACCCAGCATGGGGCTTTGAATTCATGACCCTGAGATCAAGAGTCACATGCTTTACTGACTGAACCAGCCAGGTGCCACCCCTTCAATTTTTTAAATTGAAAAATTTCAAATTTTAGAAAGTTAGAAAAATAGTACAATGAGTACGTAGATTTATGTACAATAGTACAATGAGTACATAGATTTATCAATTGTTAACATTTTGTCATGTTTATTTGTATTATGTGTGTATTCTTTTGAACCGTAAAAGTAGGTTGCAGACCTCTTGACATTTTGCATCTTGGTAGAATAGGCGAGATCACACACTTGAGATACACGATGATTCTATCATATCATCCAATATAGAATCCATATGTAAATTTCCCTAGCTGTCCTAAATATGTCTTTTTTAAAAAAAGAGTTTATTTATTTATTTAAGAGACTGTGTCTCTTGAATAGAGAGAGAAAGAGAGCAAGTTCACGAGCGGGGGCTGGGGGGGGAGCAAAGGGAAAGGGAGAAGCAGACTCCCCACTGAGCAGGGAGCCTGATGTGGGACTTGAACCCAGGACCCTGGCATCGTGACCTGAGCTGAAGGCAGACACTTAACCAACTGAGCCACCCAGGTGCCCAGAGACCATCAATTGCAAAAAGAAATTTATTAAATGCGTTTTACTTTACTTGTAAACGAATATAGAAACTACTAATAAGCCAAATTTCTAAGAGGAAGAGGAGGAGCTGTTAGCTAAAAGCATCTTGCATATTAAGTCCAAAGCCTGTGCATATGATTTTTTTTTTAAGCACAAGGCAGATTCTTTTTTAAAATTTTGTTATTATTTTTTATTATGTTACGTTAGTCACCATACAGTACCTCATTAGTTTTTGGTGTGGTGTTCCATGATTCATTGCTAAATATGTCTTTTACAGATATTTTTTCCCTTCCCAATTCATGATTTGATCAGGGTTCCCACATTCTATTTAGTTGTGTCTCTTCGTCTCTTTGGATGTATATTTTTGTTTTGCTTTGTTTCGTGACATTGAATCTTTGAAGAATTTAGGCTGGTTATCTTGAAGAATGTCCCATATGTTGGATTTATCTGATTATTTCTTCATGAGTAGATTAAATGTTTTTGGCAAGAATCCCAGATAGATGTTGTTGTAGCATAACAGCTTTGCATCTAGAGTTCATGGACCTCTTGGATTTATGTGTGTGTATCTATCTGTATTCTACTGGGAGGGGGGCTTTAGTTTTATCAAATTTCCAAAAATTCTATGAGCCCTCGAAAAGTTAAGGATTGGGGTAGAGGAGTAAGTTGTTCATGGCAGGAGGGTAACAGTTATTCAGCCTATGCTTAAATCCTAAATCTTCTTAAACCATTAGATATTGTGTGCATTTTTAAACACAGTATTTTCACTTGTAGGTTTTTTAAAAAAAGTAACGCCATACGTGGTAAAACATTCAGATAATACAAAAATATACAAAAAAGTACCCTCGTGACTCTAGTTCTTCAGGTCCCCTGTTCTTCTTGGCGAAAGTAACCTGCGTTTCCAGTTTCTCGATCCCTCTAGGTAGTCAACATGCAGGTAAGGATGTATGCGGATATGTGCGCTTGAATTATTTTATACAAGTGGGAGAATTGTACAGACAAGGTGATTTAATTTATTAGATCAACTGCAAATATCAGACGTGGAAAAAAATCAATTGCGTATAGTAGGCAACAAACACGACACTAGTAAAACAAAAACCAAACCAAACCAAACCAAACCAAACCAAACAACAAAGAAACCAAAGCAGGAGAGAATCAGTGCGGGTGATCGCACACGCCATTCCACTCGGAGTGTGCACAGCCTGAGCTGAGGGTGAGGCTAACTTTGTATTTCTATTTGACTGTGGTAAGGAAACTTCATATGAGATCTACCCTCTCAACAGATTTGAATGTGTCCAATACAATACGAAGTGCAGGTGCGCTGGTGTACGGCGCATGCCTGGAACTGCCTCCTCCTGCCTCACTGAAGCTCTGTACCCGGTGATTAGCGACTCTTCCTTTCCCTCCTTGCTGCCCCTGGCAACCCCCGTTCTTTCCTTCTATGAATTGGACTACTTTAGAGACCTCGTGTAAGTGGAATCGCAGCACGCGTCCCTCCGTGACGGGCTTGTTTCACGTAGTGTAACGCCCTCAGGAGCCGTGCGTGTTGCATCCTGCGGGCATGCCTTCCTGTGACGGCTGAAGAGAGACTCGCTTTTAAAGACTGTGCTGATCACACAACGTGGCCCCTCCATGGAAGCCAGCTTCATCTGATGTGTCACTGAGGAACTAAAATGCCTTTCGTTGCCGAAGGAACACCAGCTCAATGCAGGACTTACCGAGAGAGGGTTTGCGAGCCTCCAAACTGGTGTCGCTCCGAGGGATCTTCGAGGGACCACATTTGAACTGTGTGCAATTCCAGCCTTACCCACTGACTGGAGATCCCAGGGCTCCTTGCTCAGTTCCGTGCTTTTAACAAAGTTAATACACTATCTTCTTTGTTCTACACCAGCACATAGAAACCTAACTTATTCTTTTAAATAGCTACATAGTATGCCATTACATAGAAGGTACTAGAGTTTGTTCAAAACCAGTCCTCTACTGATGGATATTTAGATTACGTTCAGACTTTTGCTACTACTAGTATAATGCTGCAAGGAATGAGTGTCTTTTTATAATAATACATCTCAGGGATCTTGAACGACCAAATGATCATAGGAGAACAATTAGAATACTTTTGCTATATGTATTGGAAAATATGGGCTCTGTTTTCTTTTTTGGTTACGTTTGTATTGCTATTTTTTTTTTAAGATTTTATTTATTTATTCGACAGAGATAGAGACAGCCAGCGAGAGAGGGAACACAAGCAGGGGGAGTGGGAGAGGAAGAAGCAGGCTCACAGCAGAGGAGCCCGATGTGGGATTCGATCCCATAACGCCGGGATCACGCCCTGAGCCGAAGGCAGACGCCTAACCGCTGTGCCACCCAGGCGCCCCTGTATTGCTATTATTTTGCTACTAATTCCTATGATTTCAACTTTTCAAAATACCAATTACACCTGAAAAAAATCCCAATTAGCATAGTTTTAAAATCCATTTAAAGGCATTAGGATCCCCAAAGACAACTTACCAAGTATCTTTAGTAGTTAGTGTTAATTCAATGAATATTTTCTGAGTGTCTCTATGTACCAGGAACAATAGTAAGGGGTTTAACAGATTTTATGCCTCCTAGTATCATTGAAATTCTGCTGAAATTCAAGACCAAGAACTAGTTATAAGATAATCACTCATTTATTCCATTAAGTCTGTAACAGGACATTTGTATACTACTGAGGTGGAAAGGAGGAGAAAAGTAATATATTTGTATTAAAAACAGTATTTTAACATATCTCCTAGGTAGCAGTTATAGAAACAGGTACTTTTCTTTCTCTTTCTTTTTCCTTTTAAAAAAAATGACTATTCTTAATGCTAAGGCTTAAAATCAACTTGTCTAGATTGAAAAAAAAAATCCTACTAATAATTTTGGGAGTGGGATGCACAATATTTATAAATTCACTTTGACAGAATTGCCATCTTAAGTTGCTGAGTCTTTTAAACCAAAAAAAAAAAAAAAAATGTTCCATGGTTTTGGAAGCCCCAACTGTCCTGGATTCTAGGATGAAGTTTTTAAAATATACCACATTATAAGCTTTTTTCTATTACAGAGGTATAACTAATCTCTGATTAAGATTTTAAACCTACTATACATAAATGGATTCCAGACATTTAAATGCAATTGATATGCTTCCCTTGGTTTGCTAGAACAGATAATAATTATTATCTGTATTTATCCAATTAACATCTACATATTAAAATTGTTTTATCTTTTAATGTTTAGATGCTTTATACATGGATAAGGTATAAAATTTTTAAATGGTGCAAAAGACATCTATGGAGCCAGCCAATATGGCCAATTTCTTCTGAGACGTTCAATGTAGACACAAGCGATTGTATAGGCTTACAGTTCCGCCTCGCGTCCTTCCTGCCCTTTCTTCTCTCCCTCTTTAATAATTGCTCTGATCAGTCCTTCCTAATTCTTCTTTTTTTTTTTTTTTAAAGATTTTATTTATTTGTTCGACAGAGATAGAGACAGCCAGCGAGAGAGGGAACACAAGCAGGGGAAGTGGGAGAGGAAGAAGCAGGTTCATAGCAGAAGAGCCCGATGTGGGGCTCGATCCCACAACGCCGGGATCACGCCCTGAGCCGAAGGCAGACGCTCAACCGCTGTGCCACCCAGGCGCCCCCTAATTCTTCTTTTTATCCTTCCCTAAATGCTTTTTCCTGGCTCTTTGCTCATTTAGTTTTATACCAGAATCTTAAAATCAACTTGTCTAGATTGAAAAAAAATATCCTACTAATAATTTTGGGAGTGGGATGCACAATATTTATAAATTCATTTTGACAGAATTGCCATCTTAAGTTGCTGAGTCTTTTAAACCAAAAAAAAAAATACATTGTTTCAGTCTTTTAAAAAATGATTGTTAAGTTTATCTTGAGGAGTTTTTATCTTTTTTTGCTTTTTTGAGTAGGGATTCCTTGTGTTATATCTTCTGGTGGCTGTTTGTACAAAGACTGTTGCTTTTCTATCTTATGGGTTTTTTTTAATCATACTGGATTTTTTTCATTGTTTGTAATAGTTGTTCAGCTGACTCTCTTGAGTTCTCCAGCTAAGCAATCACTTTATCTGCACATCCCTTCAGAACAATATTAAATTATTGACGATGTTAAGTTGTATGGTTAGGTTAACTTACTTACGTGCGTAGTTTCCAACAAAGTCTCTCTGGCAAACTGCTTAACTGAAAAGCAATATAAGCCATTAAATATGAACACAAACAAAACAACCAAATCTACAGTCAACCACAGAAACAAAACAAAACAACCAGCCAACAAAAACTGTTCTCATATGCAATCTCGTGAATCAGGCTTATCTCACTTTAGTGAAAACAAAACAACAAAATGAGATATTTGGGTACTGAGGTTAAGATCTGTATCACTACCATGAATAACCTATAATTTAAAAATTTTTTGTCTTCCTTAAAACTCATTGTTCTTGGTTATTAATCTTATATTAAACAGATGTCACAAATTTGGACTGATAAGATATTCTAATAAAGTATTACTTTTATTGTCTGTTTTTTATCTTGTAGATCCACACAGGATTTAATTTGAAAACTGAATGTAGTCGACATGGAAGATTGAAAACTCTGGATTTAGTTCTCTTGCCTCTCTCACTTTGCTGGCATAGAGCTTGTCATCGAAGACCAAGAGTCAGTAGGTCAATGGCCCAATACAATAGTCCGTGTCTTTTATGCTGGAAATATCTGTAGAGAGGGAATCTTAGACTCCTATAAGTGAAATTCTTAACAATACTAATTGTTTGCTTACCTGCAATGTACGGATTGTCAAGATAAAGCAGGGTGGGAACCTGACCTATCCAGGCATATCTTTCATCTGAATATGAAGGAAATGATTCATTGATACTCAACCCAAAAGACCTTGCCTGGAAAACACAGCGCAGTATTGCATAATCAAGCATTTGAAAACAAAGTGTCCGAGAAAACAGTTTGGAAATCAATTCCCATCATTTTCTCTTATTAGCTTAACTATTGTTTGCTAATGTCCATACTAGCAACTACCTCCTTGCTTTGTTTTTCAGTTTAATGTTTTCTGGTAGCCTCCTGAGGTGCCGGTGGGTCTCATCACTCTCATTTAACCAGTGAGGAGAGTGAGGCGCACAGAGGTTCAAGACTCACCCGGGGTTGTGTAGGCTGAAAGTGGTAGAGCCAGGAATGACCAAATCTAGGTCTGCCTAGGAAGTGAGAGGGCATGGATCATATAACTTCATCTTTTAGAAACTCAGTTTTTGATCTTTGAATGAGCACGACAGTCATTTTGCGTGCAGTATTGCTAAAAAAGCGAAATGAGATAATGTAGGTAAAACATCCAGGTCAGTATTTAACATATGCATGAAGCTTAGTATGTATTTATTTCATTTACTTTTGAGCCCTTTGTTCTCATTGCCATGTTTGCAGTTCTATAGCTGTGGGCTTAATTAGTCCGTTAAGTTTTCCACTGCCTCATTCCTGATGTATGATAATAGTAGATTAGGGTATTGAATCCTCAGTACAGTGCTTTTCCTGGGACTTCTAGCAAGTTTCTTTTGGTATTTTAGTTTCCCCCATTCCCTATTTTACCCCTTCCCCCACTTTTGGGCTGAGGGCCAAGAGTCTCTTGAAGGGATTAAGATGAACCTACAATTTATTGAATCTGACTGTGAAATAGGGCTAGAGTTATAATACATCTGCAAGGTGACATATAGAAAGGGGCAATAAGCAGCGGGCGTAAGCAAAATCATAAAAATCCATTTATCTGTCAGCACATTTATGTAAGAGATTACGCTACTGGTCAGGAATTTCCTGCCGTATGTCTTTTTCTTTTCTTTTTTTTTTTTTTTAATGGAATTTTTCAATAGCTTGTAATGGGCTGTTGTGCTTCCTTTTCAGACTTGGCTGTTATCAGTTCCACTCAGATATTCCTTCCTATTCAGTTTGGAGTGTTCTGTGACACTTATGAATGAATGCATCTATTTTTTAATGATTAGAATGTTGATTTATGTCATAGAAGACTCATCATTTCTGTTTCCGCATACTCAGGGCTCTTGTAAGAATTTACTCTTTTCCAACATACATTCATTATTTGAACCTCCAGGAAAACGGTGCTGTAAAATCAAAAGCCCCATGTGAATTTTATAAGAAATAACCTCCTACAAAAATAATGAGCAATGATAAAGTTGAGAACATTTTCTAAGTAGGTGAGGAAACGTGTTTGAGTGTTTCTAATTACACGCATAATGCCAAGTGAAAAGAAGAGCATGTCTAAAGGATATTTGGTGGGTAACAGAAAATCAGAGTTTGAGTCTGAGCTCCGTGACCTACTGTGTGAGCGTGGGCAAGACACATAGGACTGCTGAGTCTCGTTTTCTTCAGCTGTAGAAATGGGCACTGTATCATGGCCCTGAATCTCTGTTTTATTAGGACAAATGTACCTCCCCAGAAAATCTTAGTTTACAAATGTGGCATAAAGCTTTACTCATACAGCCTTATTTCAATGTGGTTAGACATGCAAATCAAATCTTTGCCTATTACAATGTTTGTACAAGGAATTAGTAAATACCAAGTAAAATAAAAGAAATAAGTTGATTTAATATTTTCTAACTTTCAATGGAGAAACATGGTTTTATGTTTTATTTAAAAACAATTAGATTCAGCAGTAGTTGATTCAATAAATTATTTAGCCACCTAAACATAAACCAACTTCAATCTTCTTTTCTTTTTTATCATTCTTACATCAACAATCTGCCAACGAAGAGAAAAAAAACAAGATTTTTCTCAAAATGGACCTTCATACCTGTTACATACAATGGTTGTCGATTGTTATCATATCGGATATTTTGATTCATCTAAATTAAAATTTCTGGTACAATATACAGGCCTAAAGATTAAAAAAAATTTTTATGGCTTTTTTTTTTTAACTGTAAAAATAGAGTTAATTTCCAGAAATTCAAGTGTGGGTAAATAACAGGGACTATTGGAAAACTTCATTGTGCTAATGGTTAAAAAGGAGAAAAATGAACCAGAAATGCATACTCTCGGAAAGGAGATACAAAATTATCACTATGTGCAGGGGATGTGATTATTTGGTAAAGCTGGAAAATCCATCATCATATTTTTAGAAGTAACAAGAGAATTTAGTAAGAAGACAGGTTTAAAGTAAATGCACAAAATTCAATAGCTTCCTTATATACCCCAAATTAAAAAATATAAGGGGAAAAAAGAGGGCACGAGGGCAGACAACATCTTGCTCACTGCTGTTTCCCTAGCTCCTAGAACCGTGCCTGGTACATAGCAAACAATAATAGACATTTATTAAATAAGTGAGTGAATATTAACACAAACATCACAAATGAGGGCGCCTGGGTGGTTCAGTCCCTTAAGTGTCTGCCTTCGGCTCAGGTCATGATCTCAGGGTCCTGGGATTGAGTCCCATGTCTGGCTCCCTCCTCAGACGGGAGTCTGCTTCTCCCTCTGCCTCTGCCCCTCCCCCCCACTCGTGCACGTGCGTGTGCGCACTCTCTCTCTCAAATAAATAGATAAAATCTTTAAAAAACAAACAAAACAAAATCACAAATGATTAGGAACCATTGTAATATGAAACACAAAGGGCCTCTAGGAAGAAAATCATTAAAATATACTGAGGGACATAAAAGAAGACTTGAAAAAAAAAGAGAGCTGGTTCTTACTTGGAAGGATTCAATGTTACCAAGTTGTCAGTTCTTCTAAAATAATCTTTTTATTCAACTTTAATCTTATCAAAATCCCATGGATTTTTCTTTTTTAGTTGGCCAAATCAATTCTGAATTTCATGGAAGAATCATTGTCTAAAAAGGGCTGGTGAATTCTCAAAAAAAGGTAGTGGTTGTATATAGAATGCTTTTCTCTACCAGATAGTCATTCATTCAACAACTATTTTTGAGGATCTACTCTGTGCTTGGCAGTGTTCTAGGTACTGGGTATACAAAAGTGCATAAAACAGACCAAAATCCCTGTTTTTGTGGGACTTAGTTTAGAGATGCAGATAGTAAGTAAAAAACGTAGGGTGTCAGATGGTGATGTGTGTTAAGGAGAAGAACGAAGCCAAGAAGGGACTCGGCGGTGGGAGCGTGCAGGGTGGGTGAGGGTGGACAGAAGTTGTGGTTGTAAGTAGGGTGCTGAGGACAACTCTCACAGAGAAGGTGGTATTGGAGTAAAGAGCTGCGGGAGGTCAACCCTGAGGTTATCTGGGATATTAAAACCTTTAGTAATTAAAACAGTGTGGTCCTAGCTCCAAAAAGCCACGGAAGGATGGAACAAAATACGGAGTTCAGAGATTGCCCCAAATATGTATGGAGATTTACCATGTGGTGGGGCACCTGGGTCTCTCAGTAAGTTAAGCGTCTGTCTTTGGCTCAGGTCATGATCCCAGTGTCCTGGGATCGTGTCCCACATTGGGCTCCTTGCTCAGTGGGGAGCCTGCTTCTCCCTCTGCCCTTCTGCTCCCCCTGCTTGTGCTCTCTCTCTTTCTCTCTCTCTCTGTCATATAAATAAATAAAATCTTAAAAAAAAAAAAAAAGATTTAGCATGCGATAAAGTGGCCCCAAAGATGGACTTTTTGTAAGTGGTGCTGGGACAACTCGCTAGCCATTTGGGGGGAAAAGAAATGTTGGGATCATACTTTACATGGACAGAAATTACAAATGGATAGAAGATTGTAATGTTAAAAAACACACATTAAACTGCTAGATGACGCTTAAAGTAAATATTTTTATGCTCATGTTCTGTGACTAGAGCAGGCTTGTGAAGGCATGATAACAGGGCCAGAAAACACAAACAAATGGCCTACGAATCTGACCATAGGAGCTTAATATGGCAAAAACAAAACAAAATAAACAAAAATCAAAATCACCACCCACAAAAGTTTTTTTGAAAAACAACATATATCACAGAAACACTGTATTTCCTTATTCTAATTTTTTCACCCTTTCTGAGGTTAGTGGATACATTTCATGTGGTAATGTCTCTTTCCCTTTGCTCCTAAGAACTGTTAAATTAATAGTGCATATTCTAAAAAAAATGCCTGCTAGAAACCAGAATAGGATAGACGAAGGGTTTCAGAAAACAAAAAAATTCCTCTTGCAGACTCCAATAGCAAAAGTGAAAAGAATATGAACACAATTCCTAAAGAAAGAAATACAAATCGCCAACAAAAGTAAAAACCTGTTTCATCTCAGGAGTAATCAAAAAAAGATAAGCCAAAGCAACACTGAGATGCGCTTTCCTGCCAGTTGGGTTGGGGAGGTCGAGGAGGACTAATCCTGAGAGGCAAAGGCCGTTTACTGCTCATGGGAGTGCATGCTCGTATAACCGTTCATCAAAACTAAATACGTTCAAGCCTTTAACGTTTTTTTCAGATTATTTTCCAGATATAATTGAACAAGGGATCAAAGATGTATATATAAAAATTTATTTATATGAAAAGATGTCTACGATAAATGGCTAATTGCAAAGCAGACTACAACAGTCATTTTGGAAGAATTTGGCGGCGTCTTACAAAGCCAAACAAGCATAGTCTTACTGTAGGATCCAGCGGTCACAGTTCTTGGTGTTTATCCAAAGGAGTTGTGTGGACTAATGTCCACACAAAAACCTGCACATGGATATTTATAGCAGCTTTATTTATAATTGCCCACAATTGAAAACAACCAATCCTTCTGTAGGTGGATGGATAAGTAAACTGTGTGGTCTATCCAGACAATGAAATATTATTTAGTGATAAAAAAGAAATGAACTATCACATCAGGAAAGCACAGAAAAGACACAGAGGAACCCTCAATGCATGTTGCTAAAGGAAAAAAGCTAGTCCAAAAGGCTACAGAATGTGTGATTCCAACTATATGACATCCTTGAAGAAGCAAAACCATGGAGACGGTGAAAAGACCAGGGGTTGCCTGGGGCTGGGGGAAAGTAAGGGAGGGATGAATTGGTGGAACACAGGGGACCTTCAGGACAGGACAGCTATTCTGTATGCTACTTAATGCATTTGGTAAAACCCATAGAAAGGGGAATCCTAACGTCAACATTAGCTGTTAATAAGAATAAGAATAATAAAATATTGGTCCATCAGTTGTAACAAACATACCACACCAATGCAAGATGTTCATGATGGGGGACTGCGTGGTAGAGGGTGAGGAATGAGTGTATGTAAACTCTCTGTTCTTACTTTCTGTTCAGTGTTTCTGTAAGCCTAAAGCTGCTCTAAGAAATGGTGTATTAGTTTAAAAAACAGACTATAAAGATCATGTAGGTACAATTCTCTTTTCATAGTGTGTGTGTGTGTGTGTGTGTGCGCGCGTGCACGTGTTTGCATATGAGTGTGTGTATAGGGGGACCTGTGTAGAAATACTCAGGAGGGTTACATCAAAATATTAATAATAGCATTTTCCAGTGTCAGGACTTAAGTAATTTTTGCTTTTTAACTGGTGTCTTTCTGCACTACCTAAATATTTTACAGTTGTTTGATAACCAGGAATAAAAAAGTATTGTCATTTAAAAAAAATAAGACAACAACAATTAAAGAGAACACGAGGCACCTGGGTGCCTCAGTCAGTTAGTTAAGCATCTGATTTTGACTCAGGTCATGATTCCAGGGTTTTAAAGATTTTATTTATTTATTCGACAGAGATAGAGACAGCCAGTGAGAGAGGGAACACAAGCAGGGGGAGTGGGAGAGGAAGAAGCAAGCTCATAGTGGAGGAGCCTGATGTGGGGCTCGATCCCATAACGCCAGGATCATGCCCTGAGCTGAAGGCAGATGCTTAACCGCTGTGCCACCCAGGTGCCCCTCCCCTTCAGGCTAGTTATAATAACATATGTAACTTGTGAAATATATACAGATACAAACATTACGGGTAATTTTGCAACATATTTATATTTTATATTTATATATAATTTTGTTCCCTTTGTTTTAAGCTTACTTTACTTCTATTAAGGTTTACCATGCTATAAAAATCCTTTAAAAGTGTCATTAAAAAAAAATGTTGCATAGTAATCTATCCTAGGAAATCCTATCACTTACTGAAATGTTCTTTTCATGCTTCGATGTTATCAACAACATTGCAGTGGACAACATTTTATAAAGCGTTGGTATTATGTCCTGATTATTTCAGGGCCAAGGGCATTTCTAAGGTCATTTAAAGGCATCACTTCAAATAATGGCAAACCAGATAACTAAGTTCTTAAAATGAGAAAGGATATTAAGAAATTGTTTAATCCCATCCCTGTTTGCATGGAAACATTGCATCGAATCAGTTAGAGTCAAGTTTTCTTTCTAAACTTAAAATTTTCTAAATATACATGATGCCTTTATGAAAAAGGGCCTAAAACAGAAATCTGAATTTATAGACATTAGAAGTGGCTATTCAATTTACAAAAAATGTGTTATATAGTTCAATCAAGATACCAATCGTCTTTAGAATGATTGCACTTAACTTTGGAGGGGAGGGTGAGAAGCAAGTGTGGAACTAAAGATCCTTTGGAAAATCTCATGAAAACTATGGCTCCCGCACTCAAAAGAATGTTCATGTGTGGTATTCCCCTATTTTTGCGTAGCGTGCTGGGTGTGACGATGGTCCATCTGTGAAGCTCAGATTGAGGCCCCTGCTGTAGCATTTGAACATGACTCAGGACTTCGCTGAAGCATTTCAAACAAAATCACTTTCTATTTGTATAGTATTTTATAAAATCTTTTCCTTCATAGGTTTGATTCAAGCACCCCAATCAACTGAAATAAATAAGATGAACATTTCTGATGATAGTTAGGTTTTTGTAAAAATAGCTTTACTATTGCGGCTTTTTGTTTTTTGTCAAATATTATTTATGAAGAATGTTAAAAGCAACTGGAAAGGAAAAATGTCACTGAGAACAATTCCCCTGGGTGGAGTCGAGGAGACTCATGCTACATATAAATTGCCTCTTAACAGAAAGTTACCGGTGACGTCATATCCTTTTTCAGTAAAGCAAGCAAGACTTATTTTTTTTTTATTTTATTTTTTTTAAAGATTTTATTTTTTATTTATTCGACAGAGATAGAGACAGCCAGCGAGAGAGGGAACACAAGCAGGGGAGTGGGAGAGGAAGAAGCAGGCTCATAGCAGAAGAGCCTGATGTGGGGCTCGATCCCATAACGCCGGGATCACGCCCTGAGCCGAAGGCAGACGCTTAACCGCTGTGCCACCCAGGCGCCCCCCCTTTTTTTTTTTAAATATTTAACCTCTTTGAATAACTTACTGGTATCAGAGGGGACAACCCTGATGTATTCATGTATTTTCCAAGTACATAAAATCCTCTGTTGCCAAAGGAATTGTACCACAGAAACTCAAGGCTTGAGGGTATTCCTTTAATGATATTTTATTGACCATGGTGGATTGGAGATTAATAGTCTATACCCGGAGATTAATTTGGAGGAGGTGACGAGGGGAACAGCATACGGATGGGGTGGAAGGGAAGCAGGGAGTATTGGGCTGTTTGGGAATAAAGGCATTTGAACCACTTGGAGGGATGTGCACGCCGCCCCTGGGGCTCCCTGTGCTTCCCAGACTCGGTGCTCAGTGCTCTATCATATCTTCTCCTTGTTCTCCTGAACAAACCTGTAAGGTGGCAGATATTATCTCCTCTTAGAAAATGAGGAAACAGACTCAGAGAAGTTTAAGTAAATGACCCAAGTTCTCATAGCAAGCGGATAGCAGAGTCAGGAATTTAAACTCAGGAATGTTTGGACCCCAAGCCAACCTACGTACTTCACCATGATGCATACCTCTGTCTAAGCAACACTGATGTTATGTAATTTCTCCCAATTTGGTTTTTGGTTAACTGCCCAGAACTTTTAAAAAACAAATGGCACATACTCCAGTTTATTTATTTATTTTAAAGATTGATTTATTTATTTCAGAGATGGGGGAGGGGCAAAGGGAGAGGGAGAGAGCTTCTTAAGCAAACTTGGCTCTGAGAGCCGAGCCCAATGCTGGGCTCAATCTCATGACCCTGAGATCATGATCTGAGCCAAAACCAAGAGCCCAATACTTAACTGTGCCACCGAGGCACCCCACTCCAGTTTATATTTATTCAAAGTAGGAGGAAGTGTCACCAGGATGGCAACATGGGTTATTCCTGACTTCATTCCCCTTCACAAGAAGGACAACTACCTACTATTCAAGAACAAGACACCACTGAGAGAATTCTAGAACAAAAGGAAGAGACCAAGACAGACTGCCTTAGAAGGACCAGACAAGTGGCTACATGTTGACTGCATTTCTCAAAAGAAACTTTTCAGGCCAGGAGAGAATAGGATGAATATTCAAAATAACTGTCAACCAAGAATTCTATACCTGGAGAAGCCGTCCTTCAGGAACAGGGGAAGGATAAAGATTTTCCTGAACAAACAAAAGCTGAAGGAGTTCATCTTTATAGCAGCATTATTTACAATAGCGAAGACACGGAAGCAACGTGTCCGTTGGTGGATAAATGGATAAAGAAGATGTGGTGTATGTACACACACACACACACACACACACACACACACAGTGACAATACCCAGCAAGAAGCACAGGAAGAACACTATGGCAGGACTGAGTTTTTTCTTTTCCACAGCAGAATACAATTTCACAGAATTGGAAATTTTAAGAAAATAGTCCCCATGTCTGATAATCATTTATTCATCAAATTTTTTTGGGTAGTAGATTCTGAAAATACAATGATGAATTAGTCAATGTTCCTGTTTTCAAGGAACCCATAGATTAGAAGGAAAGAATATATAAAAAAAATTTCAGTCCAAGATATCAAGGGCCATAATCACAGGGCCTTATGCATGCACCTGGGAGTGGTGCCTGACTCTGCTGAAGGGGTCACAGAGAAATTGTTCCAAGGGAGGGAACATCTGTTCTGAGCACAACTGTCTATTCAATTTGTGGAGTCCAGTGCAAAACAAAAATGCAGATTACTTGTTAAAAAATATTAAGAATGGCGATAGGGAGACAAGAGGATTAAATCAAGCATAGGCACTTGTAATTGAATTTCCTTTCACTGAGACTTCAACTCCCACAATGGGAAAATTCCAAACTATTGTTTAACAAAATGAACCCAGTCTGGGCACTTATGCCCTTTGTTTCTTTTGAAATGTCATTATTACACAACAGACGTCTGTGGATCTAAGAGAATATATTTAAATCAGTTAGGCGTGGCTGTAGTTTTTGAAAGAACCATAGAATATTAAAACAGGTCATGATTGTTTATTATTTATTGCATTTCCCTCAGAAAAGGGCAGGGAACTTTCTGGGAACTTCAGGGAATACTGAAATACTTTTTTTTTTTAGCAGCCTGAACATCTGAAAGAAATAATTATGTAAATGATAACAAGTATGTGCTAGGGGCGCCTGGGTGGCTCAGTCGGTTAAGCATCCGACCCTTGGTTTTGGCACTGGTCATGATCTCAGGGTTGTGGGATCAAGCCCTGGCTGGGGCCCCTCACTTGGTGGGAGTCTGCCGGAGATCCTTTCTCTCTCCGTCTCCCTCTGTCTCTACCCACCCTCTCTAAAAATTAAAAAAAAAAAAAAAAAGTGTTAGGATGTTTGTTGGAAATGAAAACAGAAACTCAACCTGTCGATTACCAAAAGCAGAGAACCTGGTACCTGTGGAATATTGTATTATTGTTAATTTTTTACTGCACTTTTTAATAGTCTTACACATGTCTGTTGACAGCCATACAATCTACAGTGCTTCCCTGTGGGAAGAGTCTATCTCCAGGTCCTATTGGTATCATGCTGAGCCATGTGATTTGCTTTGGCCAGCGGAGTGAGAGGAAGCGATGTAAGCCACATCTGAGTAGAAGTTTCTGGCAAACACCAAGGGCCATTGCAATTTGGCATCTATTTTCTCTCCCCTGACGTGTCCAGTGTGTCCCGTAGAGAAGCTCCTCCTTCAGCTTGAATCCTGCATGAAGAAGCAGGAGCAGAGGCATAGCCAACATATAAAACGGGGCTGAGAAATAAATCTTTGTTGTTGAAAAGTAACTGAGATTTTGGGGTTATTAACGACCACAGTCTAGTAAAACTGGCTAATCCAGTATCTTATTTATAATAGGGCAACAGTTCACAAAGACAGTATTTGCCTGAAAGATGTTCAGGGATCCCAGCCCTTTTGAGAGTGACATGGCTCTAATGATGATGATTACGTAGGTTCTTCCTGAGGCAGACCCCGGAATTCTGTGATGGCAACCTGATCAGCAGCGGAGTCAAGCCGAATCCGAGAGGCAGGAACGGGCGCTGGTGTCCAACACCCTCTGCCTTCACTTCCCCACCTGGCCTGCTGCTTGCGGCCTGCTTGACCTTGAACACATTGCTTGGTCTCAGCTTCCCCATCTGTAAACTTGGAATAGGACTATTTACTTCATCAGGTTGTTAGGAAGGAGTCAGTTTCTGCTTATTTCTTTCCTATCAGTGCCTCTTTCCCATTGAGTTTTTTTCCCTTTTATTCAATTAGCTTTTTGTCCTTTTTACTTTATCTATCATTTTTAATATAAAAGAAATAAGACATTTATGGATTACTGTTGAGCTTTTCTTTCTTCCTCTCTGAGTACCTATTCCTTTACTCTCCCCAGTGGCAAACAGTATCTCATATTTAGTACATATGTTATTTTTATATCTAAATATAGTTTATTATACACATAATACATTACATGTATAGTGTACATATATACACTTATTACATATACACCTATTAGTATATAACATATATATATAACAGTATTTTACATAACTTATTAGTATACACATATTATAACTATATTAGTATACACTATAGTGGATATTCAGGTGCGTGTATCCATATGTATGTGTATATATACATAAAATATATAAATTATATAAATTAAAATATACATATAACCATAGTCTTTACGTAGGACACACTTAGGATAAAAGAATTAGTAAAATATTACCTTTTCCAAAAAAAATAATGGTGAGGAAAAATTTTTATTTCTCCCTATGAAGTTTTTAATTCCTTTATGTCATTTGTCAATTTTTTCTAATTGTCACTATAGGTCAAGCCCGGGACTAGGAACTGGGGATGAAAAGGGGATGAGGACAGAAATGGACTTGTCCCCTTTGAGCTTACCTCCTAGTGGGAGGAGGCAGAAAATAAACAATTGAGCAAATAAGTAAACACAATGACTGGCCAAGAAAAAATTAAGGGTCATTCTTTAATGACTGGAGAAGAATAATGGTTAACTTATAGCTGTTTTGAGGAAAGGAAGTAACATTTATTGAGTAAGTTTCAGCTAGTTTATCTGTATGGTTTCATTTAAATATTATAATAACCTTGTGAGCAGGTCCCTTTTATGGATGAAAAAATTTGAGGTTCACATCAGTCAACTAACTTTCCTCAGATTACCCCGCTGGCAAATTGAAGAGTAGACTTTTAATTCTTACCTCCTACTTCTTCCTCCTGCCTAATGATCTCTTTTCCAGTAGGAAAAGCATGTATCTTCCTGTCTACCCGCATCTCTTACATCCTCAGTTATGCTGTTTTCTAGATGATAAATTATTTTATCTTAAAAGAAAGACAAATTTCATCTCTCCCTTCCCCTTAAGGGCAGTACTCCTTTATAAACAGAGCAGGACCAGACTCAAATTCTAGAGAACCACTTTCAAACCACAGTTCTGCTCCTTGATAGCTGTGTGATTTCTGGCAAGTCACTTAACCTCTCTGAGCCTCTGTGTCCTCATCTGAACCAGGAAAGAGTGCCAGCTTTAGGGTTTTATGACCTCAAATTTCGAGTGAGTAGTGTTTGGGTTAGTGAATTTTACTATACTTTGCACACTGATATTACACACTGATGCAGATTCTGTCTGGTGATGTGCCCAAGGGTTTGTAGAACTCGGGTCACTTCCTCAGGGGGGTGGCCTGGAGGCCCTGGAGAACTAGGAACTTGACTCCTGCGTCCGTCTTAGAAGAACTGCCATTTCCTCTACATTTCACTCTCAATACTTTCTCAGGCTGGGGCAAAGTTTGCCTGTGGTACCCTTTGCCCTTGTGGATAAAGAAGGCTCGGGGTAACTTTAGAGACTCCTCAGTGAAGACGGGAGCACCAGGGAATTATCATTTTCTTTCTCTTCAGTTGTGCAGATCAGTGTAGCTGTAATAATGTATAGTTCAGGAGGGCAAAAACCATTTTGGAAGAAGTGTTGAAAGTGATTCAGTTTCAAGTCACAAGATCAATTACGCAAGGTTCTAGAACTACTGATACTATTACGGCAGATCCATGGCACAGGTTCAGAAGGTGATTCAGGATGTCTCTTTCCTTGGACATTAAAGCTCATTACCTGAAAATTACTCAGCCTTGGCCCTTAGGGAAATCTTAAGTGCCCAGCCCAAATGGCATAATCCTATTTGAAATACCAAGATCTCATGATAATGAACCACGTAGAAAAAGAGAGGGCACTTGTCTGGGTTAGACCTCATCAGTTTGATAATTTCCAACTGAGAGGAGAATCATCTCTAGATAACTATATGTCTGTCATATAAAGGATCTGCAGACTTTTAGCTGTGTGCTTAGAGGAAATTATCTCAAGAACACTAGGCAGCGGGAAGAAAAAGGGGAATAAATTCTCACTTTTTTGCGTTCCTGTCTATAAACAGTTTTTGACCAAATAAACTTTGTTCGATGAGCATTTCTAGTCTTGCCTGCAAATTAGACTATGAGACCCTACCTCACAGGGATGTGATGCCGGTAACATGACACCATGTAACTAAAGGCCTCACGTGGTGTTGGGCACAGAGTACGTGCGGAATGGATGTTGGTTCTGCCCTCCTATTTTGCTCATCACATAGGTGCTGTCTCATGTCTGTGAGGTGCCAGGCTCTGTGCCTTACAAACCGTGGGGGAGATGTGCAAACCTGCCCTCAACGTGTGGTCCAGGAAGGGAGATCAGATCTGTAAATAGACTACTGACTGGCAGGGTTTGAGGGAGCCCACGAAATAGCACCCCTTTTCCTGGCTGAGTTGGGAACTGGGAGACTCAGAGAGGGACCCAGGCGTTGCATAGATTCTGGACAACTTGGCATAGATCTTTTTGCCCCAGAAACTCGCTAGTTCTTCAGTCAGACACTGCAAGGCCCCAGTTGCAACCACTGGCAACCTCAAGAAGCCCAGGCCTCCGAGGGGAGAGCAGAATGTTCAGGAGGGGACCCACAGAGGTGGGCCGAGGGCCTGTGCGAAGCTGGCTCGGAGAGCGGGGAGCATTCCTGCTGGCAGAGCCTTTTCCACACAGAAGCAGGAGACAGGGGAAAGGTGTAATGAAAAAAAACCCTAATAAAGTTTGTTTCCAATTTTAACGGAAGGACTAAGAACAACTAACATTAATACTAATACCTCATTACTGGCTGATTTATTTGGTTCCTAAATCCCGTCCCTGTCAGAATCACCTGTGGAGATTTAAAAAGTTGTAAATACCGGGCTCCACCCTGTGGGTATTCTAAATTAGAGGATTTGGGATGGGGCCCAGACATCTGCATTTAAAAAACTCTCTACAGGTCATTCTGACAGGCATCCAGGGTTTTGACCTACAACATTGAGCAATGTTGGTTTGGTTAATCTTAAAACACACACATGTGTACACACACACACACACACACACACACACACACACACACACACACCTCTCTTCTGTAGAAGAGGACCAATGAAGATTGCATTACACTTCTGTGTGAATAACTCCTTCAGATCTCTCTGCCAAAACAGATAAGAGAAACTCAAGAGAGTAGACCAATCAAAAAGTCAGTCCTTCCTCTTTGTACAATTTTTTGTAGAAATGACCCCGCAGATATTTTTTTGCTTGTCTTTGTTCCATCCTTTGTATGCTCAAAGCCAGCATTTCAAAAGGCGGTTTTCCCTGGGGACGTGGATAGGATCATAACAGGTGTAGCTGCAGACTTAGCTAACCTTCAGTGAGAGCCTACTACGTGCTAGCAACGGCCACGCAGTCTCGTCTGTGTTTCCTCAGGGGAGAGAGTCAGGCTAAGAATGTCGTGAGACTAATGAAGGCTCTATAACTGGTGAGAAGGTCTGGGGACTGTGACTTCATGAATGTTCCCCTCAGTGCTGATGAAGACATGGTAATGCTGCGGCATGGACACATTACTAGAGGCCCTGGAAACTGGTACAACTTTTGAACATACAGTTGGTTATGTATTTTCAGAACTAGATCTATGTAAATGTTCTTACCATTTCACTCATTAATCCAATTTCTGAGAATTATATTAAGGAAATATTTCTTGAAAAGTAACATGCTATAGGTAAGGAGAGAATAATTACCATATTTTAAAATTATAGAGACATCTAGAAATTGTGAAATATTAATCATAAAGGACATAAGTAAATTATTTACCTTAGGTAAATGTTACATAGACACTTAAAGTGATCACTATAAAGTCTATGTAGCAGTAGGTAAAATGCTTATGACAAAATGTCAAATGAAAAGGTATGAGCCAGGATACTATTTCAGAGTTATTCACTAGCACTGGAAGGGAATGTGAAGCTGGATAGTGGTTTGTGTGTTGGAGTCGTCGAATTCGGAGTGTTTTTTCCGTTGTGGATATGGCAGATAAATATTGTTTGGGTTACCCTGCATTCCTTTTTACCCTATATGGACCCAAAAGGAAAAAGAAACTTTCCACCCTTGGCCGGTGAACTGGGATGATGTATGCCTGAAGTTTTTGGTGACTTTGCTCTTTTTTTCCCCTGCCAAATGAAGTAAACTTGCCTCCAGTAAGGGATAACTGAACGCTAGAGAGACGGATCAGGAGTCAGAGAGATGGGTGGATGTATAGATAAAAGGGTAGATAGATTGAAGGACCCACCTAATGACAGTTTATAAGTCCCTGCAACAAACCCCAAAGTTGTCACTTACGGGAACCCACTCAATTCCTTTCTTATACTAGTTAATCTCCTATTAGTCATTTGCAATTCAAAGAATTCTGACAATAGAATTGATTTAATTGCAAACATTTTTATTCTGTTAGAATTTGCCAAGGTTGTTATTTGTTTGTTTTTAAATAAACCGTTTTTATTTTATTTATTTATTTTTACTTCGTGAAGTCACTGGAACAAGTTGTACTTGTGTGTAAATACCGTTTTTTGAATCATTTCCCATTAAATTACTGATTGACTTTTGGTTTCTATTGAACTATAATTTCCTCCCTTTTCCTGCAACATAGCCACATTCACTGTTTTTCCACATCCTGCTTCTGACAATAGATACCCTGAGAATGCTTTCGAAAGGATGATCTGAAACAGAACGTGAATCCAAATCTGTACAAGGCAGGAATATATGGCGGGATTTTGAAATAAACAACGAACGTTAAGTGAACACCTACTATATGCCAGGCACTGGGACCACAACAATGAAAATAAAAGTGTACAGAGTCCCTGCCCTTCAGGTACTTCTATCTGCAAGTGCGAGTGTGTGTTCACTGGAGGTACAGGGCGGGTCTAGGCTGGGAATTAGTACTTATTATTTACTTGCTTAATGTCTGTGCCAGGGCAATAGGATAATAACCAACGTTTATTCAACTTTTACTCTGTGCCACACCTATGTGCACTAATTATTATTATTATTATATTATTATTTTGCTGCCAAAGGCTTGTTTCCCCTCGGTGCAGGGTTGGGAGGGGGCTCCTGGGGGGCTGCAAAGCTGCCCGGCAGCCCACCGCAGAGGCTGGGGCACGAGCCCGCGGGCGCCGAGGCTGCCGGGCTCCCAGGCGCGCTTGCGGCTGAGTCCCCGGAAGAGACCCGTGCCCAGCCCGCGCGCTGGGACCCGCCTGCGCAGGTGAGTCTCCGCGTC
>NC_048233.1:36986753-37030151 GCF_002007445.2 Ailuropoda melanoleuca
GAGGAGAGGGTGGTGACGTCTGTGACCGGAAGAGAGGTGGGAGGGTGGTCGAGGCTGGAAGAAGGGGCGTCCGTGGGTGTGTGGCGTCCCCACACTGCTGGCGTGAGACAGATCCGGGGGCGCCGGGGGCACCGCTTACAGGCGGTAGTTACTCTTTTCCCATTTACCAGGTGAGGAAACTGAGGACGGTGAGGATATTTCATGGGCCCAGGTGGCCGAGGTGGGTGTAAAGCGAGGTAGTCTGGCTTCTTACCACCCAACAGCGTCGCTTACACAATATTGTGAGAAATGTGCTCGGAATTGCTGGATCTGATCCTTACATCAATTTTTGACATTTTTTGGGGAAAAAAGTTATGAAATTAAATCTTGGTGGTGAGGTAGCCAGATAGCTGGTCAGGATGAGATGAAGGGAGAGTCCCTTCTCAACTTGTTAGACTTTGAGCTGTAGAGAAAACCGATCTGAAAAAATGAATTCGTCCGTGCATTCGTCTATTCAACAGATGTTTGTTGACTGTCTGCTACTGAGCAAATGTTGTCAAAAGCTCTCAGTTTAGTACGGGTAGATGAAAAATAAGCAAATCCTTAAAATACACCATAGCATGGTGAGTCCTATAATAAAGGATTTACAGAGGACTCCGGGAGGGTATGGAGAGGAGGAGGGTGGTAGGAGAGCTGGAAGTTATGCAAACTAAAGGAAAGCACTTGGGCTTAACCGTGAGGTCAGGGTCCTATGAACTTTCTCAGTTGCATACACCGAATGGTACAAACAACTTGGTACAAACAACTTGAGCGTGTCAGTCTTCAAATATGTAATTATTTATTTATTTATTTATTTTTTTTTTTTTTTAAGATTTTATTTATTTATTTGACAGAGATAGAGACAGCCAGAGAGAGAGGGAACACAAGCAGGGCGAGTGGGAGAAGCAGGCTCATAGCAGATGAGGCTGATGTGGGGCTCGATCCCGTAACGCTGGGATCACGCCCTGAGCCGAAGGCAGACGCTTAACCGCTGTGCCACCCAGGCGCCCCAAATATGTAATTATTTAATACTTTATATGGATATTTATTTATATTTGTACTGTCATCCTCGTCTGTTCTATCTCTTACAAAATACATGGGGATGAGATTACATAGACAATATTTAAAGATACATCTTTCTTTTGCTGTCGTTAAAATATTCAAAATTAAAATGAGCGTGTGCCTGCACGTTTGAAAACTTTGGTTGGTTTAATACTTTGTGATAGGGCAATTTAAAGGACTGGTTTTAAGTTCAGTTTATTTTGATTTCTGGGTTTAATCAAAACAAGATACTTCAAAAAGAGATACAGTTCCAATCAAAGAAGTGTTTACTGGCAGGATTAACTAAATCATGATGCTGTTTTTTTTTTTTTTTTTTTTTTTTTTTCAGATCTCAAGCGTTATGTTCAGGTTTTTCTTGAAATTTAATTACTAACTTTCCATCTTCCATGATGTTAATAAGTCATTCTTGCAAACTCTTTGGAAGGTGTTGCAGTTTGCATTTTTAGCAATTGGTTCAAACCTGTGCATAGCTTTTATCTGGGAAACTTATAAGTAGCCTAGAGAATTCTGTTTCTAATTTTCTAATATGCAAATAGGAGGTTTTTTTTTTTTTAAAGATTTTATTTATTTATTTGACAGAGATAGAGACAGCCAGCGAGAGAGGGAACACAAGCAGGGGAAGTGGGAGAGGAAGAAGCAGGCTCTCAGCAGAGGAGCCTGATGTGGGGCTCGATCCCAGAACACCGGGATCACGCCCTGAGCCAAAGGCAGACTTTTAACGATTGAGCCACCCAGGCGCCCCGAGAGTTTGTTGTTTTTTTAAGTGAGACACATTCACATTATTTTCAGCATCAACTCGTTAATGATGGGGAAATATTTCCCCAACTGTGTGAGTTATCTCTTGCTGTGTAACAGACTATCCCCCAAACTAGTGGTTTTAAACAGCAGACATTTATTATCTCATCATTGTTCTGGGTCAGGAATATAAGACTGGCTTAGCTGTGTTCTGTTTGTCTCAGGGCTACAACTGAGGTGTTGGTCAGTCCTCCAGTCAAGGCTGGATTGGGGGATAGTCTGCTTTTAAGTTCATTTACATGCCTGTTGGCAGGCCTTAGGTCCCCACTGGCTATTGGCCAGAGATAGTAGTTCCTTGCCAGTGGGTTACTCCAGAAAGTGAGAATGAGAGAGGGCAAATAAGATGGAAATCACAGTCTTTTTGTGACAATCTCAAGTAACTTTTTAACTATTCTGTTTGTTAGAAGTCGGTGCCTGCATCCAGCCTATACTCAGGTGGAGGGGATTATACAAGAACGTGGATACCAGGAAGAAAGGATAGGGGCAGGTGGAAGGGGTGAGAGTTGAGGGGGAGGGGGGCAGTCTCAGAGACTGCCTACTACACCCATTTTCAAAATAGCAGATTTATTTAGAAAAACAGTTACTTATTTACGATGAATATGTCCTCTTTACCTTGAAAAGATATGGTAAGTATATTTATTTTTCCAAAAATATTTGCATGATCCTGGTAGCCACTAGTCATCACAGTAAAGGTCAGACAACTTGGGAGCCTCATCTTTTGCAAATAAAAAACGCGTAAGTTATCTTTTAGTTAGACAACTCTTTTGAGTATTTGACACAACATAACTAGCAAACTGGCATGGGTATAAACTTTTTCCATCTAATTTAAAAGAATTGCAAAGAATCTACTTCATATAGGACTTAATTTTATAAAATTAACCATGGATGACCCCCTATCGTACATAGAATGCAGTTCATTCCAATTATGGTAGAACTCCCTTTCTTCCTTTAGAGAATTTAGGTATGTTATGGGTGATTCACTTTCAAGGAGTGAAAAACAGTAACCAAAGCTCTGATCAGGTGTCTACAAAAGATTGAGAACCTCTGCTCTAGGTAATGGGTAGCTATTGAAAAATGTCAAGAAGGAGAACATGAAGAGATTTAACATTTAGAATGCTGGTTGGGTAGCAGGGTGGTAAGTGGCTTGGAGACTGTGAGCCTGGAGGCAGGGAAAGTGGTAGCTGTTAGCTCCCCAGTGAGACAGAAAGTAGCAAGGGCTTGAACCATGAAGGCACTGCTGAGCGTATGTTCATAAAGGCAGTGTAGAAAGAAATCATGCCCTCTAAAGGAAATCATAATTCATATCTAAAACATTTCAGATTTGGGGTGCCTGGGGTGGCTCAGTTTTAAGCGACTGCCTTTGGCTCAGGTCATGATCTCGGGGTCCTGGGGTTGAGCCCCAACTCTTGGGCTCCCTGCTCAGTGGGGAGTCTACCTCTCCCTTTCCCTCTGCCCCTCCCCCGGCTTGTGCATGCACTCTCTCTTTTTCTCCCTCTCAAATAAATAAATAAAATCCTTAAAAAAATTAAATGAAACCTTTTAGGTCCTCTTTCTTTTTTTTTTTAAAAAAAAGATTGTCCTCTCCTTTATATTATTATTATTATTATTCCTGGAGATTCAAGCTGGAAGAGAGGGAGAGATTTGGAAAAACAAGTTGTCAATATTTTAAAAAGTCTAGTGATATAGTAATCGAAGAAGGGTATTTAGAAAGAGACTGTAGAGTGGTATTGGCGCCCCAAATAAATGTGCAGTCTGATAAACATTTTTCTGGGTTGGAAAATAGAATTGGTTTGAATTTCACATCTGTGCCTTCTGTAAGAAGAGCGAGGTGTTTTTCAGGTTTTTTTCCTCCTCGATTTTTAATTTCTTTCTTTCTATCGTGCGCAGCATTTGGTTTTGTCTAGGTTGAGCTGTATCTGCTGGCCAGTCTCTTATCTCCCTCCAATAATAAAGTCCCACCTCTGTCGTGGTCATACCTCACCCAGCCCTTCACCTACACTTCTTATTTCCTGAGTTCCTTGGGCACCGCTTGGACTGTCCAAGTCAGCTGGAAATGTCATCTCTGTGGCATTGTTGTCACAGTGGATTCCCAAGGTGGTGGCTGAGGCTCCGATAAGACGGTGAGAGGGGTCCAGGCGTCCTGGGCGTCATGCTCCAAGTCACGTGGAGAGAGGAGGGAGGCAGCTCCCTTTCAACAAGGGCCTCTTTCAGTCCTCGCACAGTCTCGTGTTTCCCAAGGCCCAGACTTGCTGAACCGATCCAGAAACAACAATCTGAACACGCTGGCCTTTCCCTGCTGCCTCCGTAGAGGCTGATGTTATTACCGCGCCCCGGCCAGGGCACCCTCCCGAGGAACGCGGAGCCAGTGTGCTGTGGGAGTCCAGGCTGGCGTTGGAGTTGACGGCTGCTCCCCACCCACGGGCCCTTCTCCCTGCCGACAGAGCCCGGGCCGGAGGGCGGACAGGGAGGGGGCTGTGCCAGACCCATCTTTCTGAGTGGCAAGTGTCTGCAGGACAGGGTGGGTGGTTCCCTCTGGGATTATCTTGACAAGTAAGATTTATTTTGGCTGTCAGTGGCCACGAAGCGAGCCCTCAAACTGTAATTATTTTCAACCCGGCTGGTGTTAGACCTCGACAGCAGAGCTCCTGGCAGGTGGAAGAAGGTGTTTGGGGAGCCCCAAGAAATCTGACCTCTTTTCCATAGCCGTGTCTTGGGAAAAGAGCTCTTCGTTGGCTTAGGGGTCTGGTTTCAATCTTGTGTGGTGATCGTTGGGGCTTACGCACTGGGTATTTCATGCAATTTTCTATTTGAAAAACAATTTAAAGGTTTACAAAGACAAGGTTCTTTTTGTTTTTGTTTTTTCTTCTAAATTTGAGGTATAGCATGAGAGATTATTCCCAGATTCGTTCCTAATCTGTCTCTTTTTTGAGCAAGACCCCACAGCTGCTGTGGAGTTAGGTAGAGCTGGACTGTAGTCTCCTGCAGTGACTTATTCATTGTGTGACCTGGGAACATCGCTTCTCTTCTCTAGGCCCTGTTTTCTCATCTGTAACAACAGCTGCTTTATCATAGGTTGGAATTCCTTCATCAGCAAGGACTGGAAGTAATGAGTAGAGTAAAGTACTCGAATAGGGCCTGTCACGTCGAATGCACTCGTTAAAGGAGAAATATTATTTTACTCTCGAAATTGTCACCAGTGTGGCCTGCAGGGCCTTCATGGAGGAATGAATCAAGGTTTCTTGAAAGGGATATGTGTGTGTCTTGTGACCTGAGTAAGGAGCATGACGGGCTTAGTCAACAAGTATTTATAACAGTCTCCACTGACAACACCGTGCTGCCGTATTAGGGATCATTGTCCAAAAAGCAAAAACATGAACTTTAATGTCTTCTAGTCATTAAAAACTTGTCATCGTATGTGGCAAGACATATTAACAAAAACATTCATGAAAATGTAATTTTTTTTTTTAAAGATTTTATTTATTTATTCAACAGAGATAGAGACAGCCAGCGAGAGAGGGAACACAAGCAGGGGGAGTGGGAGAGGAAGAAGCAGGCTCCCAGCGGAGGAGCCTGATGTGGGGCTTGATCCCACAATGCCGGGATCATGCCCTGAGCCAAAGGCAGACGCCCAACCGCTGTGCCACCCAGGCGCCCCTGAAAATGTAATTTTTTAAAACCATAGGTCGGTTTGTGGTTTTCTAGCTCTTATACTTTCTACTAGTGTTCCAAAAAAAAAGAAGTTCTTAGATGTCTACCTTTCAGTGAGCGAGATGAGGCCAGTAAGTCACCTCTGGGGTTTTAAAGTTATTTGGGTTTGGGGCATTCACAGTCCCACTTTCGGTAAAGGTAAGTAGAAAGCTGGCTCATTACCTGATCAATACAGGTAAACAGATAAACACCTGAGGTGGAGAAGCGAGCACCGTCATTTACGTCTGCCTTCTAACCTGATTCAGCTCTCTGGTTCTTGTTGACCATGTGGGCGCTAAGGTGTTCCGGAGAAGTCTGCAGATGCCCTCATTTTGCCCTGGGCTACTGAGGGGTCACTTTCTGCTGCCCCCCCCGTCTTACTTTGCTGTCTGGTCAACTCTGCAGTCTGCCCAGCACCCCACTGCCCTTTAGAACTCTTTTCCTTGAAGCCTTTCCAAACAGGTGCCTATCTTTATATAGCCGAGACTGCCTTTGTGTCTCCATATCCGTCGCTGGGTGTTTACCCGTATTTATCCGATCTCCTCCAGGAGAGCTCAGAAGACTAGGGATCCAGTGTGCTGCTTTTCATGTAATGCCCCACATTGTTAAGGATTAAACGAATTTCACAGACAATAGATAAAGGGTGTGTGGGGGAAAGCTCACAATACACTTCTTTTGTTTTCTAGGTTCGCAGTTCTCATCTTCGTCTGATATCTTCCTGTTAACTAAATACTTATTAGGCAAGCTTCTGAATTTTTCTGGCAGGAATGTGCACAAGTTTGGACTGGTAGACGACGATCCACAGACTCTAAGGAATTTAAATGTCATGGTGTACTGAGGAAGTCCGAGACCGAGAGTTAGGGAGTCCCGCGGCAGAGCAGGCGCCGAGGCCTGGCGGGGCCTCTTGGAAGTTCCCTGTTGCTGTCCCCACGGACGTGGGACAGGCGGCCAGAGCTGAGTGCTCTGTGGCAGGGGACGGAGGAACGAAGAACAGGAGTACGTACCCTACTTCTAGCCTGAGTCGGTTGCTGCTGGTGGTAATTACCGCCACTCACTGAGACCCTTTGTCCACACACTGTGCTGTTTAACACACAACATTATCTTCTTTAATCCTCACAAAACACCTCTGAGGAGTTGCCACAGTTTTACACAAGAGGACGGAGGTCACACAGTTAGTAGAGGGTACAGTCAGGCTTTGCATCGGGTCTAATCTTAAGGACTGTGATGGCTCATTCTCACCTATTCATCTGTTCATTTTGACTTTTGAGCTTCTTTCTCCCTGCTACTGGGAGGGAGGGCTACCCAACATGTTTTAGCTGATGAGAACTTGCATTATACGTAGGGCTTAGCACGCTAGGTGTGTTCTCAGTACACTTTTGCTGAGTGAGTGGGTGAGCCTGTTAGAGCAGCATCTCAGCCCAGAGGGAACAGGGTTGAGCAGTGTCTGGGAAAGAGCTGTGGTGAGGGGGTCGGAAGGAGGCCTTTCAGACTAGCTATGTGATCTTGGGCAAGTTGCCTAAACTCTGTGGGCCTCCGAGTGTTACCTGTGGAGCATAGGGGGCTGAGGGACAAACAGTGTGACCTCTCCGATGCTAGCTCTTGTGGGGCATGGGGAAAAGTCTCTGTCCCTGTGGGCATGTATGTTCGCAGTCACAGAGGGGAAACAGAGTCAACCATCCATGCCTAGGATTCTGTTCTTTGTTTTTATCTCAGAAATCCGTATTTGTGATTTATGGTAAACGTGTCTACTTTCCTGTGCCACTTCTCTCATTTGACAAAGAGATATAGCAATATTTGCATACTTCCTTGCTTAGTATATTTGTTATGATCCTCAAAGTTTCATAGAAGATAAATTTTTAGTAATACTGTGATGAGGCTTAATGATTATAAAAAGTCATCCGTAAATATCACCTAGTGAAAACCTTTCTCATCCAGGAAATGCTGAACTGTGATGGCATTGAATATTCTGGTTTAACACAGATGTTTTACTATTTTGTTTATTTTTTAAAGATTTTATTTATCTATTTGTGAGAGAGAGCGAGAAAGAGGGGAAAAGAGAGAGAGAGAGAGAGTGAGAGAGAGCATGAGCAGAGGTAAGGGGCAGAGGGAGAGGGAGAAGCAGACTCCCTGCTTAGCCATGATGTAGGTTGATCTCAAGACCTGGAGATCATGACCTGAGCCGAAGGCAGACACTTAACTGTCTGAGCCACCCAGGCGCCCCAACACAGTTGTTTTAATATCCTGAAAACATCAGTGCTTGTAGCAGTTGAGGAAAGGTATCAAGAAAATCACAGATTATTCAGATACAATATACAATTACCCCAAGTCTACCTTTAATTGAATTCACTGACAATTCCTAAGTTGAAATCATCTTTAATTACAACATTATTCTTGTTCTGTAGAGTAAATTGTTTCAGTGAGAAACTAGATTTCAGAGAGAGGTGGATATTATTAATATCATATAACCACTCGTAAAGGTTGCCAACTTTGAGTTTGATGGTCTTGCGTGTTTTGTGGTCTTTTTCTGAGATTCTGATGATCAGAATATACACATTCCAGAAACAAAAGTGTCCTTAGGGAGTGATGTGAAACCATTAGTGTGAATGACCACGTACAGGTGGAAGAGAGATTGTGTGTTGAATGCTGGATTCCTTGTTATTTAGAATGCATCGAGAGGAAGACATTAGCAGATTTTATGAGGAAGAAAGCGGACACAGCAGTTGAGGTACTAACACAAGGCCACACAGATAATAAGCAGCAAAATTGAAATAAACCCCAGATCTTTTGAGTTTCTCTTTAAGTAGTTGGTTACTTTACCGCACCCTGACATTGGTCCCTGTTTCTCTGAGAGCTGACAACCCTTTCTTGGATTTGCAAGGTTTAGACAGAGGAGAACTTCATTGCTTAAATAGTCAGGAATTAGTCACTTCATCCACTCATGAGAGGTGATTGGGAAGGGCCAGTGCTTTTGAGCGGTTGGGCGGGGTAAAAAGCTCTGCTGCGAGAAATCTGTTTCTGTCATTATATCCCAGGATGTAGCGGTGAACTTGCAGAATGGGTGATGGTGGGGTTTGCATGGAGGGCAAGGATAAGCGGATTTACGGGAGGAGTGTTTCAAGATGGCAGAGGAGGATGTTGTCTCTCTTCTCTCAAAGGTGCCATATTTGACAGAAGCCTGTTTCCTTCTAGAGAATTCTTGTATTAGAAGGGCTTGTGATGGATCTTGCTTCCAGGTGTCTCTTTTAGAGATCTATGTAGTCCAGTCTTTCTCTTCTCTTGTTAGTTTCTGTGTCCAGAGGTGTTTCCATGTGTGTCCCCTGCATTCTTACTGCTGAAAGTTGAGCTGACTTCGTCTCCCACTGCTGTTAAACTGATCCCCCACCCAACCCTGGTTAACCCCAGGAAAGGGCTTTAGGCAAAGTTACCTATTGGAACACATTGTTTTGGTCTAGTTGTCTTCGTAGTCCTATTTGTAGGGGACAGGTTATCTTGGTTTCTCCCACAATTGGTTTGGAAGCTTGCTCAGCTGCCCTTGTCGCTCAGCTCTCCAGGGTCATTTTGTCATCAACCAAATATTGAAACAGGTGGAACCAGCCACCAGCAATGAGACCCACAGTGAAAGAAAGTGACTCAGTCCTGGCAGCTCAAGTCAGGCTTGAAAGAGGTGACCAGGGGCGTCCAAATGCTTCCTTGTGACTTTCACAGCAGAGGGCCTTTAAATGGCTTCACCCCCAAAGAATGTGCCATTCCGGTGTTGTAGATGTGACTGGTTCAGTGTAACTGGGTGTACCCGTCTGCAGTCTTCTCTCACAAAGCCATCTGCCTCGAGTCGCTGCTGGAGAGCCGGGTCTCCGGGCTCCTGCCAGAGCAACTCCAGCATGCATGGGAGAGCTCAGGTTCGGGCTGATGTTTCGGCACAGATACAAAACTCAGGGCTGGAGTGGGAGATTAAATGAGGCCAGTGGGGAAAGAAGTGTGTTATAAAGTGCTCCTGTTTCTCCCTTTTTCTTACACAGTCTCCTTTTGCTGAGCTGTGCACAGTCATTCACATGTTGCTCATTGAACGTCACCCACCATGCACAGTGCTGTCTGCCTTGTTTCTCTTTCTCCCCAGTCTCAGAATGCCTGCTGGGTCACATTAACCCACCTTCCAACAGTCTTCTTGGAAATTGCCGAGGTAGGCAGTTATCCTGCCCAGCTGGGCACTGTGACTGCTTAAATTTATGTAAAGGAAGAATAATCCAGTGGGAAAGCACCCTATTATGTGAAAGAAGCCATGAGTTCTAAGTCAAGTTTCATAAAGTCATAGTTATGTGACTTTGTCTTCTTTGAGCAAGTCATTTCATTTCGTAGTACCTCCAGTTTAATCTTGTGTGATAAAGATAAGATGCCAGTCACATCCCTATGTACAGGGAATGCTATGAAAAGTAATAAACCAATGCATGCCAATCTAAGACCTCCTTTGAAGTAAATCCTACATAAAGTCAGTAAATTGAGGTTATTGTCACAGTGATGTGAGTGAATGTACATGCTCAGCACGTCTTGAGTATATAAGCACAGGGTGGTGGAAGAGATGTGTTTCTGTGTTAGAATAAATGGCCAACCACCGCCCTCCTTTTTTTTTCTTATTTTCCGGGTGTGTGTGCATTAACATTTTTTTTTAATTGCCCAATTCCTGCTTATGAAGCTTTTGCTAAAACCAGTAAGTTTAGACTATCTGGTGAAAAACCATATCCTCTTGTTATTGATGTTTTAAAACATTTAAGTATTTTGACCGAAATGGTAAGAACAAAGTCAATTGTTTAACTAAAAAGGCAGAATGTAAATATTTAGTGTAGGTATTTGGAGTATCTATTTTCACAGTCTCAATACTTCCTTGCAAATGTTTGAGAAAGAGTTAGAATATGGCTCTTTGAAAAGCGTGGGAAATTAAGGATGAAATAAAAACCTGACCATAGACTTCCTTCCTCAATTTTGAGTGAGGTTTCATTGAGGTTCTCTTATAATTGGATGTGGACTTCATTAGCTTTGATGTGACTTCATACTACTTATTTTTGGAAACTATTAATTGCATTTTAATAGAGCTATGGTTTACAGACATGGAAATACAGTTCTTGGAAAATTAAAAAAAATGTGCCTTCTATTTTATTCTTTTTTGCATTCATTTATTCCCAGGCTCTGCAGATCAATTTAAACTTCATAATTTTGTTTATTAGCCATTCACTTTCTTGTTTGAACTTTTGATCATTTATTCCTTTATTAGGCCATCTAGTCATTTATTCATACATCTATCATCAAATATTTAAGGACCTACTAATATGTGCCAGTCACAGTTTTAAGTGCATTTATATTTAATAACAGTGTGGATTTTTATTTAAGCATATTTCTTTTGTATTTGGCAGACCCATTTGTTTGAAAGCACACCGTGAACACTGGAGAGACTTACGAATATGTCTTAGTGTGGTAATAAGTGAATGCCTGCAACTGAGCTGGAAGCCGTGTTGGGGAAGGGGGCCCATAGGCAGCAGTAGCCACAGTGCTAGTTCAGCTGACAGCAACACAACTGTGCCCTGGGCACGTGCGTACAGGTGTTTGCCCCGCACAAACTAGTTTAATCCTAACAATAACTATTCACATTCTCATTTTAGAGAGGAGGAAATGGAGGCAGAAAACCTCAGTTTTAGTAATGTTCTCGAAGTTACAGAGCTTACCAACTCCTGGATTCAGAGAGGCATATTACAAATCTGAAGCGTTTCTGTGAAAATTAAAGTAGAAAAGTCTTGTAAAGTGATTACATCTCAATAACCATTAAAAAAGACCAGAGAGTCATTGTTTCTGTGACTGCACCAAGTGATTGATTTAAATTGTGGCCCCTCTATGAGCTGCGGGACCTCCAGTACGTTGTTTTGCTCCCCTGTGTCTGCTCTTCCTCATCTGTAAATTCAGGAAAGGGATTATGAGGGTTAAATGAAATAATAAATATAAATAATTTAGCATGTGTCTGACACATGATAAACCCTTAATAAATATCAGCTATTTATTATTAATTTCACTACCACTGTCTTTCCACTCTTCCCCACAAGAGAGGCAAAGGCTGATAAAACAGCAGATAAAATTAAGATAAAATTTTTGACTAAAGCAAAGTCAGCAACTTGAACCTCATGGAACTGAAACATCATATTTTATGAAATTGATAAATTTCCCACAATATATCATGCAAGTTACCGTAGTGCTCAAATTCTATGATGCCAAGAAGCAATCTATCATGCAAGAATAGAACACTGAGAGAGTAAGTGATTCTTTGCAATTCAGTTTGTATTTAGCGAGCATCTTCTGTGTGTCGAGCACAGTGGTGGGCACTGCAGGGGGTAAGGCAGGAGGCTCACGAGAGGGAGCCCATGTATGGTTCCTCCAACCCCAAGCATACGTTTTATGGGTAAGAAAGGTCATATACAGACCAAAGATTACATAGCAAGACCTGACAGATGGGAAAGTGAGGTGACCATCGCTTTAGAATCAGAAGGGAGAGGCTCTGTTTGCAGAGTCTTCAGGAAAGCTCCATGTAAGGAATGGGACCACTTTGAACGGCAAAGAAGTGAGAAGTGCATCAGAAGAGGTGAGCAAACTATGATAACTAAGAGTTGAGGAAACTTAGGAGATGGGCTTTTTTTTTTTTTTTTTAAAGATTTATTTACTTACCTGAGAGAGAGAGAGAGTGCGCAAGCGCTGGGGACAGCGGCAGAGGGAGCAAGGACCCAAGCAGAAACCCAAGCAGAGCCCCACATGGGGCTACCTCCCACGACCCTGAGATAAGGGTCCTGAGATCACCACCCAAGCCAGCTGCTCAACCGACTGTGTCACCCAGGCGCCCTAGGAGACAGTTTTGAACAGCAAGGCAAGAAAATTGAAATCTGGGTGGCTCAGTTGGTTGAGTGTCTGCCTGCAGCTCAGATCATGATCCCAGGGTCCTGGGATCAAGTCCCGCCTCGGGCTCCTTACTCATTGTGGAGTCTGCTTCTCCGTTGGCCTGCCATTCCCCCTGCTTTTGTTCTCTCTCTCTCTGACAAATACATGAATAAAAATCTTTAAAAAAAAAAGAAAGTTGAAATCACTTCAATTTTTTAACATCTTTGAGCTTTACTTTTTGAGATATATATGGCCTGGAGGGGGGGAAAGCACGGGCTTTGGAAAAAAGATAATTTGGATTATCTCAGTCCTGCATTTATTAGCTGCGTGACCATACCAATATATCTAACCTTCCTGGGCCTTTCCTCCTCTGTAAAATGAACACATTTCTTGTTCTACCAAAGTAGCTAATTATGAGGCTCCGGGGGGTGAGGGGCCTGACTGTGCCTCAAGGCTGCACGGAATTCTGTGAGTGTCGGGATTTTGCAGCACTGTCTGTTTTTAAAGGTCCTACCTCTGACTAGCACTGCCCCCCAACTTGACAAACATGTGTAGCCTAAATGATATATAGAACAAGCTTTTCCTTGTATAGCAGTTTTTTCCCCATTAAATACTTCTGAATTCTTGGTAATTCTTTTGTAAGCCACTTCCTTTTGTTGAAATCTTGAACTCGTCTCGATGTAGAAAGTGGCCGTTGGCGCAATGGTGAATGAGCCAGTTTGTTAAAATTACTGCCTGATCTTTGGAGAATGGTGGTCTCTTCTTTTTCTTTATCAGAGATTACAACTCCCTCCCAGTCATAGAAACTCGGCCTTAAATGCTTTTAATTGACCACATCTTGCTGTTCTGTAATTCTAGCTTGCAAAATAAGCTCTCCTAAATATATCATGTGATGACTACTCCAGCTTGTTATGCTTTCAATTTCTTACATCTTGGGTTATTTGAAGATGTTTATATTTACCTAATCCCCAAGCAGCCCCAAGGGAAAAAGCAGGCTGCCACCAGGCTCCACGCACGCTGTCTGCACTTACTGGCCAGAAGGGACAAGATTCACTTCCCTTTGTTTATCACGTAGGTCACTACATTTCTGACTCGGCTGCACATTCCTTCCTCTGTGATGCTCTAATTTGAATCATTGCTACTCTTAATGCTCAAATGCTGGGTTAGTTTTATTTGCCTTTATGTTCTTTTCTCTTTTCTTCGCACTGGAAAGTCTAATACCTTGCCCCTTTTCTATTCTCCAAAAGGAGTTAAAAACTAATATAAACTGTCTACAGGTTATGTGACTGTAGGTTTAGTTAGTACAATTGGTATTAGTCCCCACGGCTGGAGGATTGGAGGAAGGAGAAAAGAAGCTGCTATTATAAAATTGTAATATATATTTAAAAACAAAGTTATAATTTTCATCTTTTCCTTATTCTTTGATGCAATGTATCTTGTACTTCAGGGTTAAAATGTATCTTCCTCTTCTGAAATCTTGGATACACACCGTTGCTTCTTAGTCTTTTCTGGGATACCTGACAGCCAAGGTGGAGGTTGAATTGACCAACATAGGTTAGGCACCCTTTGCTATTGAAGGAAAATCTTGTTGGAAGGATTAAAGCTTTAATTGTGCTGTGCTGTCTGATCCACGCTTCTTCTTTCCCTCCTCTGTCTTCCCTTTCTTCTTCTTCCTCCCCCTTTTGCTTTGCAGTGCTCTTCAGACCCCTTCTCCCCTGGCCCAATAGGATCTAGAAGTCCAAGATGGCGCCCTTCTACCCACCAGTGCTCTGGGCAGTGCTCCTGTCAGCCTCAGATGGAGTGGTCTGCAGCTAGAGGTTTCTCTCTAAGCAATCAGGCTGCCATGAGCACGATGTTTTGGTGTGTTTGCAGCCACTTCCTGTTGCAGAATTTGGGAAGTGAATCTGGTAACTGCCCGAACTGAAGTACTTCCCCTTACTCTCTACAACAAAGAGAAGTGACCTGCAATCGATGCCGACTCCGGAGTAAGGATAAAGCGCTGTATTTTAAGGAGGCCACAGTGAACAGGGCAAGAGCCTAGCTTCACCAGCTGGACCTGGCTACACAATTTACCTTAGCCTGAGTTTCCTCTTACATCAGATGAAGAGATACTATCTTCCTTGCGTAGTTATTATGAGAGGGCGATGAGGTAGTTTAAATGAAATGCCACGTACTTGGGAGGCTAACTCAGTAAGTAGTAGCCATTTCTCTTGTGGAAAATATATGCTGCTGTTTCGTATCCATGTTGTGGACTATGCCTCCTCAAGGTTGTTTTTTGAGTTGCATTTGTGTGATTCATATTTCTAGTATAGCCTGTGTACTCTGGGTAGGTGTTTGTGTCCACCTTCCCCAGCAGAATGAAAAATCCTGGGAGGAAGAGAAGCTTGGGGCATTCCTCGTTGTGCTGAAGTAGAGAAGCATAGGGTGCAGGGCCTCAGAGCTCAGGCTGGAGCTGGTCCGGCCGGCTTCAAATGCTACTGCTTGGCTGCAAGCTGTGTGACCTTGGACAAGGTGCTCTGCCTCCTGTGCTTCGGTTTCCTCATCTGTAGAGTAGGGATAATAGTGTATGCTACCTCCGAGAGTGTGTGTAAGAATTAAAAGAACAAAAATTCACAAGTACACAACAGAGGCTTAGGACAGTGCCTGGCTCAGGGTTTGCTGTTACTAGTCACAACATCCATCGGACTGCCCCCCCTCCCCACGGTGAGTGTTCCCTAAGTGCAAAGTTGTGGATGAGTGGGCTGTAGAGCCTCCCTCTGTCCCTGTGCTCTGCAGTGGCCCCAACTAAAACTGCGAACTGCGCATGCTGATAAGAGATAAAGAGTATTGAGTAGAATTTAGGCTCCTGTTTGTGGGGGAGCATTCCTGGGAAGCAGGACTTTGCAGGGACCCTATAGGCAGAGTCTAGCTCAGCACAGCGTGCCTCAAGCGTTCACTGTTCACTGTCACCTGCAAACGGTTGCTGCTTGCCTTCTGATGGGGCATTCAGGTCTCTGTCAGAGATACCCTATTTCTCCAGTTCCCGGCCCTCCCCGCACATTGCACCCCCTCTCCCCATGCTCCTTCTTTACTTGGTGAATTCCCTACTTGCCCTTCAAGTCTCAGCCCAGTTGGGATTTCTTCTAGGAAGCCTTTACTGGCCTCCAGTGAGCTTCTGCAGGACCCTCTATTTCCCTGTCATTGGGTACCCTGTTGGGTTCCTGGCCGTATTCATTTTGGCAGTCAGTTCTGTGCGGACAGGACTGTGTCCAACTTGCTGTGCTATATTTGTAACTCCTAGCCTCTGGGATAATAGATTCTAAAAATATGTTTCACAAATGATACATGGAACACTAGAAAGTGCTATGGGACGTAAGCAGTTTCTAAGAGAAATTATCCTTGCACTCAGTAAGGTCACCATGCCAAGGGGGAGTGGGGCACACATGAGAACACAGCTTTAATGGGAACATACCCATGCATTTTACAACTACAGAAAGCTTGTAGGCAAGCTCATGACACCTGATTTAGAAAATGGTCCTATTATATATAGTGTTAACCCAAAACCTCAGTGTTCAGTTGAGGGTAGAATTTGGAGATACAGATTGAATGGGAGATTCAGCATAGATAAACCACAGAATAAGGACTGATTAAATATTGTACATTTTTTTCTCAAAGCTATCTTGTAATAGCTATTCTTTGCCTATTTATTGATGGTCCATCTAAAGGAAGCAAGCTCGGAAAGTTTAACCTATCGTATTTTTAGAAGTACTTAAGTGAACTCTAACAACTCCTTGAGAGTTATGGCAACGTCCGGGACGTTTTTTGTCTTTGTTGGGCATATGATATATTACAGCCTGCTGGGCCCAGTGTCTTTTAAGGAATTCTGCAGATCAAGTGCCAGGCAGTGACCGGAGACTTGTTCTGAAACAATCATCAGCCAGCTTGAAACAACAATTAAAAACATTCCTAAGTTTGCTTAGCGTGTTGTTCACAATGCCTCCTGTGCGCCCTAGATTTGTTTCCGCGGAAGGTAGGCTTATATCACACTTGACACCCGCCGGGGGCGTCATATCAGGTTGAGCGGTCTATCTGTACGCCTTTCTTACTTCAGCAAGAAAATTAAAAAAAAAAAAGAAAAAAAAAAAGAAAAACCTTGTTCATCTTTGACTCTGTGCTTATAATGCCTTTTATACCCCTAAGAATTGATATCTTCCAGACAAAATGTGAACTGCAGTACAAAGACATGTGTATATATCAAGTATGAAAACATGCTGGGACTCTGGAGCCATTGTGAGACCTTATACAATTGTATATAATTTTGTCATTTTAATAAATTACATGGTATTTTGTTCTGATAAACGAAACTCCCCATTCTTGTTTTTCTTTCTCAACGGGAGGAAACTAGAAAAAGAAGGACTATTTTTGCTTTGGGATTGGATTTATTTTTGGCTTATTTGTTGATTTGGGGGCATGTTACAGCCTGTTTGGGGAGAGGAAGGCCCTGAAATCTGCAGGACTAGGCTTTCTGTCCTGCCTCTGGCACCAGTCAGGCACACATACTGGGGTGAGTCACCTGCCCCCCTGATGGGCAGTTTCCTCATCTGAAAGGCAAGGATAATGTATTTACCTCACATGGTTGATGTCAGTGTCCAGCACAACCTGGGCAACAAGAATTTAAAAATCTGACTATAGGCTGCTTTTTTACATACATATCTCTAGAAAGAAAACTGGGCTTGAGCCATAAGCCCAGAGTTTTTTTTTTAGGTATTTTTTTTTTAAGCATTTTCTTCTTTTTTTTTTTTTAATGATTTTTTATTATATTATGTTAGTCACCATACAGTACTTCCCCGGATTCCGACGCAAAGCTCGATGCTGCATCAGTTGCGCATAACACCCAGTGCACCATGCAATACGTGCCCTCCTTACCACCCATCACCAGTCTATCCCATTCCCCCACCCCCTCCCCTCTGAAGTCCCCAGTTTGTTTGTTTCTCATAGTCCATAGTCTCTCATGTTTCATTCCCCCTTCTGATTACCCCCCTTTCTTTATCCCTTTCTTCCCCTACCGATCTTCCTAGTTCTTATGTTCCATAGATGAGAGAAATCATATGATAATTGTCTTTCTCTGCTTGACTTATTTCACTTAGCATTATCTCCTCCAGTGCCGTCCATGTTGCAGCAAATGTTGAGAATTCGTTCTTTCTGATAGCTGAGTAATATTCCATTGTATATATGGACCACAGCTTCTTAATCCAGTCATCTGTTGAAGGGCATCTCGGCTCCTTCCATGATTTGGCTATTGTGGACAATGCAGCTATGAACATTGGGGTGCATATGGCCCTTCTCTTTACTACGTCTGTATCTTTGGGGTAAACACCCAGTAGTGCAATGGCTGGGTCATAGGGTAGTTCAATTTTTAACTTTTTAAGGGACCTCCACACTGTTTTCCAGAGTGGCTGTACCATTGCATTCCCACCAACAATGTAGGAGGGATCCCCTTTCTCCACATCCTCTCCAACAATTGTTGTTTCTTGCCATAAGCCCAGAGTTTTGGTTCTGCTACTTCTTAGGTTTGAACAAGTTAACTCAGAAATGGAACCTTGACCCAGTCCAGCTCCTTTGACTTACAAATGACAAAACTGAGGTCCAGAAAAGTGATGGGCTTTGCCTCAGGCCATGTATTGGCCATAAACCAGGAGTTGGGGGGGTGCCTGGTCCCAGGGTTTCTCAGCCATAGTGTCCTGCCTTTGGTAAAGACCTATGCAGATTTGTCATGATATCATCATTTTTTCCCTGGTGTCTACCTAATTTGATAATTCGAGTGCCAAAAAAAAGCTACTTTAGATCAAAGGAGAAAAATGGCAACAATGACTGATCAAGAGAGAATTACAGAGTGGAGAGCCTTAGAGCTCAGGTCAGAAAACAGGCTGAGAGGAGCAAATATCAGCTTGGACCTACACATGGACACCCAGTGCTAGAGCTCCTGATTCCCCATCTATTCCTTCACATGACACTTGCCTCAGTTTGATGAAAGACGGAAAGGCACATGTACCTTATGTTGTTGAAAACTTTCACAGTGGCTGGTGCAACACTTAGTACCCCATACGTTTCTCTAGATCCTTCTAAATAATAGGAACAGTGACAAACTGCTACCAGAATTTTCAGTTTATTGTCAAATGGGATTTATAAACTGAACGCACCTCTGTAATCAGGACTCTGATCCAGAAATAGAACATTATCTGCATTCCAGAAGCATCTTGTATGCCCCCTCCAAGTACTGCCTCTATCCTCACTTCTAACAGCATACATTAGTTTTTTCCCCCTGTTTTTATACTTGAAGTATAAATGGAATAAAACAGTACATATTCATTTGTGTCTGACTTCTTTGGGGGAATATTTTGGTGTTGGCTTAGATCCACGAGAAGTAGGATTTCAAACTGGGGGGCCCTTGGTGGAGAGAGAACGTCTTCTGTGGACTGCAGCTTCCTTGTCAGGATGGAAAGCTGCTATCAACATAGCGGTTGATTAGTAAGAGTGTGTAGGTGTAATGGAGTTGAAACTTGTCCTTATTGCCAAGATTTTTATACCTTAAATGATTCATTTTACACTAAATTATAATTTTAGTTAGGCCAATTGATGTAAGTAGTACAAAATTGAAGAAAGTGAAAAATAAAACTCTCTTGTGTGTTTCCCTTGAATTTGTTACTTTTAAGCAAATTTTTGGTTTTATCGTCTGTTCAGAAGAGACTAATGAATTTTCTGAGTAAGTAATCCAAATAAATAGAAACTCTTAAGTTAGGATCCCAGATGATTCTATCTTAGTTTTCTGTGTGTTCTTACTGCCTAACTAAATGTCTGGCACATGGTAGGGATTCAATAAATGATGACGGCTAGAATAAATCTATAAATGAATGATTAGATCAGTTAAACAAAGCATCATAACTTTCTTATTCTGGAGAGTATGTGTCATCAAAGGAAAGAGTAGCAATAAGAGCCTTAACATTCGTTGTAAGTCTTGGAAGGCAGTTTTGGAAGTAGTTTTGCCTTTGGTATCTGGAGGCAAGCAGTTGTGATACTCTAGTCCCCATGGTGGCAGAGACTGCTAAGAGTCTCCCACAGTCCCTTTTCCTCTGCTGGTCTGAGTAATGAGATTCCTGAGTATTAGCAAGGCATACAGATACTCAGCTAGACACAGTATTTCACAGCATCCTTTGTAGCTACAAAACTAAGTTCTTGCCAGTGGGGTGTCATCAGAAGTGATGTGGCACCTTCTGGATATTACTTGTAAAAACCATTTCTTCTGGCTGGGAAATGGTAATAGGACAGCTCGAGGGAGCCCAGAGAGGAAAGTCACTTATTGGTTACACCGTCTCCCTGCTTGCCTCTGCACTGTTAGGTGAGAGAGAAACAAAATTCTGTGTTATGAAGACATTGCATCTTAGGGGATCTTTTTTTTTTTTTTTTTTTTTTTTAAGACCTTAGCATGTACTCTCATTGATATAGAAATTGGTACCAGAAGTCGGTGTTATGGTAACAAAAACCTAAACTTTGTGACTTTGGGTAGCAATAGGCAGAAGGTGACATTGGCACAATATTTTAGCTAGGAAAATTGGTAACATTTGTTATTCTGTGGCATATCATTTACTAAAATAGTTACCTACCATAATTTGGAAGATGACCCATGTGCCTAATGACCTTTAGCTCAAGGAGAACAGCTCAGAATATCGGTATATGGGCGCCTGGGTGGCACAGCGGTTAAGCGTCTGCCTTCGGCTCAGGGCGTGATCCCGGCGTTGTGGGATCGAGCCCCACATCGGGCTCCTCTGCTGTGAGCCTGCTTCTTCCTCTCCCACTCCCCCTGCTTGTGTTCCCTCTCTCGCTGGCTGTCTCTATCTGTGTTAAATAAATAAATAAAATCTTTAAAAAAAAAAGAATATCGGTATATGTTGGCTAGTCCTCACTACTGTTAATAGTGTATTATAAGAGGAACGGGAAGTTGTGTAATTATTAATCAGTAAGCAGTATAGCTCTGATATAGTTTATAATCTAACATGACTCAGAATTTATAAGTTTGGGACATGCAAGGCAGGAAAATCTGTCTGCATCCCCAAATAGCTGCAGGTAAATTTGATGATGAAGGTCTTTCTCATGAGCTTTCTGTTAAGTGTTGTGCTTGGCCAGACAATGGAAGTCAGCCCAGAGCAAAGATTGAATTATAAAGACATTGCCTTCCCAACTGTTTCAGATAGTTCTCACCAAAGGTAGCCAACAGTAAGTTGAAGGAGAGAGGAAAAGGCTGAGCATAGATAGAGGCCAGTAAATAAAAGAGGAGACTTGGCTCAAGGGCTGTGACGAGAGAGATCTTTGGCTCTTGTTACTTTAACATGGAAGCTGATAGATCAGACTCTTACTTCAGTGTGGGGGTGAATGTGGTCTGTCTGCAGAAAGTAGAGTGTGGGGATGGATGCTGCGCGGAGTGGTAACCGTGGCAGAGACTGGTAAGTTACCCTGATAACCATTTTTCTTTCTCTCTTTTTCTAACAAAATATCTTCACCACCGCCCCCTCCCACCCCAAGTATTAGCGAGGTACACGGTTGCCTACCTAGTGACTATATTCCTTCCCCCTGCCTTGTGATTAGGTGTTGCTTGTGACTCATTTCTAGCCAATGGCATGTGAAAGTGAGTTTTGTATGTAGTTGAAAATCATTGGGTATTTACTCTTTCTCCACCTTCTGGCTTTCCTGTTGTCTGAGAAATAGTCAAAAGAACGGAAACTTCCCTGGGCCATAGAGAAAATCTGCATATTGATGACAACAGAGCCTCCCAGCCTGTGTGGTATCACCTATCTGGACTGTAATGTGGGAGAAAAGGAAACTTTGGTTTTATTTAAGCCACTCTATTTTGGGGGGGGTGCTTTGTTTCAGCAGCTTTACACATAGGCTTTTGCACACTGTCAGGTTCAATACAAGAAAAGAGAAAGCAAGTATTCTAAACAGGGAGAGATTTAACACAGGGGACTAGGCACTTAGGAAAGCATTAGAAGGATTGAAGAAGCAGGTTCTAGGTTGTCCCAAAGTTGTCCAGGAATGGCTACAAAACTTGACATAACTTGGCCCACCAGGGGAGCTCCTACCTCTGAGGCCAGCCTTGGAACTCTGCCAGGGTCAAGAACTTGCTGCGGCCGCCACAGTCTCTGAACACTGAGGTAGCTCTGTATGGACCCTGTAGCATGGTGCCAAAGAGCCGTCATTTCCTTCCCCACAGAAATCGTCAAGAATGGGAAGGGGGTGTCTGCCTCACTTCTGCATTCTATATCTCCATGTCTCACTTGTGTGTCATCACCTTTTGGGACCTAGTTTACTCCCAGAACCCTAGCTGCAAGGAAATCTGGGAAATGTAGTTTTTGTCTTTGCGAACTCTGATGAGAATGAATGAAAATCGAGTGAACAAATCCACAGGCCTGGCACTTAGGTATCTCTCCTATAAAATGGAGATGGTGTGTTACCTACCTCAAAGGTTTATTAGGAGAATTAGATGAGATTTTATGTGATTTCTAGTGAATGCTCCTGAAAGTCAGAATACTCCATGGCTTGACAATAGGGTGGGGAATAAGGCTGGAGCAGAGAGTAGGGGACCGATCATTTTTAGATCATCTTCATGATCCAACATTCTATTTTAGAGTAGTGAGAATCTATCAAAGGGCTTTAAGTTGGGAGAGGCATTATCAGACTCCTAGTTCAGGAAGCTCTCTCTGGTGGAACAGACAATACCTTAGAGGAGGTAAGACAAAGGACAGTTAGTGGGCAGTTGCAATAAAGTGGGTGAGTGATGGTGGCAGCTTGGGCCACTTGAGTGGTGCCAGTGGTGAGGGGGATGAGCAGCTTGGGAGGTGTCCTCAGTGGGAATTGGTGGTTACAACCTCAGAATCCTGCCAGGGGAATTTTAGGGTAATAGAAGAAACTTATGTTTTTCAGTTAATATATGCAAAACAAGTATAGGTGCTGTTGTATCCTTATTACCTGGTATGAATTAAAAACCTGATTCTGAGGGTGCCTGGGTGGCTCAGTCGTTAAGCGGCTGCCTTCTGCCCAGGGCATGATCCCAGGGTTCTGGGATCGAGCCCCACATCGGGCTCCCTGCTCCACTGGGAGCCTGCTTCTTCCTCTCCCACTCCCCCTGCTTGTGTTCCCTCTCTCTCTGGCTGTCTCTCTCTCTGTCAAATAAATAAAATAAAATCTTAAAAACAAAAACAAAAAAAACCCTGACTCTGATTCATATAATTAAATAAGAGGGAAGGAAGATGCTATCATCTTCTTTGGTTTATAACCATGAAGGAAGCAAGTATCATATAAGATTTTCTATGAATTGGGTCCAAAGTTATCCAACAGTTATTTCATGGCTGAGTGTGAAGATGTTCAAAGCGTAATTATGCCACAGTATTATGTATCAGTGACCAAAATGCTAGTCAGTTGCTTTATGTTATGTGACCAGACATTGGAATAAGTTAGACATTTTACTCAGGCTATCCTAATGAGATAGCGACGAGGCCTCTCACACAGGGAGGCCTTGGATGGAGACACAGAGAACGGCCTAGCTGTACATGCTGAGGATATCTTGCTAGACTGCCATTTCATTAATCTGTTTGGATCTTCAGTCAAAACTAACGAAACTACGATCCATTCTCATGATTTGTTTAAAAGGGAGTAGATCATAAAGTGTGGTATGCCCGGTTTTAAAATCAGTGGTGTCTGACGCAGTTATAGGACATTGCAAAACTGAAGGGATAGACGTCAGGTCAAATGAAAAGAAGCCGTTCCGTTGTCTAGCGAAGAGTTCTGTCAGCTCTGTTCTCACATCACTGGTGGCAAATGCCACTGTTGCCAGTATCATTCCAGGTAAAAGGTCAGTCACATTCCAACTTCCTTACTCTGGAGTGTTTCCTGTTGCAGTCTAAAAATACAGGGGGAGAAAGTAGGCTCGGTTCACGGGGTAGGAGCGATCTATTTCATTCTGAGGAGAGGCACACTTTGTTCATTCACTAACTGTGGACTACTCAAAGAAACTAAGTCATTTAAACAACCTCTGAACTGTTTGATTCAATTGAAAAAGTAGCCATTGACTTTGGTGCCTCGTAAGATGTTCCTGCTTCTTTTTCTTCCACTGGGATCATCTGAGTTAGTTTCCATCCTCCTGATCCTTCTTGAATCCAGCGAAGAAAGTATAATTCAGAATAACTCTAGCATTCTGAATTAGTGTCTTTGAACTGTTGCAATTTTTAGAAGTTTAATTTCTAAAGATGCCATACATATGTGAGGTTGGTCAATAATTTTACCAATTTGATTTATTTATTGAATACTTAATGAATGCCTGTTATGTGTTGGGCTCTCTTGAGCAGTCAGAGTTTTTCAAGTATATACTCTGCCCAGGACAAGTTTTCCGGAGCCTTCACAGTCCTCACGTCACACATGTGGCAGCTGACTGCTGCCCAGCTAGAAAAAAAGGGGTTACCACATGGTGACAGATAGGGTCACTTGACTGGTGTTCCGTGGATGAGCCAGATGAACTATTTACCAACCTACCATCTTTTCTTTTTTTTTCTTCCCCCTTTGGTCGTTTTCATGTCATGCTTACATGACTTAGAATAATGTAAAGTAGCTACAAGGTCTAAAATATTATTTTAAATAGGTATTCTTAAAAAACATGGTAATCTTATGTTTTATAGTCTCTACAAAAGGTGCAGGTTTATTTTTTATGTACTTTTTTTTTTTTAAAGATTTTATTTATTTATTTGACAGAGATAGAGACAGCCAGCGAGAGAGAGGGAACACAAGCAGGGGGAAGTGGGAGAGGAAGAAGCAGGCTCATAGCAGAAGAGCCTGATGTGGGGCTCGATCCCAGAACGCTGGGATCATGCCCTGAGCCGAAGGCAGACGCTTAACCGCTGTGCCACCCAGGCGCCCCTTTATGTACTTTTTAAGATTTCGTTTTTAAGTAATCTCTACACCCAACATGGGGCTCAAATGTAATAACCCCAAGACCAAGAGTCGTATGCTCTACTGACTGAGCCACTGAGGCACCCCTATTTCCAGCTTTAAAATCATGCAAAGAAGATAAAAGAGGAAGACAAGTAGGAAAATTCAGGAGTCTGTGTCAGAGTTGCTTAAACAAAATGCCAAAAAGCAGGCAACTTTTTTTTTTCCTTTAGTCTTGACATTTACAAATATCCTTGAATTTTGGCTTTCTAATTCAATGAATTTTTTTCCACATTTATATTTTATTTTCTTTTTAATTTAAAGGAATACATATCTCTTGTCATAATCTAAAAAACTCATCAATTCTACAGAATAGGAAACAGCAGATTATGCTCCCACTCCTCATACACACCTCTTTCCACCAGTTCCACCTGGGAAGTAATTGCTGTTCATAGTTTGGTATCTTTCTCTGAATTTAAAAGTAATTCTATTAGGTTGGTGATGGGTGGTAGGGAGGGCACGTATTGTATGGTGCACTGGGTGTTATACGCAACTAATGAATCATCGAACTTTACATCAAAAACCAGGGATGTACTGTATGGTGACTAACATAATATAATAAAAAATATTTTAAAAAATTCTATTTCTAAAATACTATGGCATTCTGAGAAGAGAATCCTATATATTCCCATCCTGTGTTGGTGAGAAAGACCATGCAGATGGATGAAGGAACAGAAAGTAAAAGTAAACTGTCATCGGATTAAATGAAATCTCAGAACACTGTTTCTGAGATTAGCTTTAGAGTTTTCTCTTAGTCTGTTATGGACTGAATTGTGCCCCTCCCCCACCCACACACCCAATTCATATGCTGAAACCCCAACTCCCAAGGTGACACTTTATTTGGAGAAGGGACTATGAGGAGGTAATTAAGCTGAAATAAGGTCATACAGGCCCTGAGAGGATAGGATTAGGGTCCTCATGAGGAGAGACACCGGAGTGCCCTGCCTTTCCCTGCACGAGCACAAAGGATAGATCACATGCAACTGCTGGTGAGGCAGGCAGAGAGGTCTCACCAGAAACTGACCACGCGGGCACCCTGATCTTGGTGTATCATTTAAGCCACCAGTCTGGGGATTTCATGGTAGCCGGAGCTGACTAATGCATAGCTCAGTGTTGTTTCTCCCTAATGGCAGAGCAGGAGGGTGGAGCCTCCATCAGCCGTTAGCATAGGAAAGTGATACGCAGGAGCTGGGTACAGCCCTGAGAGAAGGAGACCAGACAGTGTGTGAAAGGAGGAAGGAGAGGACTGGTCCCAAAGGAGGTGCACCAAGATTGAGAAATAGATGCTGTTAGGATAGAGGCACCTGAAGATTTCCACCAAAGAGACCTCCCCCTTTCTGAAGGGCTGTTGCCAAGATGATCAGAATTCTCTTCCTTCTTGACTTATCATGGCAAAGGTAGTGCATTATTCCAGAACAAAATGGCCCCAGTCATCTCTAATAATATCTTGATGTTAAGAACGTAAAATATCTGTACCCAAGCCCTCTGCTTGCTCAATCTCCAGAGTCTTGTTCTTCACGGGGAAATGGACTTGGACGTCTTCCATGTCAACCACTTTCTGTGGAGAGTCCCACCCCAGCAACGATGCAGTGGGCGAAACAGGGTGAGGGGCACGTACACAGCATGACTGGAACATGTTATCAGAAGAAAGGGACCGCCTTATATTTTAAGTTAGCCTTATGAGATCTTCCCATTAAAAGAAAATAAAAAAATATTTCTACAATTAAAATTATATTTCTCAGTTTAAAAAGTGATATGAAACAATAATGACAACACATAATGATATCTTGTTCAGGCATGAGGGAACTCCAATTAATTTCCGGAGAAATAAGTTTGTTTTTATGTTCTTTCTTAAGATGAAAAATTATCATCTGAATGGAGCTTTTAAGTTAATTAGCATACTTTTGATATTCGCTTTATTAAAAAATCTTTTGTTTTATTCACTTGTCATATGTAAGCTCATCTTTTGTTTTTTATTAATTTGCTAAATGTTTTTGTATTTTTAACTTATTAAAAAGCTGAGTTTTAGCTGTTCTAGAATTTCAATATTTTCCAATGTGTTTATTTCCATTTTTGTTCATGTTATTTCACTTTTATTTTCCCTTGGTTGATTCTTTTGTTATTTCCCTTACATGAAATTTAATGGATGTTTAATTTAATTCTTGTCTCACTTTTATTCCTAATAACAAAGAAACTATATTTTTGAAAAAAAAAACTAACAGAAATAAAATATCTCATTAGGATAATGTTTTAACTCTTCTAAATGCCTTCATGTCTGTCTTCTCATTTGATCCTCAGATCAACCCCTGAAGTTGGAGTTTATAATTATTATTTATCTCCACATGTCAGATGGAGAAACCAAGAGGCCAATAAGTTAATTTAATGACTTATTTAAGGTAGAATAGCTAATTTGTGACAAAATAAATCTCAGATTTCAAAATTAAAGTACTGTAATAATAATGGAGAAAGTCTACTCTGGGAAGGCTAGCCAAAATTATAATGGATATTTTTTTTGATCTAAAGGTATTCTCATCCAGTTGTAAGCCTTCACCATCCACATGCTACCAATTCCCACATTTCTATTTCTGCCCTGACCTCTACCTTGAGATCCAGGGTTGTAAGTCCAAGTGCTTATTGAAGCTCCTCTTGGGTGCCTCATAGGCATCACAATAGGAACAGTACCAAACGGTGAGTCCCAGCGCCATCCCCAACATGTTCTTTCTGCAGAGTTACCCTGGACAGTAAATGGCAACTTGGTTCTTCCAGTTGCTTAAGATACTGGTCTTCGTGTTATTATTGCCTCACCTCTTTCTCGAATACCCTACATCACATTCATCAGCCAGTTTTGTTGGTTTGACCTTCAAGACATGTCCAGAATATGGCCAGTTCTATTTTACATTGGGATCCTGGGAAGCTGGCGCAGAAGAACACTAGTTTGTAGGAAGTTGTTAGGGAGTGCTTTTGGGGTTGCCCATCTGTGAGTGGGAGGAGTGTGAGCAGGACTGGACAAGGGACAAGTTGTGCTACAACTCAGGCAAGGTCTCAGTCAGTTCCACAAGGAGGTCTGAGACTGGGATGACTTTCACAGACGCCTTCATTGTGGAGAATGGTTCTCCCTTCTACTGTTAGACCAATCAGTGGATACAGACTGATCCCAGGAAGTGGGTATAAATAATCCTGGGTGAGGCAACTCTCTTCCAGCTAGGGACAGTCAGAGGAATGATTATTATGGAGGAGGTAATCAGAGTGATGTGATAGTTTGGGATTGGGAAGCCACTTTAGAATGAGTGGTTAAGAGACGCTCTTTTAAGCGTGCTGACATTGACTTGAGACCTAGATAACTGAAAGATGGGCCAGATCCAGCCCCTCCAAGAGGCTGGCAAAAGAAAGTAAGGTGAGAGTGAGCTTGGTGGGTAGAGGGGTCAGACTAAAAACCGGAGTGGCTGGAAGGTACTGAGGGCAGGGAAGGTGATAGGAGATGGAGTTGGAGATACAGATGTAGGCTCGGTTGTGAAGGGAATTGGATTTTATCCTAAGTGCGAAGGAAAGCTGTGGAAACTTTGAGGCACAGAATGTCTCTCCAGTTGCTATTGGAGAATGGCTTTGAGGAGGGTAGAAAAGAAAGCAGAGAAACTCGTATTGGCAGCTGTTGCAGTGGTCGAGGAGAGAGATGATTTTTGGCTAAGACTAGAGTGGTGGCCAGGAAACTGGGAAGAGGTAGAAAGATATATTTTGTGTTGGAGCTAATGGTGGAGTGGGTGTGGGATTGAGAGAAAGCAAGCAACCACTGTGTTGGGTTCGAGCAGCAGGATGAAGGGTGATCTTATGGAAGGGTTAGAGACTGTGCATATAAATGTATGTTAATAGTATATTATAGATAACATTTATTTTATTTATTTTTAAAAAAGATTTTATTTATTTATTTGACAGAGATAGAGACAGCCAGCGAGAGAGGGAACACAAGCAGGGGGAGTGGGAGAGGAAGAAGCAGGCTCATAGCGGAGGAGCCTGATGTGGGGCTCGATCCCACAATGCCGGGACCACGCCCTGAGCCGAAGGCAGACGCTTAACCGCTGTGCCACCCAGGCGCCCCTATAGATAACATTTATTTTAATAAAAAATAAGAATTTTATATTTGTTGTAGTTCCAGATATTGACGTCTCTTATGGAACTTAAAAAAACTAGTGGTCATTCGTTTACGTTAGATACATTTCTCCAGCTATGGAGGCCAACGAAAATAGAATCTAGCTAGCTGTTTATGTTTAGATCTCACAGATAGTAACTGCTTGACTTTCCTGCTTCACCTCAGACCAAGTTCACACTTCTCCATTAACTGAACTACTCTATGGAAAATTTGTCTAAGCAGTGTGGATTAGCCATATTAAACATTTCAGGCATATTTACATTATTCTAAGATTTGCACTTCTTACTATGCTCTGTCCCTCTTAAGGGAGTGAGGAGTGAATACAAACACCCATTTACATTAGGTTCTGAGAATTATGTGGCTCACTGTACACCTGGAAAAAAAAATGAACTCTGTTCACTATTTAATATGAAGAATCTCAAGAATAGAAGCAGGGGTTGACATAAGCCACCGGTTGCGCCTCAGAAAGGGCTGGGGAAGAGTCCCCTCTCTTCCTGTGGCCTTTCTTCTGGTTTTTCTCGTTCCATGCTCACGCATGGTCACTGTGGCTCATGGATATGGGAAAGTTGTAGTCTGGAAGTGTGGTTCTGATGGACTCTGGATTATGTCCCGATCTTGCCTTCATAGTGCCATGGTGATTTATGTTTATTGCAATGCTGTATCGGAAGGTTTGCCTGAGAGCCCTGAAGACCAAAGCCTTTTCTGTGAGAGCTATCCAGCATCCCTGACCGCATTGCGTGTGTCCTCAAAAACAGGTCAATGTTTGGGCTCCATAGCGAATTTTTTTAGGGATTTGAGGGAGTGTCATAAGCCATACTCTTTTGATCTTTGGCTCTTTCTCTGAATTCTTAATTAAATTTATAATAGACATTAACAGCACCAGGAGAGTGACCTGCCTAGGAGGGCTATTAAACACGGGTTTGTGTTGCCAAGGTAGGTGGCACATTCCATTTCCCGGATGGTTTTGGCGCAGTCCTCCCTGGCACTTCAGAGATGGGCAGTGCCATGTCATGTCCACTCTCGTGCCTGGTCATATACCAGGGTGGTTTTGGGGAAAAACATGGAGAGGGACCGCCAGTGTGTTCTGTGGAACATGGGGCGGCAAATCCTATCTCAACTTCTTATCCATAGAGATTTGCCAAGGGACGTGTTTCGGTCCCAAGCAAACTAATTGAATTTCAGTCTCATGAAGATTTCCGTCCATCAGTAAAATATTTATTAATTTCTTGCCAAATGTAAACATTTAACAAAGTATAGTAAAATGAAACTGAATGTTAAAAACTTTTATGAGATTTCCCATGGTATTTATTTAGATTTGGGTATGATCTTTTGAAGGACTCTATTTAACTATTTTGAAGAGAGCCGTTGTTTTTTTCTTATTTTTGTATACACAGTGTCCATTTCCAGAGCCTCTTTTGCCTGTGAGTTGAGAGAGATGGGGCTTATGGGAGACTGTGGGTTCTCTCTTCCTGGCTCCTTCGCAGCCTTCATCCAGCTCTGGCATTCTTACGCTCACCTATTCAGGAAAGACAGTGACCCACAAAGAGTCACAAAGCGGCAAGGGAAAAGACTGAAATTTTCCCTTTTGAAAGCCGGTTAGTCAGTCAACAAACAATACCAAATGCCTCCCGAGCACTGAGGTCGGCCCTGGAGACAGAGGCAGAAACAATTGTGATCGCACAGGAGTGCTTGCTCTTTAGATGAGGTTATTTGGATGGTGGCAAGGGAGACCTAGTGAGAGGAGACAGAGAATTTGCACGTAATTGATACTTTCAGTTAGATTAAGAAAGATACATTTGAGATTTGAGATTCGGCATCCCAGTCCATAAAAAGGGTGCCGCAGGACTCTGCCCGCTTTAAGATCACTGATACAGTGTTCATTTATGGTCCCATGGAAGGAAGGTGACTGCTGTGGGCAGAAGGGACAAACAGTGGGAGGGGAAGCCACACAAAAAAGGAAAATAGAAGAAAATGTCCCTAAAGCATTATATGATTGCGGTTTTGCATTTTTATGAGATTATCTATATACACAGGGAAGGTATGTTTAAAAAAAGATTAATGATTGTTAGAGCAGGAAATGACTTCAGAGATTATTGGATTTAGAGATTCTCTAACTTTGGTGTGTATCAGAAGAATCTCTTGAGGGAGTTCATAAAAAAAAAAAATTACAGATGCAGAGACCCTACTCCAATGGCCAAGATGCTCCCCAGGCAATTCTAAAATACACTGTGGCTTGAGGAGTACGTAATTTGTCCGGTTTTCTTCTTTTACAGAGGAGGCTGACATCCTGAGGGGTTAACGTGCTTGCCCAAGGTCATATCCATTCCCTCCCCAGTTTAATCTTTATTGGCTATACGCCCAGGCAAGAAAAAAATGCATCCACTCTGGGAAGTATCCGGAGATCATTTTTTCTTCTGTTTATGTTAGAAAAGATTAGAAATGTGTAAGCAAATTGAGAAAAAATTATTACGTATGCATTTGTGAGTAGAGTCGAATAGATATCTTTTATGCTATAAAGTTTTGTGATAGGTAAAACTAGATTTTCACTTTCTCATTTTTGCCTACAATTTAAAAAGATATTTAGTTGATAAGCTATTCCTCCCAGAGAGAATATGGTGCTAGGCACAGTAAACTGGATTTCACCACAACCCTAACATAGGTGGACGAGGTTGATTTTTTTTTTTTTTCAGATGAGGAAACAGAAGACGTGTCATACCTCGGTAGCACAGTAAGATAAGTTATTAGAATTATAATGGAACTGGAAAATTCCTGACACTCACACGTGTGCTGGGTGCTGGGTTCATAGCCTCATTGTTCACAAGACCTAGAGTCCAAGGTACTGCAAAATAACTTTGGGTTTAGGTTCAATTTACCTGTATTCCACCCTTGCCTTTCTGGCAATGATTAACACTAGTGTTTAATGCATGGTTTGAAGTATGTTCTTTAAACTCTCCAAATGGAAGTTCGAGTTGTGGTGGTTTTTTGTTGTTGTTTTTTGTTTTTGTTTTTTGTTCTGTTTTTTTTTTTTGTTTTGTTTTGTTTTTTGTAACAAGCCAGGCTCTCCAGATGTTTGTAGCCCTGGAAATTGCTTCTCCAGTGGTGGAGATACAGAGCCCAGCTGCCAGGGGAAACAGCCACTTCCTAATGTAACTGCTCAGAAATGCTGGAGGAGAAAATGTAAGAAAAGAAATTGCTTCCCTGTTTTATAAAAAGTCAATTGCGTTTTACAACAGTGTACCCGTACTCCGAATCATTTATCAACTTGAGTAACCGTGGTTGAATTTCACTGTTAGGTTTGCTTGGGAATCACATTAATCTTTCTCTTAGACATAATGTGCCAGATTTCTTTGATGACAAGCAGTCCACAAAGGGGCCTAAGTACAGTCTTGGGGGGGAGGTTTTAATCAGACTCAAACTTAACTCAGAGGCCATCTTGGCTTTTCCTGGAGTTGAGCCAGAAGAAATGCTCCTTCAGATCAAGTCAGGACAATTTGGTGATTGTTTTCCTCTGATGGTTTTAATTTTTGTGATTATAGCAATCTAAATTATTAAAAAATTAACCTTCAATTAGGATTGGAACTATGCCAGAGTCACATAACGGTGGCTAATAAGGAAGCTTCCTTGGCTCATCCAGCAACTACTTGAGTTGTTCTATTCTGCTCACCAGCGAGTCTACTGACCACCGCACATATGTGTTTTCTGGGCCCACAAGAATGTTAAGCTGTAATGTTCAGGCAGAATTCCGACATAGAGAAGAACTTCAGGCTTCTGATTTCAGGCTCTATTCTTTCAGAGATAATGTCAGCCGATCCCTGGTCAGACTTCCTATACGTGCTTTATGTTTATATAAGTTATTGGCATCCTTGCTAGTTTGCTGGGCATTGGTTAGCATGTATTAAAGATACAAAATACCCACATCAAGTATGTTGAATAGAAAATCTTCTTCCTTCTCTGATTTTCCAGCCATCTAATTCCCAATCATTGTTCCCAGCTTCTCATATATTTCTAGAGGTCTGTTAGATATTTATAAACGTATACATACATCTGTACATATATTTTTTATACAGATGATAAGTATATGTGTATCTGTGTTTTCTTTTCCTACATATAGTAGCATACTTTGTATACAGTCTTCTGAACCATATCATTTTCCCCTTAACTGTATCTTGGAGATCTACCCATCTCAATACATGACAACTCAGTCAGTTCAGACTGATTATCTCAATCTTCCGTGGCAGGGCATTTAGGTTGTTTCCAATTTTTTGTTGTTACATTAAAAAGTGAAATTTCACCTGTGGGAATATATTTATGGGTAAATATCCATGAGTCATCTGCTGGTTTGAACAACACATGTACTTTCAATTTTAGTGATTATGTCAAATTGCCTTCCAAGAGGTTATGATAATTTATATCCCCACCAGCAATGCAGCGATGTACCTGTTTCTATAAATTATTGCCAACATGGTATTCTCAAATATTTTGATCTTCACCAATCTGATTGTTGGATGCTGCTCTCTCATTGTAGCTTAAGTTTACATCTCTTTTGTTTTGAGTGGTATAGTGCACTTTAAAAATGTTTCTTCCAGTTGATTTGTAAGAGCTCTTTATTCATGGACAAAATTAGTTCTTGGTCTGTGATACAAAGTAAAATTTCTTTTGATCTTGCTCATGGTATTCTGAGATATACAGAAATTTAAACATTTTTATGTAGTTGAATCAATCAATCATTGCTTTTGTGGCTTCTTGGTTTTATGGCAAAATTTAAAAAGGCCTTCTTCACCTTGAGGTTATTAAAATATTCTCCAACCTTTCTCCTCCTCATTCTTTTATGGTTTCCTTTTTCATTTAAATCTTGATTTATCTGGAATTTTTTGTGGGTGTATGATGTGAGGTTGGGATCAACTTTCCCTCCAAGGGAGTTGTGGGGGCCTTTTGCATACTTACTGAGTTTTATGTTCTGGGCATCCCTGAACTATGCAGGGTGTATCTGCACAAGGTAGCGTGTCATCCCATTGCCAGTGTGTTTGCAGTCAAGACATGGGAGGGCTCTGGAGGGAATGTTAAGAGTCTTATGGGAAGAGGAGAATATTGACTCACTGGAAAAGAGGCAGCTGGAGTGAGAGGCTATGAGGGTAGTGGTATAAGTGGAGAAGACAAATGTTTCAGATAAAGAGAAACAACAAAGGCTGTTTTTGCCATTGGGAATGGAAATCCTTTCAATATTTTGTATTCCTATTATATCCCTACAGTGTGATGGAGGAAATTTTAAAAGTTTGATTTAGGACAACTGAACAGGTTTTTGAAGGTGTAAAATAATAGAAAAAATATATATATATTGGTCTCTGCCCCCATTCCTGGTACAGAGCTCCTAAAAACTTTGTAATTTCCTAAGTGGTAAGAGTACTGGGAGCATCTCTTGTTCTAATATTTAGTCTTTAACCTGTTCCTGACACAGTACTCCTAAAGCCCTTGTAAATCCGTAAGTGATAAGAATACCGTGAGCATCTTTTTTCCCATGAGGGGACTCTGGGTGGGTCTTGGATGGCTCTTGGATGGGAGCCAGTCACCAGAAAGACCAAACCATGATGAGAGCTTGGGATTTTAAGAGAGAGGAGGGGAGCTGGAAGTAGAATGAATAGTTGATCATGCATCCTTAGGAGGCCTCTGTAAAACCTAGATGTATGGGGTTCAGATAGCTTCTAGGGTGGTGAACAGGTGGAGGTGCAGGGAGAACAGTGCACCCAGAGAGGACATGGGAGCTCAGAGCCTTCCCCACACACCTTGTCTTAAGCGTCTCTTCCATCTAGATGTTCATCTGTGTCCTTTAGCATATCCTTTTGTAATAAACCAGTAAATGTAAGTAAACTGTTTTCCTGAGTTCCATGAGCCACTCTAGTGAATTAATTGAACCCGAGGCGGGGGTTGTGGGAACCTCAGCTTTAGGGCCAATAGGTCAGAAGCACAGGTGACAGACTGGACTCGCGACTGGTATCTGAAGTGGGGGACAGTCTGGTGGGACTGAGTCCTGACCCTGTGGGATCTGACGCTATCTCCAGGTAGGTAGTGTCAGAATGGAGTGAAATTGTAGGGCACCCAGCTGGTGCTGGAGAACAACGTGATGTGGATAAAACCTCCCACACATTGGGTGCCCAGAAGTAAAGTGTGCTGTGTGGATAGTAAAGGGATAGATGGGAAAGAAACACATAGTAGGGAAGAACTGGGTTGTATCCTACTCAGGAGGTAGACTGAACTGAATTTTTAGAATATGAAGGGCTTATGTTTCTCTATCTTCACATAAACTTTGTAATAGTAACATCATCCTATGTACGCGCCTATTAAGTGCGTGATTGGTAACTTTCAGTGAATGCACACGGTACTCTTAGTTGGGTACAAAAAGGGTACAACTTTAGTTTAGATTTGTATGTACCTGAGGGGCTGATATGTCCCACAAAAATGACTACATTTATTATATTTTTCTTCTGCTCTTGGCTAGATATTTGTTTCTTTCAGCTTTGCGTGTTCACGGGACGGATGAAGTCAGGTTCTTATTGCTGAAGGTCTGATGTGTTAAATTGCTCAATTAGATTAAGAGATTGTCCAGGCCTTTCCTGGAAGTTTGCTGACTGGTGTCACTAAAAGTTCACAGGCTCCAGTTTCCCCCGGGGTCCTCCATGCTGCCCTCCAGTCCTGCTTTCTGCTGGCAGCTCTGTCTCTCATTTTCACCAGATTGGAGTGTGCTTCTATCAACATTTTGTATTTCCACTCTTCAGGGTGCTGTAATGGGCAGAAGTTTTGGCTTTCTGATTTAGAACAACTGCAAACAGAGTTTTGAGGGTTTGTGCACATCTGAATGTAGATAAAGCCTTGGTTAAAAAAAAAATACCTTTTCCACACCTTTTCTGCTCTCCATTCATAGCATGAGGCCTCTCCTTCTTTCCTGAGAAGGAAGAGACCACTGGAGACGAGCTCCTGCAATGAGTGTCCTGCTTCTGGTTAGTCTCTATCTGCATTCCCTTTCCTCCATTCCTCCGTGTCAAACAGGACTGGCTTTCTGTCCATCTCTCACCTGGAATCCATCACCTCCCATCTGCTCAGGAACTCTGTTCCTTTCACCACCCCCTCTTTATATCGGCCTCTCCGTTCACATCCATATGGAATTGTGCTCAGAAGGTCCTATTCTGAAAGTACATAAATAAGCACAAACTGCTTTGACTGTACCTTATCTCCTCCCACTCACAGCTGAAGTTTCTGAAAGTTTTCTACAGTCACCTGCTATTTGCCCTTCAGCCTTCAGTGGTAGGTTCTGAAACTATTGCTTCACTGAAATGACCCTTGCCAAAATCTTCGACGACCTCCTCAATGCTGAATTTGCTGAAATTTCCTGTCTTTCCCCCCTGAAGTTTGGGCCATTCTGTCATTGACCACTCCCTCCTTCCTGACATCTCCTCTTCCTTCTCCAGGCTCTCCCTGGCTGCTCCACTGTCTTTGAGACTCTTCCTCCTTTGCCCATTTTCCGGTGCCAGATTTCCCCCGGTTCTCTCTGAGTTCCACATCTCGTCCCACCTTAGGAGAGCCAGCCACATCCAGCACTTTGAGAATAGTGCATCCATACTTAACGATCCTAGTGTCTAGAGTCTACCAGACTCAGATTTGACTCTTAATTCCAGCCCTTTTAAGTTGTGTCATCTGGACAGACCACTTAACTTCCATAACCTTAGTGTTCTCTTGTTTAAAATAAGCATAATAATCCCTACCTCACAGGGGTATTGTTGGGAATAAATGAAATCTTATAAACTCTATAAAACATTTCATTAATTGGTTGATTCAACAAACATTTTGAACCTCTACTATATTACAGGTACTATGTATAAGCTTTTTTTTTTTTAAACTGTGACATACAATAAGAAATACAATTTATAATGCCACCTAGGACATACATACAAACAAATTTTCCTAAGGAATTCTTACTCTATGTTTAATATGGTATGTTTTGTTATTTTCTATTTCACTAACACTTATACTGGTTATAATCTACTGAACATCTCAATTCATGATTGAAATATGGCCTGGGTTTGAAAAATATTCTAGGTTCTACATGAAACTTTTTTTCCAGAGCTGAGCTGTCCATCAGAATTTTCCGCAGTGATGGAAATGTTCTAGACCTTTGCTGTCTAATATGTTAGCCACTAGCTACATGTGGTTCTTAACCCCGTGAAATATGTCTAGTGCGACCAAGGAATTGAATTTTAAAATCTTGTACAATTAAAAAGTTTTAAATTTAGAAATCCACATATAGGTAGTGGCTATGGTATAGGACAACACAGTTCTGGAGTATGGGTGACAAGAAAAAAACAAATGAATAAAAGAACAAGGTAATTTCTCGTAGTGATAAGGGCAGTGAAGACGTTATAGAGCATAGGGTGGTTCACGGTGACTTTGCTGAAGTCAGAGTTGTCCTGACTTGAGCCATTATCCAAGACTTATAAAGCTGGCTTCCATTTGTGGGGCCTAAAAAAAAAGCTTAAGACTAAGTTATTTTCTTCAGTTTGTTTGGATATATCTCAAAAAGATCTGAAAGTAAGCTTTCTAGGGGTGCTGACTGAATGCTTCAGCTGTGGGCTCCTGTGTCTTGGAGGGGCACTGATTGGTGGTGTCCATGGAAAGAGAGAGGAGCCCTGAGCTGGGGTCTGAAGTGTGGACCTGCTCTGGCCAAGGGCATCTGCACTCTCTTTGTGACCATTAATCCATCTGGGAAGTGGCCTTGTTTTTCATATTTCAGGAACTACCACAGTGAGTTGTCATCCTGGGGTTTACATTAACACCGCAGCTTGGTGGAAATTCGGATAGACTATTGTTTCAGGGCTATTTGGGGATTTGTAGCCCAGTGAGTTGATGTGACTTTGGAGATTTTCATTATGCCGTTTTGGCCTATGTCTGTCATCTTTATGGTGGGTTGAACAGTTAAGTAGAGTGTCTTCCTCTTATAAAACTCCAGGCACTCATCAGATTTCATCTTGCTTATTCTTTGCTGTTTCCGTCTTCAGCAACAGAGTGGCAATTGTTGGCTCTGTTATAGTGAGAAGGACAATGGGGGCCAGAGAGGTTAATTGGCTTACCTCAGTGAAACATCCAGGTTAGAGTAGCTCGACAGCATGGAATTATGTTTCCGAGTGAGAGTGTTCCATTTTACTGGAACTGCATGCTTTATATTTAAGGATCCACATATTTCCACACACATTGAGATTCATTCATTCCACAATTATTTATGGAGTTCCTACTAAGTGCCATGCATTGGGGATATAGTGGGGAATGAGACATGTTGCCAAGAAACTGACATTCTAGTTGAAAGAGGGAGAACAGACCAAAGATGTAAACATATGCGTGAAATTTTCATTTAAAAGTTTCTGGAAACATTGAATCTTTTTAACTCTGTCTTTACACCCTGCCCTCCTTCATTAACATGCCTTGTATCTGTTGCTTCACTTTATCCATTTAAACTCTTAACTACTTGATTTCCATGCCTGTGTTGCTGTATGGATTCAAGCCAATCCAGCCATTCCCATAGTTGACTTTTAATTCCCTGGTTCTGGCCAGTCTCTACCCTCTCCAGTTTACATTCATCCAGCTTCTCGGTTTAGTTCTTATCCTAAACCCAGGTTCCGTCATCACTGTTCTCCTCAAAAATCATTCTGTGGCCCCCATTGCCCCCAGGATCGAGTTCATTCTCTTAGTGTGGCAATCAGTTTAGCAGTATCGGGCTGTTCACTTCTGCTCAGCAGATTGCTTGTTATTGTAGCCCTGGGCTTATTTGTTTTTGCAGCTGATAACTCTTACCACATATAACCAGTCATGTGAAGAAGGTTAGGAACACGTAGTCAAGCCGATTCCTGATGGAACTGTTTAGAAGTCCAGCATGAGCTGTGCTAACTACTAATGGGTGTGAGACGCTGCATTCAAGGGCCAATGAGATGTTTCCATAGCCTCCTGGTAGAGCTTGTTGACCCAAAGCTCTGGGAAGTCACTCAGCTGGATACATTTTTGTTGGATTCAGTTGCATGGAAGGGACAGAAGGAGAGGTCTGAGCTCTAAGGCACATAAAGTCCAAACTAGCCCCAGACTACCTTAACCTCTTAATAGCATGCCAGAGGGAAAAGGCAGTCCATACTTATGGGTAGGCATCATTTCATTAAAAAGTAAATGGAAATTGCTGGACAGAAGGAAACACCCATTTGGTGTGAGATTTATCCTAACCCTATATTCAGTGTTGTTTATAGGCAACAGCTCCCTGTGGGGTGAAACACTGAATAACCAGAAGGCTAAGAAATGGAGGAACTGTATGGTTAGTTTTGGGGTTGAATCTGTACCCTGTAATTCAGTGATTCAGATCTAGTGGTCAGTACCCAGCCAACATTCTGTCTTTAAGCATTTGTTGTCACGAGGCAAATATATGCTGAAGTATTTTCTGAACCAGGCCTACTAAGGATTCCTCAAATATGTGATAGTTTTTCCAGAGTGGCTTTCTTAAAAATATTTTTTTTAAGTTATCTCTATGTCCACTGTGGGGCTTGAACCTGGACCCAGAGATCAAGAGTCACATGCTGTACCGGCAGAGCCAGCGGGTGTCCCTCCAGAGAGGTTTTCTGGTCTGCTAGATAATAGAAAGAAGATTTAATAAATAATTATTTTGTTCTATCATTTCTCATTGAAGAAAATAAAGTTTTTGAAGCTGTCACCAGTGATGCCAAAGGAGGTAAATGAAATTCATTTCTGCCAATTTTAAGAATAATGCTAGAAATTGTTCTCTGTCTTATTTTGCAAAATAAGGAGTAGTTTTTAAAGATACGGTAGAATAGCTTCATGTTTTCCATATTCAATTTTAAGGTAGACTGTAATTTTTAATGTCTCTGCTACAAGTGAATTATGATTTTCTGCAGTATTTTAAGCAAAATTTATGTTTAGCTGACAACCTTGTATTGTACAAACAATGCTATTATGACAATAACAGAAATCAAGCAAGCAAAAAAGAGAGGAAAAAAATATCTGTAATCTTGCCATTCTAAAAACCAGCTGTTTTAATGTTTCCTTCCAGTTACTGTCAATATGTTATCTCATTTTCATATAGTTACAATCTTAGCATAGACAGGACTTTACAATCAGTTTTTGCTTCTAATGTTACATAAGCCTTTTTTCCCAGCCACTTTGCATTTTGAAACTCTAATGTGCTTTTATAATAGAATTGCAAGGCAATAATGGATTTCTCCAAAAAGGTTCACTAAGTTCTGGAATCGAAGGGTTTTCACTGCTATTTTCCACATTACCATATTGTGGTTAATTGTACTTTTACTGTTTCAACTAAGACAACAGCCTGGTAGGAGCCAAATGGAGCTCCTTGGATAAACAACTCTAGGAGACCCAGGGACGAGGGACGTATCACAATCTGTGAACGCTATGAAGGCTTTGATTCTCCTCTCTTGTTCTATAAAGAGCACAATGCTCTTAGAATTTCCCCTCAAGGCAGTGAAACTACTGCTTAGTTTCATGGAAGGGAATGCACCTAGGGCCTTGTGGTTTGCCACCTTTCCTAGGGATTCAATAAAAGAAAGGCCATTGATAATAGTGTACATTCTAGTGACACCACAGAATCTGTTGTTCATTCCGTCATTCCGAAGCTCCCCAGCTGTTCTGCCAAGGGAGAGAACAATTTCTTAGTAGAAGCAAAGGGAGGCATTAAAAGGTTTGCGTGTTGCAGTAAAGGCAATCTATTGGGAGTTACAGGGGTCTTTCATCTGCTTTTCTCATATTTGTCCAGGGTTGTGTGGGAGTTTCCCAGGGAGTTAGTATTCGTCCATTAGCAGATACCAAGAGAATTATTCAGAAACTATTCCCTAGAACAACGTGTGAGCCAACCTAGTGGTCCTCCTTTGAAGAGACCTGGAGGAAGGGTGACGTGGTGGGAGGGGAGGATGCAGAACCATGTGGCCTGCCTCGTGAGCCCTAACATCACAGTTCATGGTCAGAAGACAGGAGAATGTCACATCCAGGGGGACATCTGTGTATGTGTCTACAACACAGAAAATTAAGATGGACTAAAGGGAGTGAGGAGGTTGGCTGTCTCTCAGTGGTTCTCATTTGATACGTGATATGACCTTCAAGAACTTCTGTTCTGTACTTGCCACTGACAAGCCCAATGTGTTCTGGGACTAAATGTGCTAATATTCATAAACCTTGTTAATTATTACAAGATTATCGTCATTGTTGTCATCATCTTCATCAGCCTAAAGCATGGGTGACCAAATGTCCTGGGTCAATGGGGCTGCAAAAATATGAATTTTATCCCAAACTCATCTGATTTCTAAAAAAATACGTATTGCTAATAATAATTTGCTGATATTCATAGAAGGATGACACACTGCTAATCTGGCCCCCGGCTAAAACAGGGATGAAATGGCTAAATGGCAAAATACTAGGTTGTTCCATAGAAGACAAGCTGGATTTGCTAACCCTTGCATAGTCTAGCCACAGCTGGGCTGTACCTGTTTGCTCGCTCATTCATTCTTTCATTCATTGGACAAATATTGGTTGAGCGTCCACTCTGTGCAGGCACTGTACCAGGGGCTCTGGGCTATATGCGTGAGCAAAGGAGGCAAAGTCCTGTTCTCAAGGGGCCTTTAACCTGGTATAGAAGACAGACATAATCTAAAAATCTTGTAATAAGTGCAAAATTTTTAAAAGATTTACTTATTTATTTTAGAGAGAGAGAGTGAGCGGGGGAAGGGGCATAGGGAGAGGGAAAGAGAGAATCTCAAGTACACTCCCTGCTTAGTGCAGAGCCTGATGTGGGACTTGATCTCAAGACCCTGAGATCAAGACCTGAGCCCAAGTCAGGAGTCAGCCGCTTAACCAGCTGAGCCACCCAGGCTCCCCAATAAATGCAGAAATCTGTGATGGGTAGAAGGAGGCTCAGAGTGCAGACAGAGGGTGGTGACCTGGTCAGGGAAGGCTTCTGCTGGAAGTGTTGATTGACCCAAGGTGGGAAAGAAGAAGAATAAAAAATAGCTGACACTTGTTAAGTGGTTACTATGTGCCGGGCCCAGATTTCAGGGCTTTGTATGAATTTTGTGTGAGATATGGACTCCTTCACTTACAGGTGAGAAAGTTCACTGTGGAGGCAGGAAGCACCTGGTCGAGGATAACCCCTGCAGGTAAGCAGAGGAGTGCACGTGGAACTCAGTGTGATGGCAGAGCTGGTCCTAACCACTCTGTTAGACTATCTTCCATTCTGCCCAAAATAGAAGTTAACCAGGTGACAACAATGGTGGGAAGGGGGTACGGGGCAAAAGGAACAGCATGTACGGAGCACAGAAGTGAAAGAAAATAGGAAGGAAGAGGAAGTGAAGGGAGGGCAGGGGGGCTGGGTATGTGGGTACAGGGAGGGTGGGAGGTGAGGCTGGGAGGGGTGCAGGGTGTGGACATTCACCTCAGACTCTGGCCCTGCCCAAGAGGAAGCCCCTTGAGGTGGACATGATCAGACTTGAGTTTTGAAAAGGTCCATCTAGATTTGGGTGGAGCTTCGAAGGGGGCAAAGGCAGATTTCGGGAGATGAATTAAAACTTTGGAGTGTGGGGGTTTGAGAGCAGTGGAAGTGCTGAGGTAAGTGCTAACTTTTTTTTTTTTTAAAGATTTTATTTATTTATTTGACAGAGATAGAGACAGCCAGTGAGAGAGGGAAACACAAGCAGGGGGAGTGGGAGAGGAAGAAGCAGGCTCACAGCAGAGGAGCCTGATGTGGGGCTCGATCCCAGAACGCCAGGATCACGCCCTGAGCCAAAGGCAGACGCTTAACCGCTGTGCCACCCAGGCGCCCCTGTGCTAACTTTCTGATTTGGTAGATAATGATACTGTTTTTGAGAAGGGAACAATGGGTGATGACCTTTTTTGGAGGAAAAGCTCATGAATTTGATGTGGGCAGGTTGAATTTGAGGTGCCTTTCAGACCCTCAGGTGGACTTGTCTAGTAGTTCATTTTATGTAGAGATCAGGAGCTCAGGAAGAGGTGAGGCCGGGAGGTAATTTGGGAGTCGCCCGAAGGAAAGGTGGTGATTGTGCCCATCGGCGTGGGCTAGACGGTCTAGGGGAGAGCCCTTGTATTCTCACCCCTGCCCATGTTTTCTTCTCTTGAACTTGCTTTGGAGGTATATGTGCCCACCTCCTTGCCCGCTAACCCTCTCTGCAAACCTCAGTCCCTCGTCCCCTCCCCCATCAGTCCTTCCCTCTTCATTTTCGTCTTCATTTTATATCCCTTCATCAAACTTCCTAAAGTCTACTTCCTTGCTGTCCACCGCTCACCCTTTCCTGTCTTGAGTGCTGACTTTTCTGTTCTTGGCCAGACTGAAACTCCTTTCAAACACAGCTGGTAGCATCTTAAGCACTAGATCCAGGGGCTCATCTCATCTCAGTCTGCACCTCCTGGCTTCTCCTTAGCATCGACTGTTGACACCTCCTCCTTTAAACATTCCCCTTCTCTGGGTTCCCCGCTATTGCGCTATCCTGACCCTCCACTTTTTTTCTCATTTCTCCTTTCTTCTTCATGGGCTTTTCTTTCTGCTTCTACCCTATAACCGTAAATAGCCTCCAGGAACGTGTTCATCTTCCTCCTTCTACACCTACCCTTTTTTTAATTTTTTTAAAATTTTTTTTGGCTTGCAAGGTTTTTTTTTTTTTAATTTTATTTTATTATATTATGTTAATCACCATACAGTACATCCCCAGATTCCG